>NC_044398.1:44388369-44688369 GCF_006542625.1 Nomascus leucogenys | reverse complement strand
TCCCAGGCTGAGCGTTGTAGACTCCTTGAATTGAGGAGATACAACTGAGAGTCCAGAGACACCAAGGCAGCTAGAGTTTGTAGGACAAATTACCAAGGAAGAGAGCTGCACAGCACAGAGAGAGACAGCTCTGGTGATCTTCAGAAGGTCCCGTTGATAACTCAGCAGAGTGCTGTCTGGAACATGCGTATGAGGAAGTCACCTGAGGCTGGGGAATCATCCAAAAAGATTGAAGAGAATAGAGCCCAGTGATACTTTAAAAAGTGCCTGCTGTCACCAGCCAGGATGAGAAAATCATGATTCATGAGCACTGGGTAAAGTACTCAGAATGGTTTCATCTCAGCAACAAAGAATAATCAGCCCTATAATAAACACTACAAATCTTAAAAGCAAGACCCAACACTATCAATTAACTGCACCCCAGAAGAAGCCTCAAGCATATTTAGAGAAATACAAAAACATTTTATGGGGCTAAAAGCATCATAAAATTTGTAATATCTGCTAATCTCATTCAAAGATTAGCAGGCTTGGCCAGGAGTGGCTCATGCCTGTAATCCCAGCACTTTGGGAGGCTGAGGCAGGTGGATCACCTGAGGTCAGGAGGTAGAGATCAGCCTGGCCAGCATGGTGAAACCCTCTCTCTACTAAAAATACAAAAATTAGCTGGGCATGGTGGTGGGCAGCTGTAGTCTCAGCTACTTGGGAGGTTGAGGCAGGAGAACTGCTTGAACCAGGGAGTTGGAGGTTGCAGTGAGTTGAGATCATGCCATCACACTCCAGCCTAGGCAACAGAGTGAGACTCCGTCTCAAAAAAAAAAAAAAAAAAAAAAAAGATCAGCAGGTTTGCAAAGAAACAGAAAAATAATAACTCACTATGACGAGAAAAATCAACTATGCAAAACTGACCTAGAACTGATGCACATGTCAGATTTAGCAGACAAGGACATTAAACAAGTTTCCATAACTGTGTTCTAGATGTTCAGAGACAAGCAGAGACATGGAAGATATTTATGGAAGATATTTTTTCTTTTTTTTGAGACAGAGTCTTGCTGTGTCACACAGGCTGTAGTGCAGTGGCACAATCTCAGCTCACTGCAGTCTCCGCCTCCTGGGTTCAAGCGATTCTCCTGCCTCAGCCTCCCGAATAGCTGGGATTACAGGCACATGCCACCACACGCAGCTAATTTTTGTATTTTTAGTAGAGACGCGGTTTCACCATGTTTGCCAGGCTGGTGTTGAACTCCTGACCTAGTGATCTGCCCACCTCGGCCTCCAAAAGTGCTGGGATTACAAGTGCGAGCCATTGTGCACAACCAACATGGAAGCTATTAAAAGATCAAACAAAACATGTAGAGATGGAACCTACAATGTCTGTGATGAAAATACACTGAATGGGATTAATAGCAGATTAGAAACTGAAGGGAAGATTGGTACATTTTAAGATAGCAGTAGAAACTTTGAAGTGAAACAATAAGAAAATATAAAAAATAAGAAAGAAGCATCAGTGAGCTGTGGGACAACTTTAAGCTGTCTGACATATATGTAATTGAAATCCACAAGAAGAAGAGGGTGGAGAAGGGGATGGTAAAATTTTTATTTGAAACATTAATGGCCAGACATTTTATACATTTTATGAAAACTGTAGTTGGGAGAACCAGGAAGCTTGATAAACTACAATCTGCAATTATAGTTTGAGATCTCATACTCCTTCTCAATATTGGGTGGAATAGAAAATCAACAAGGATATCAAAAACCTAAACAACACTATCAACCATGTTAGGTTATTGACCTAACATTTATAAAAAATTCCATTTTCCTAGCTGAGCATGGTGGCTCACGCCTGTAATCCCGGCACTTTGGGAGGCTGAGGTGGGTGGATCACCTGAGGTTGGGACTTCCAGACAAGCCTGTCCAACATGAAGAAACCCCATCTCTACTAAAAATACAAAATTAGCTGCACGTGGTGGTGCATGCCTGTAATCCCAGCTACTCAGGAGGCTGAGGCAAGAGAACTGCTTGCACCCAGGAGGCAGAGGTTGCAGTGAGCCAAGATCGTGCCACTGCACTCCAGCCTGGGCAACAAGAGTGAAACTCGGTCTCAAAAAAAAAAAGAAAAAAAATTCCATTTTCCAACAATAAAATATACATTCTTTTCAAGTACACATGGAATATTTACCAAAAATGACTATAATTTGGGCCATAAAAGATGTCTCATAAATTTAAAAGAATTCAAGTCATTGAAAATATATTCTTTGGCCATAATGGAGTTAAACTGTAAATTAATACCTAATTATATTTGGATAATAATCAAATATTTGGAAACTAAATACCAAACTCATTTCTTCTTCTTTCTCCTCCTCTTCTTCTTTTACCTCTTCTCTCCTCCTCCTCCTCCCCCTCCCCCTTTGCCTCCTTCTCCTCTTCTTCTTCTTTCTCCTTCTCCTTCTTCCTCGTTTTCCTTCTCCTCATTCTTCTTTCTTTTCTTGTTTGTTGCCTAGATAGGAGTGCAGTGGTGTGATCATAGCTCACTACAGCCTCCTCCATAGGATGAGGTGATCTTCCGGCCTCAGCCGCCCTAGTAGCTAGGACTATAGGCATGTGCCACCATGCCTCCAGCTGTTTTTCTTATTTTTTGTAGAGACCAGGTCTCACTGTGTTGCCCAGGCTGGTCTCAAAGTCCTGGACTCAAGCAATTCTCCTGCTTTAGCCTCTAAAATGCTGGGATTAGAGGCATGACCCACTGCACCCAACTTAAATAATATACTTCTAAATAACCCATGGGTCAAGGCCGAGCGCGGTGGTTCACACCTGTAATCCCAGCACTTTAGGAGGCTGAGGTGGGTGGATCAGGAGGTCAGGAGTTTGAGACCAGCCTGGCCAACATGGTGAAACCCTGTCTCTACTAAAATACAAAAAATTAGCCAGGTGTGGTGGCGTGTGCCTGTATTCCCAGCTATCAGGAGGCTGAGACAGGAGAATTGCTTGAACCCAGGGGGCAGAGGTTGCAGTGAGCTGAGATTGTGCCACGGCACTCCAGCCTGGGTGACAGAGCAAGACTCCGTCTCGAAAAATAAAAAATAACACATGGGTCAAATTGAAAATTAAAGGGGGGAAATTAGAAGGTAATTTGAACTGCATGAAAATAAAAACATCAAAATTTGTGGGATACAATTAAAACTGCACTTGGGAGAAAATTTATAGCACTAAACATTCAAAAAAAGAAGTCTCTAATGAATGACCTCAGCTTCCCACCTTAAGAAGCCAGAAACATTTAAGAGCAAAAATAGCTAAAAGTAAGCAGGAGAAAGGAAATAATAAGCATCAGAGTGGAAATCAATGAAATAGAAAAAAATAGAGAAAATAAATGAACTGAAAAGCTGGTCCTTTGAGAAGAGAAATAAAATTGACAAGCCTCCAGCCAGAGCGATTAGGAAAAGAGAGAACAAACAAATGATTAATATCAGGAATAAGAGGGGCACGATGGCTCATGCCTGTAATCCCAACACTTTGGAAGGCCGAGGCAGGCAGATCATGAGGTCAGGAGTTCAAGACCAGCCTGACAAACATGGTGAAACCCCATCTCTACTAAAAATACACAAATTAGCTGGGGGTGGTGGCTCGCACCTGTAATCCCAGCTACTCAGGAGGCTGAGGCAGGAGAATTGCTTGAACCCAGGAGGTGGAGATTGCAGTGAACCAAGATCATGCCATTGCATTCCAGCCTGAGTGATAGAGCCAGACTCTGTCTCAAAAAAAAAAAAAAAAAAAAAAAAAAAAAAAAAAAAAAGTACAGATTCTACAGACCTTAAAATTAAGCAAGGAGCTGGGTGCCGTGGCTCATGCCTATAATCCCAGCACTTTGGGAGGCTGAGGTGGGTGGATGACCTGAGGTCAGGAGTTTGAGACTAGTCTGGCCAACATGATGAAACCCCGTCTCTACTAAAAATACAAAAATCTCTCCAAGATTGGGAACAAGGCAAGGATTTCCACTCACACCACATCTGTACTACATTGTTCATTGTTCTGGAGGATCTGCTAGTATATTCAGGCAAGATAAATAAAATAGGCCGAGTGCAGTGGCTTATGCCTGTAATCCCAGCACTTTGGGTGGCTGAGGCAGGCAGATCACAAGGTCAGGAGTTTGAGACCAGCCTGACCAACACGGTGAAACCTCGTCTCTACTAAAAATACAAAAATTAGCTGGGCGTGGTCGCACACACCTGTAGTCCTAGCTACTCAGGAGGCTGAGGCAGGAGAATCGCTTGAACCCGGGAGGCAGAGGTTGCAGTGAGCCGAGATCGCACCATTGCACTCCGGACTGGGCGACAGAGCAAGATTCTGTCTCAAAAAAAAAAAAAAAAGAAGAAGAAGAAAAGAAAAGAAATAAAGTAGTTGGCTGGGCGCGATGGCTCACGCCTGTAATCCCAGCACTTTAGGAGGCCAAGGCAGGCAGATCACCTGATTTCCGGAATTTGAGACCAGCCTGGCCAACATGGCAAAACCCCATCTCCACTAATAGTCAGGTGTGGTGGTGCCTGCCTGTAATCCCAGTTACTTGGGAGGCTGAGGCAAGAGAATTGCTTGAACCTGGGAGGCAGAAGTTGCAGTGAGCGGAGATCACCAAGATCATGCAACTGCACTCCAGCCTGGCCAACAGAGGGAGACTGTGTCAAAAATAAACATAAAGTAGTTGACTTCTGGAATGGCAAAATGATTTCTGGGAACCTTCTCTCTAGTGAAACAATTTTACTTGGTGAATTTTTTTTTTAAAGGACCTGGGAATGCAGTGGCATGATCTCGGCTCACTGCAACGTCCACCTCCGGGACTCAAGTGGTTCTCCTGTCTCAGCCTCCCGAGTAGCTGGGATTACAGGCACAAGCCACCACGCCTGGCTAGTTTTGTATTTTTAGTAGAGACGGGGTTTCTCCATGTTGGTCAGGCTGGTCTTGAGCTCTTGACCTCAGGTGATCTGCCCGCCTCGGCCTTCCAAAGTGCTGGGATTACAGGCGTGAGCCACTGTGCCCGGCCTCAAATATTTATTTTAAAGTACACATTTTTGGCCGGGCACGGTGGCTCCTGCCTATAATCCCAGCATTTCGGGAGGCCAAGGTGGGCGGATCACCTGAGGTCGGGAGTTTGAGACCAACTTGGCCAACATGGTGAAACCCCGTCTCTACTAAAAATACAAAAATTAGCTGGGCGTGATGACGCGTGCCTGTAATCCCAGCTACTTGGGAGGCTGAGAGAGAAGAATTGCTTGAACCCAAGAGGTGGATGTTGTAGTGAGCCGAGATCATGCCACTGCACTCCAGCCTAGGCAACAAGAGTGAAACTCTGTCTCAAAAAAAAAAGAAAGAAACATTTGAACATACGAAGTACCATGTGTCATATGTGATATCTTCTCTTTCCTATTATATATTAATGTGTACTGACATTGTTACAGAACTCTCCTTTCGTCAGATAAGCCAATGTTTAATAAAACCAGAATTTACTTAAATGTGCAAATATCAGGCACCTAATTGTTTATAACATATCTGTGTTAATTTTCAAAAGTCTCCTTGAACAGTAGTACTTATTACACTGTGCAGATTAAAAGCATGTTATTTGAAGAAATTTCTCCACTTTATACTTGTGATATGTTTAAATGATATGCCTATTTCAATTTGTCTGAAGCCCAGATTGGATATAAACCAAGAACATTCCGCATTTGTATTGATTGTGATGGAATGCCGTATTTTCCTTCCTAGGAGTATGCACCACACTATAGTTTTCCCAGACAGGCTATTCTGTCTCTGCCAATTATTATTTGTGTGACCTATGTGGTGGTTTAATCTTTCTATACCTCAGTTATCTTAGCTGCAGAGTAAAGATAATATTGCCTATCTCACAGATACTGAACAGTTTGACATGGAGTTTTTCTGTTAGTAGAAATAAAGGCATTTAAGTTCAGAAGTTAAAATTAGAAATAAAATTGGTGGTCATTCCATTATATGAAAGAAGTTTCTTCTTCTTTGTTAATATGAGATTCTTTTTGTTTATGTTTTTTATTTTGTTTATTTATTTGAGATGGAGTCTCACTTAGTTGCCCAGGTTGGAGTGCAGTGGTGTGATCTCAGCTCACTGCAACCTCCACCTCCCAGGTTCAAGTGATTCTCCTGCCTCAGCCTCCCAAATAGTTGGGACTATAGGCACACACCACCACACCCCACTAAGTTTTGTATTTTTAGTAGAGAAGGGGTTTCACCATGTTGGCTAGGCTGGTCTTGAACTCCTGACTTCAAGTGATTCACCTGCCTCAGCCTCCCAAAGTGCTGGGATTACAGGCATAAGCCACTGTGCCTGGCTGAGATTCTTGTTAGAATTTGCATTTTTTTTCAGGTTTTCCTTCTGTTTAAAACATATGAAACAACTGTGTTTAATTTAAATAGAATACTCTCTCTTTTTTTAAAAATAGAATACTCTCTTGAGCCCTGTCTGTTATTACTTTGTTAAATATGGTGTGAACTAAGAAGCTGACTTTGTTTTCTTCTAAATGAACAGCCAATTGATCTTTCACTGTTAAATTCATTCACTATTATTTCATGGATTTGAAATTTCTTTTTTATTGTATACAAAATTATCCTTTGGTGCCGGGCGCGGTGGCTCACGCTTGTAATCCCAGCACTTTGGAAGGCCGAGGCGGGTGGATCACGAGGTCAGGAGATCGAGACCACGGTGAAACCCCGTCTCTACTAAAAATACAAAAAATTAGCCGGGCTTGGTGGCGGGCACCTGTAGTCCCAGCTACTCGGAGAGGCTGAGGCAGGAGAATGGCGTGAACCTGGGAGGCAGAGCTTGCAGTGAGCCGAGATTGCGCCACTGCACTCCAGCCTGGGCGACAGAGCGAGACTCCATCTAAAACAAAAAAAAACAAAAAAAAACAAAATTATCCTTCGGAGTGGCTATTGCATTTGTAGGCTCTGCATTACTTTTCACAGTTTTCTACTGCTGGTGCTTAACCCAGATGGGCCAGTCACAGGACCTCACCCTCCTAGTATCACATTGAAGATTTCATTGATGAGTTTTTGATTAAGTTGAACCACTGAGAGCTTATCCTAAGATTTTCATAACTGGAGGTGTTTATGTTCCAATTACTTGGTGACTGGAATGCATTTTCAGTAAGCGGAAAAATGTGTGGAAGTGTAGGAAAGCAAAGAGAAGCATGATGGTGAACAGGCTCAAGCAGTGTTTGAGCTGCTGATACTACAGCTCAAAGACCCACAGCATACCTCTGCTGTGGCTTCATCATGAAGCTAATAAATACCAATATCTGGCTGTGCATGTGTGGCTCACACCTTCAAATCCCAGTGCTTTGGGAGGATTGCTTGAAGCCAGGTGTTGGAGACCAACCTGGGCAACATAATGAGACTCCGTCTCTGAAAAAAATAAAAGAAAATTAGCTGTGTGGGGTGATGTGCATCTGTCATCCCAGCTGTTTGTGAGATTAAGGTGGCAGGTTGCTTGAGTCCACATGTTCAAGGTTACAGTGAGCTGTGATCGCACCACTGCAGTCCAGCCTGGGTGACAGAGCAGGACCCTGTCTCTAAATACTTAATACATACATACATATCATTATTTTCCATGTACCATCATCTGTTCTGAGTGCTGCTGCAATCAATTATTCATTGATACTGTGCTAAACATATTTTAATTACTATGATTTTATTTATTTATTTATTTATATTTTTTGAGATGGAGTTTCAGTCTTGTTGTCCAACCTGGAGTGTAATGGTGCCATCTTGGCTCACTGCAACCTCCGCCTCCGGGGTTCAGGCTATTAACCTGCCTCAGCCTCCTGAGTAGCTGGGATTACAGGTATGCACCACCACGCCCAGCTAATTTTGTATTTTTAGTAGAGATGGGGTTTCACCATGTTGGTCAGGCTGGTCTCGAACTCCTGGCCTCATGTGATCCACCCACTCAGCCTCCCAATGTGCTGGGATTACAGGTGTGAGCCACTGCACCTGGCTGACTTTAATATTTTTTAATATATTGTAGAAAGTATTAGAATTCTTAGAATTTATTTGACACCCACCTCTTCTTTCAGGGATGGAATTTTTAAGATTTGGATTCAATTTTCATTCAACTGGATAGAACCAGCTTGCTAGAGCCATTCCATGAAGGAGACAGAGCCAGTGGCTAGGGCCTTGAGCTGCAATTGCCCTTCCCCATTTCCTCTCTCCCACTGTTCACGCCCCACCCCACACTGTCTTCTGAAGAAGGCTTTCTGGGCCATGGTCATAAGTGCCATCTTTCCCTGCCTGGGTCTCTTTCCCTCCTTCTTCCTCCTTATCAAGTCGCTGCCTTTTTTTTTTTTTTTTTTTGAGACAAGTGTCTCGCTCTGTCACTCAGGCAGTGGCACAATCTTGGCTCACTGCAGCCTTTGCCTCTGGGCCTCAAGCGATCTGCCCACCTCAGCCTCCTGAGTAGCTGGGACTACAGGCATGCACCATCATGCGTAATTTTTTTTTTTTTTTTTGAGACATGGTCTCTCTCTCATCCAGGCTGGAGTGCAGTGACATGATCTCAGCTCACTGCAAGCTCCCCCTCCCAGGTTCAAGTGATTCTCCCAGCTCAGCCTCCTGAGTAGCTACAGGCATGTGCCATTATGCCTGGCTAATTTTTGTATTATTTGGTAGAGACCAGGTTTTACCATGTTGGCCAGGCTGGTCTTGAGCACCTGACCTCAAGTGATCCTCCTGCCTCAGCCTCCCAGAGTGCTGGGATTACAGGTGTGAGCCACCGTGCCTGGCCAATTTTTTTTTTTAATATTTAGTGGAGACTTGGTCTCACTATGTTGCCCAGGCTTGTCTTGAAGTCCTGGGCTCAAGTGATCCTCCTTCCTCAGCCTCCCAAAGCGCTGGGATTACAGGCATGAGCCACTGTACCTAGCCAAGTCTCTGTCTTTCATTCAATAAACAGAAGTCTCATTTGGACTTCCAGGAGGAGTCAGACTTTCTGTCTACTCTCTCAAACTTGTCTAACCCACCCTATTTGTTGTTGTTGTCCTGTTTTGTTTTGTTTCAGGATTTTAGCAGCCTGAAGTCATGGTTTTTAGTTTCTGTCTCTAGTGATAAGTGGAAAAGAAGGATGAGGAATGAGCTTTGCTGGCCCAACCAGAAACAGAAACTAAGAACCCATGACTGTATTCTCTCCCTTGGACACCCATGCTAAAGCATCTTCAGTGTGCTGTGGCAGGGTGGCAGGGTGGTAGCGTGGCTGTGGCTGCCGTAACAAAGCACTGCAGCCTGGGCAGCAAAGACAATGGAAATCTATGGTCTTACTGTGTGGGGGCTGGAAGGCCAAGATCAAGGAACAGGTTGGTTTCTTCTGAGGCCTCTCCTTGGTTTGTAGATAGCCATCTTTTCCCCGTGTCTGTCTCATGGTCATCCCAGTGTGTGTGTCTGTGTTCTAATCTCTTTTTTTATAAAGACACCAGTCATATTGGATTATGATCCCCTTTTAACTTAATTACATCTTCCAAGGTCTTGTCTCAAAATGTCAGATTCTGAAGTACTTGGCGTTAGGACTTCAACATGGGAATTTTAAAGGAGATGCAGTGCAGCCCATCACAGAGGGAGTGGATCTGTGCACAGAGGTTATCACACTGCTGCATGTGGGAAACTCTGGCTTGATGATTTGATCCTTGCCAAACCCCTCTTGCTTGCCTGGCTCTAACCAACAAAGCCTCAAAATCTAGACCATGTACAGGCTTCACTGAGCACCTGCATAACTAAGTGGCTAAATGACTACCATTGACCCTTTCTCTGGCCTCAGGATCAGAATGGCTGGCAGGAGGCCATATGCACCTAACCCAGATGGAAGGAAATGGCCCGGGGTGACCAGCTGGTTCTCTTTATCAAGCTCAGGCTCCTCAAGTCCCCACTTGGAAGAACAGTCACAGATTCCATATGCAGATAAGCAGGAAACTGATGTCTTTGTCTCCAGCAGTTGTTGAGCTGGTGCCTGCTAAGGAGATGCAGGAAGTTAATGAACTTCACCGAATGAGCAAAATTGTGTCGCTGCTTGAGTAATTTCATGTTTCTGAAGAGACAGCTCATAGCACACATCAGATTCTTAACTTGTGCCCCCTTTCCCCAAAACAGTCACTTTCCAAAGGAGATTCAAATTCTGACCTATCCACAAACCTCACTTCCATGATTTTGAAAGAGGGTAGATTTCCTCTCAGAGCTCCAGCTGGAGTCTTGTGCTCTATGCACCCTTGGGTGTCATCAGAGCCATGACTGTGTGGTGGCTTCCAGAGGGAAGTCCAAGGGAATCTGCCTGCTTGCCTGGGGACTTCCTTGGCACAGAGTGACGGACCCTTCTCTCCCAGTACAGAGAAGGGCACTGGACTAAGGTGTAAGTGCCAGGGTTCTGAAGGGAGCAAATCACAGAAAGATAACTTGTATTTGGCAAGTTCCAGTGCCACACCCACTCCAGAAATGTCCTGGGAACTTGGAAGTGCTAAGTGAGCCCAACTGGAAAGGACAGAATGATGGGGGGAGTATATTTAAAAAGCTAGAGTTTAAAGCTGGACACTGTTCTCTTACGTTCTTCTGGTTGGTTTTTTCCTCTGCTTATCATCTCTGGAGCTTCCTCTTGGTGCAGCTCCCTCCCCTGCAGACTCAGTCCTGCAAATGCCAGCTCCATTTCCTTTATTTTTATTTTTATTTTATATTTTGAGACAGAGTCTTGCTCTGCCACCCAGGCTGGAGTGCAGTGGTGTAATCTTGGCTCACTGCAACCTGTGCCTCCCAGGCTCAAGTAATTCTCTTGCTCAGCCTCCCCAGTAGCTGGGATTACAGGCACATGCTGCTACCGCCTGGCTAATTTTTGTAGTTTTAGTAGAGATAGGGTTTCAGCATTTTGGCCAGGCTGGTCTTGAATGCCTGACCTCAAGTGATCCACCCCCCTCGGCCTCCCAAAATGTTGGGATTATAGGCGTGAGCCATTGCACCTGGCCCCAGCTTCATTTCCTTTAACCAGGGAGTGCTCTGGGCTCTGCCTGGGGCTCCCCTCCCCATGCCACTGCCTAGAATGTCTCAGGCTGTAAGCTGGGACAATCAAGGGCTCACCTCACTTGATCCCTGTCTCTCAGGAACGCTGTCCTTCAACTGCCTGATGTCCATGGTCTGGTGCACCACCATTTCCAATATTCTGTCTGCTGTTCGAGTTCTTTCAGATGGGAGGATAAATTTGGTTCCTGTTACTCCATCTTGGCTAAAAGCGTAGGTCCCATAGCCATTTATATATTCCAGAAAATAAGAGAAACAAAGGCATGATCATTGTATGTTACTGTATTGTACCACTGTCCACACTGAACCTGTTGCTCCCACCACCGACATGTTCAGGAGTGAGTCTTTGTGGCTGTTCTGAGGCTGCCATAGTCCCCTCATCTTTCCAGTCCCTCTTCTGAGGCTGCAAGTCCTCTGGGGGCTCTACCACTGTGTTTGTGGGAGTAAGGCAGATTGCAGCAGCCAGCAAGCCCCTTTTGCTCAGGGGGAACAGGTGTGAAGGAGATCCTGGTAAGAGGGGCTGCTTCTCCTGGAAGTAAAAGCCCTCTCTGGGGATGAGGCCTGCAGTTCTTTTATTTAAGGGAGTTGGGAGGCAATGGTTGCTACCCACCTTTCAGACTCTGGACCTGTCATTAACACCTTTGTTCTTAGCGTCCCACCTTTCAAAGTCATCCCTCAGCTGGATGAGGGGTTATAACCTCAAGCATATTCTAAGAATTTCATCACCAAGTCATCCATTTTTCCTCCTATAAGGAATTCAGGATCTCCAAGCAGCAGGGAGAGGGTTCAGGATACATATTCAGGTTGTTCCAGCTCAAAACACTGATGTAGACATGGCTGGCACCAACGTGGCTCTAGGACATACTCCAGGTGACAGAAAAGATGGTCAATGAATTAAGGATCCCAAATGGAGTCACAGATGGGAGTGGGGCCAGGGTTTGTGGGAATTGGATTCCAGGTCTCTGCATGGCTACTTGGATTAGCCTTCACATCTTGGGAGGTTGTCCCTGTGCACAATGAAAGGGGCCTCATTAGGGAACTGGGGTGCTAGTTCCAGTTTGTCAGTGAATGCTCTGTGATCTCACTTTGCTTTTCTGGGCTCAGATTCCTCCTGTGCACCACAATGATGGTTAATATTTGTGATGATTAATTTTATGTGTTAACTTGGTCACGGGTTGCCCAGATATTCTGGATGTGTCTGTAAGGGAGTTTCTGAATGAGATTAACATTTAAACTAGTAGACTGGCAGAATGGCTATTACTAAAAAGTCAAGGCTGGTCTGAAGGTACTGAGTTATCTCAATTGATTGTTCCTAGTCAGTTGTAGACTGAACTCCTGGTTATATTTTTTCTCCCCTTCTCACTACTGCACTTGACTAGTCTTAAAAAAAAAAAAAAAGTAAAAAACAATGGATGTTGGCATGGTTGCAGAGAAAAGGTAACACTTATACCCTCTTGGTGGGAGTATAAACCTCTACAGAACACAGTGTGGAGGTTTCTCAAAGAACTGAAAATAGAACCAGCAATCCCAGTACTGGGTATCTACCTAAAGGAAAAGAAGACATTACATAAAAAAGACGGCTGGGCACGATGACTCATGCCTGTAATCCCAGCACTTTTGGAGGCCAAGGCGGGTGGATCACAAGTTCAAGAGTTTGAGACTAGCCTGGCCAACATAGTGAAACCCTGTCTCTACCAAAAAAATACAAAAATTAGGCTGGGCAGTGTTTCTGACGCCTGTAATCCTAGCATTTTGGGAGGCCGAGGCAGATGGATCATGAGGTCAGGAGATTGAGACTATCCTGACTAACGTGTCTACTAAAAAAGAAAAATAAAAAATTAGCCGGGTGTGGTGGCAGTTGCCTGTAGTCCCAGCTACTCGGGAGGCTGAGGCAGGAGAAGTGCTTGAACCCGGGAGGCAGAGGTTGCAGTGAGCTGAGATCAAGCCACTGCACTCCAGCCTGGGTGACAGAGCAAGACTCCGTCTCAAAAAACAAAACAAAACAAAACAAAACAAAAACGTGTAGCTCATGCCTATTATCCTAGCAATTTGGGAGGCTGAGGTGGGTAGATCCGTTGAGCCCAGCAGTTCTCGACCAGCCTGGGTAACATGGCAAAATCCTATCTCTACAAAAAATAGCCAAGCTTGATGGCATGTGCCTGTAGTCCCAGCTACTTGGTAGATTGAGGCAGAAGGATCCCTTGAGCCCAGGAGGTTGAGGCTGCAGGGAGCCAGGAATGTATTACTGCACTCCAGCCTGGGTGACAGAGTGAGACCCTGTCTCAAAAACAAACAAACAACAAAACCCAGCATTTATATATTCCTAGCAGCACTATTCACGATATCAAAATTATGAAACCAAGCTAAGTGTCCATCAACATTTGACTGAATAAATAAAATATGGTACCTATACACCATGGAATATTACCCAGCCTTTAAAAAGAATGAAATCATGTCCTTTGCAGCAATATGGATGGAGCTGGAGGCCATTATCCTAAGCAGAGTAACTCAGAAACAGAAAACCAAATACTGCATATTCATACTTATAAGTGGGAGCTAAACAATAGGTACACACTGACACAAAGATGGAAATAATAGACAACTGTGGACTCCAAAAGCGGGGAGGGTGGAAAGGGGGTGAGGGCTCACTATTTGGATAATGTTGACTATTTAGGTAATGGTACACTAGAAGTCCAATCCCCACTAGTTCACAATATGCCCATGTAGCAAATATGCACATGTACTCCTGATTCTAAAATCAAACAAAGTTAAAAACACAAAAAGTTTAATTATGCTAAAAATAACTCCCCCCCTCAAAGAAAAACAGCAAAAGCCCCCACTAAAACAAGAGAAAACATAACTGGTAGGCTGAGTAGACTGTCTTCCTGATGTGAGTGGGCCTCATCTGGTCAGTTGAAGAATTGAATAAAACAAGCCTTCTTACTGACACATTAGCTTTTTCCTGCCTTAGGACTTGAATTGAAACATCTGTTCTTCCTGGGTCTTACGCCTGCAGGCCTTCAGCCTGGAACTACACAACTGGCTCTCCTGGGTCTCCAAACATGGACTCATCATCCTTCAGATCTTGAGAGTTGTCAACCTCCATAATTGCATGATTGCATAAGCCAATTCCTTATGATAAATCTCATTTATATATACATGTGTAAATATACACACAAGTATATATGTAAGTATACAAACACACACACATGCACACACACACTTAGTTTCTCTGGAGAACCCTGATATA
Organism: Nomascus leucogenys; assembly: GCF_006542625.1. Lineage (NCBI taxonomy): Eukaryota > Metazoa > Chordata > Mammalia > Primates > Hylobatidae > Nomascus > Nomascus leucogenys. The sequence goes on along the minus strand of NC_044398.1, from coordinate 44,674,061 downwards.
ATACTTAAAGCACATTTAATGAGGAATTACAATATTCCAGGTAGGCCTTGGACTAGGGGCTCCCACATTTTATTTTCAGAACCCTGGGTGGTAGAGTAGATTGACCCAGTTTGAAGATGGCAAAAGTGAAAACCAGAGAGAGGAAGTTCCCATGCCATACAGAAAGAGCCATGTTAGGTTTTCCCCCTCCTGCCATCCCAAATGTGAGGGTATGTATCAGGTTTGTGTGTCTATTCTTTAAAATTATTAATTTACATGGTCATAAGTAATAGTAAAATGCATTGCCTTTTCATGTAAGTATAAAAGCTCCTTTGACCAGCGTCCCCAGTGTAGCCTCGTCCACAAAGGTAATGACTGCTATCAGTTTCATGAGGCTCTTTTCAACCTTTCCCTTGTATTTTATCCATTATACATGAACCTATAGAAAACATATATTCTCTTATATAAGAATTTAAATTTTCATACTTTAAGGGAATTCTAAATCATGTTTATAAATAAAGTCTCATTTTATGCTCAAAAGTTGAAATAGTTCAATTCCCTCAAAATTTTTGAAAGAGTCTTAGGAATTACAGAACTTCACAGTGTGAACAGTGGCTTGAGACCCATGTTTATGTGAAAGCTATGTGGTGGTGCCCTTAACTTCATTTATGTCAAGGGCCTACAAATAAAGCATAGGCTTGTCTTATGTGCTTTGGAATCTTTTTTGTGTGGGCTAATGAAGCATTGTGTTTTTAACATTGAATATCATTCTAATTTTTTTTTTTTTGAGATGGAGTTTCACTCTTGTTGCCTAGGCTGGAGTACAATGGTGCGATCTCGGCTCACTGCAACCTCTGCCTCCCAGGTTCAAGTGATTCCCCTACCTCAGCCTCCCAAGTAGCTGGGATTACAGGCATGCACCACTACACCTGGCTAATTTTGTATTTTTAGAAGAGATGGGGTTTCTCCATGTTGTTCAGGCTGGTCTCAAACTCCCAACCTCAGGTGATCCACCCACCTCGGCCTCCCAAAGTGCTGGGATTACAGGTGTGAGCCACAATGCCCAGCCTAATTTTTATTTTTTTGAAGCAGAGTTTTGCTGTGTCACCCAGGTTAGAGGGCAATGGTGCAATCTCTGCTCATTGCACCCTCTGCCTCCCAGGTTCAAGCAATTATCCCACTTAAGCTGCCTGAGTAGCTGGGATTAGAGGCACCTGCCAGCATGCCTGGTTAATTTTTGAATTTTTAGTAGAGATAGGGTTTCACCATGTTGGCCAGGCTTGTCTCAAACATCTGACCCCAAGTGATCTGCCCGCCTTGGCCCCCCACAGTGTTGAGATTACAGGTGTGAGCCACCGCACCTGGCCTAATTTTTTAAATTTTATAATGATAACTGTAGGAAGGATAACAGATTAAAGAATTCCCTCCTTCCTGTTTGCAGTATGCTTTTGTTAATCTCACCCCAGGAATAGCCCTTTATTTTATCCATTAGTTCTAGTCTCCAGCTTCTTCTTTTAATAAAGTATTTGGGCCGGGTGCAGTGGCTCATGCCTGTAATCCCAGCACTTTGGTAGGCCAAGGTGGGCGGATCACGAGGTCAGGAGATTGAGGCCATCCTGGCCAACATGGTGAAACCCCGTCTCTACTAAAAATACAAAAATTAGCTGAGCGTGGCAGTGCGTGCCCATAATCCCTGCTACTCGGGAGGCTGAGGCAGGGGAATCACTTGAACCTGGGAGGTGGTGTTGTGGGACAATCAGAGATGGGAGAGACCGAATAAAGTTCAGGAAAGCCTTTATTAAGGTAATCACCTGGCTCAGTAGGACTACTGTCAAGGAAAGTCTGAGCCCCAGACAAAGCAGCCACCTTTTAAGCAATCAGTGGCTGGGAGCTCTGTGATGTAGGAAGTGTACTTACAGAAGTGAGAACAAAGGCAGTTGATCAGTCTTTTACATTTGTTTATACTACATGTTCCATATCCTTGGGAAACTATGTTTCTGTAACATATGCTTATCAACCTTGTAACTTTGCAGCTGCCTTAGGGAGGTGAAGCAGGAACTTGCTGAGCCTCAAGCAATGTGAAACTGCTGAGTACAGATAAGGCTTGCAGCGCAAAAAGGGAAAACAGGCAGTTAGTATTCTTTAACTTAGACTACGGGGGTGTGGGGTCTACACTACACTTAGCTTTTGAAGGAAAAAGTAAAAATTTCTTGGTGGTCTTTGATTATACTTGTAAAATTCATGAAATCCTTCTTTATCCCCCACCATTGGTGCTCACCATAAATATAGATTAATAAAGAGCACCACAATTGTTTGTCTCTTCCTGTGTAGGCTCATATTCTTCCTGGGGGACTGATTGGTATTTTTGTAATGCCATTATTTTGGTGGTAGTTGTTTGGTCCACTATTGCTTCAATAGTAGACTGGATGCTTCTGATGAGGAACATCCAGACAAGGCATTATTAGACATCCTTCTACTATAGCTATGAAATCAATTATCAAGGTTTTAAAGCCTCCAAACCATGAGAACCATCCTCTAAAAAGTGAGTTTGGGCTCCATCCGGACAAAGTCTGGACTGGGACATGGGCTAACTTCCACATTCTAGCAGTAATTTCCATAACAGCTCTTCCATTATCATCGATTTGTAAGCAACAGTTGGTCAAATTAAGCTTGCCACAAACTCCTCCTTCTGAGGCTAGGAGGTAGTCTAATGCTAGCCTATTTTGGTATATAGCATCTCTCATTTGAGTGGCCTGTATGGCTAACAGATCCAAGGCTCAGGCTGTTTCATTGACTACAATTTCTAGTACTGCTTACAATCTTATAATTCAGTTTAACATGTAAATAGGGGTGCGGTAGCACCATGATCCATCTTGTGCCCATGTAGCTGGCCCATAGTATTTGATAATTCTTTCAGGAGGCCATTCTTTATCTTTCCAGCTACCTATCTCAGTGTCCTTCTTTATGTTTTTGTTTATCTTTTCTACAGTTTCTGAGTAAAGACATTTATTCTGGTCTTTTTTCTTTCTTCATTATAGACCGGGTAACTAAAATCTTTCCCTTGTTTCAGTGGGAGCAAGAAGAAAGATGGCCTTATTGTCCCTAAAACACAGGCTCCGGTCCACTTCTTGGGCAATAGTTAATAGGCTTTTGTCCCACAGATCCAATATAGTCCTGCCGGTGCTTTCCAAACATTTGGAGCATTTAGTTGATACCACAATTGATTTAGTGCTGGAAACTGAGAGAGAGGGTTAAAATATGGTACAGAGGAATTGTCTATAAAGCTTCTCCACTGTCTTGTTCTTAGACTCTTCAAAATATTGCTGACCTAAACAAGTCATATCTCTTACTTGAGTTTGAAAGTCTTTTCCCTGTTGTGCTGTGTAGTATCTTCCAATGATAGGGGTTTTTAATAGCCAGACACCTGGGTTTGAATTGAAGCTTATAACAAATTCCAGTATGGTAAAGTTATCTTTGCTTCTTGGCTGGTTAGCAGAGCTACTCTCCCTGCATAAAGGTATTGGCTGAACTCATGTGTGGTCCACTGAATATTACAATCAGGACATTCTTCTTCTGGTTTTCCTGTAATGATCTTAGCAGCCTTGCTGCTGACTCTTTCTTGTCCTAAGTTCTTGCAGACTACTCCTAGATTGTTTAGGTTGCTGAGGTGTGTAGCCTGACAGGCATCAAAATATATAGAAACAGATCCTTTATGTGAATAAGGGAATACCTGTGTTTTGCTTATGAGTATCCCAGTTCTAACGTCTTTAGGACTGGCATATGAGGGTAATAAAGGGTTCCCTATTTGAATTTCAAACTAGAAGTCATAGTGTAGGAGGCCTGGATTATAACATACTTGAGGTTGCCTATTTCCTGGGTTACAGACAGAGTAGCTGGTTTGATTATAAACACATGTCCCCAGGGGAGTTCCTGTACACTCATAATAAGTTTGATATAACCGGGTTTTAGTTATACCTTTACCAGACCAACCTTCTATCATACAATGATGAGAATTATCCTGGTTTCCTCCCGTGCCTGTTAACATTATTGTCATTAGTGCAGTTAAGTTTATACTATGCATGGGCATCCTCCTGTGCAACAAATTTGATAGCAATTGCAAAGATACCATGACAGCAAGACAATCAGTATAAGCAATAGTATAACTACACTTGCAAATTCAATCTACATTTACTTATCTAATGCTGGCTTCCTCAGGCTTTGGCAGTGCATAGACTAGTCAGCTTCTGGTTGTGTGACTAGAGCAGGGCTTGACTTTTCCTTAAGCTTCAGCCATGCCTAGACTAGTCACCTTTCAGTTGTGTGAGTAGAGCAGGGCTTGACATTTCTTTAAGCTTCAGCCATGCATTGACAGACCAGCTTCTGGTGTGGTCGGAGCAGGGCTGTTGTCTTTTCCTGCTGCGCCTTGGTTCCTCTGCAAGATCAGTTGAGTTGGATGATCTAGATCTTGCTGACTCGTCCACTGGTCTTGAACTGAGGCTGCAGGTTTCAGTCAGCTGTGATGGATCCAAGGTGTAATACCTGCAACTTTAACAGCAGTAGGGGTAGACATGATCAAAATATGGGGGCCATCCCATAAGGGCCTGAGGGTGGTAGGATTCCAGCATTTAACCCATACAGAGTCCCCAGGTTGAAAGGGATGTATTGCATCTGTAAGGCTAACAGGTATTCTTTCTCTTACCTACCCTTGTACTTCTTGCATCACCTCACCTAATGCTTGCATTTGTCTTCTTAGGGTCAGTTCTCCAATTTCCTTTAAATCTCCTTTTACTTGAGATGTAAGTGGGGGTGGTGGGCCATACAGTATCTCATAGGGTGAATACCCAGTTAATTTAGTAGGGGTACGCCTGACTCAGAGAAGGACCATGGGCAATACCTGGTCCCACCTTAAATGAGTCTCCTGTCAAAACATCTTCAACAGTTGTTTCAGTGTCCTGTACATCCTTTCAAACTTTCCAGAACTTTGTAGGCGATAGGCTGTATGCAGTTTCCATTTAATTTTTAACATCTGAGTTAGTTGCTGTACTACTTCTGCCACAAAAGCTGGTCCATTGTCCGAGCCTAAGGTTAGAGGCAGTCCAAATCTAGGAATAATGTCTTTTAATAATATCTTGGTTACTTCTTGTGCTTTTTCTGCTCTGGTGGGGAATGCCTCGACCCACCCTGAAAAGGTGCAGACAAACACTAATATGTACTGATAGCCTCCGGCCTGAGGCAGTTCGGTAAAGTCTACAAGTAGGTTTTCACATGGCACTGCTCCTGTTTCCTGAATTCCTGGAGGCCAATAGGCCCTTGCCATGGGTTATTCTGGGTGCAAGTAGCACACTGCTTGCAGACGACTCGAGTGATGGCAGTTAGGTGTGGCACATAGAAATACTGCCCTATGAGAATCTCTAAAGCTGTCTTCCTCGTGTGTTCCTTGGTGAAACTGCTTTAAAATCAGGGGGCAATGTCTTCTGGAATGGCATCCTCCCATCTGAAAACTTCCACCAGCCTTCTTTCCAACAACTCCCATTTTCCTGTGCAAATGACGCCTTCTCGTTGGATGAGTAGTTAGGAGTGTCTGCAAGGGGAGGCTCTAAAAAGGGAATGGCATAATTCTCTTCTTTCTTTGTGTTTTCTGTCATTGCAGGCTTTTTTGCTTCCTTGCCTGCTTTTCTGTTTCCTGTAGCCTTATCACTTCCTCCTGTTTCATGTCCTTTACAGTGGATGACTGCTACTTCCTTTGGAGCCCACAGAGCCTCTAGTAGCTGCTCTATTTCCTTTTTGTTCCTTATTTCTTTTCCTTCAGCAGTTAACAGTCCTCTTTCATTGTAAATGGCTCCATAATCATGCAAAGTGGCAAAAGCATATCTTGAGTCAGTATAGATATCCACTGACTTTCCCTTCTCTAGAAGTAGTGCTCTTGTGAGAGCTATTAGTTCTACCTTCTGCGCTAAGGTTCCTACCTGTAGGGGGCAGGCTTCGGCCACCAAGCTTAATGTGACTATGGCATATCTGGCCTTTCTGATACCCTCAGATATGAAGCTGCTTCCATCAGTAAAATATTCAACATCTGGGTTTTTTAAGGGTTGATCCTTTATGTCTTTCCAGCTTGAAAAGACTTCATCCACTGTTTCTACACAGCAGTGGTACCCTGGGGCACATAACAGGGCTTTCCTTGTTCTGCACATTCTATTGGTAACAGTGTGGCCAGATTTAGGGTATTCACAGTCTCTAAGGTGATGTATGGATTCTCACATGGGAGTCCTTGGCATCTTAGCATCCTAGGGTTAGAGAGCCAATGAAGTCCTCTCTGTTCCATCAAGGTGACAACTATGTGGGGCACCCAAACTATCAGCTTCTGCCCAAATGCGAGCTTGTTAGCATCTTCGGCTAACAAGGCAGTGGCAGCCGGCGCCTTGAAACAGGGTGGCCATCCCATAGCCACCAAGTCTAGTTGCTTGGACAAATATGCTCCAGGCTGATACTATGACCCTAGCATTGGCACTTAGATTCCTGTAGCCATTGCTTTTCTTTCATGAAGATACAGATAAAAGGGCTTTGTCGTGTCTGGCAGTCCTACTGCTGGGGCCTGGGTTAAAGCTTTCTTGATTTCCTTGAAAGCCATGTCCTGTTATTTTTGCCAAAGGAGGGGCTCTTTTTCCCCTCCTTTGGTTGCCTCATATAAAGGCTTTCCTAGGAGCGAGTGGTCAGGAATCCACATGTGGCAAAAACCAGTTGCCCCAGGAATTCCCACACTTGCTGCCTTGTGTCTGGCTGAGGAATGCTACAAAGAGTCTCTTTTTGCTCCTGCCGCCCTTGGGAGATGTAAAAGCCAGGATACCGAACTCCTTGGCCACAGATCTGTGCCTTTTCCTTAGATACTTTATAGCCAGCTTCCCACAGCACTCGAAGGAGACTCTCTGTTTCTTGGATACATTCTTTTGTTATGGGTGTGGCTAACAGCAGATCATCTATATATTGCAGTAAGACACAGCAATCACTTGGTGGTGTGAAAGCCTTTAAGTCTGAGGCTAGTGCTTCTCCAAAGATAGTTGGGGAGTTTTTAAATCCTTGGGGAAGTCTAGTCCAGGTATACTGAGATGGGCCCCACTCAAAGGCAAAAAAGTCTCAACTTACAGGGGCTTATCGGATGCAGAAGAATGCATCTTTAATGTCCAAGCATATGAACCAAGCAGCAATAGCAGGTATATGTCCAAGCATAGTGTACAGGTTAGGCACAATAGCATGCAGTGTAGCAGCTACCTTGTTGACTGCCCTTAAATCTTGTACAGGCTGGTAGTTGCCAGAAGGGTTTAACACTGGCAATAGGGGAGTATTCCATGAGGAGACACATCTCTCTATTATTCCAAACTCAAGGAGCTGTTTTAAGTGTTTTGCAATCCCTTGGTGAGCCTCTATGAGAATGGGATACCGATGGTTCCACACTGGGTAGGTTCCTTGTAGTAGCTCTACTATGACAGATGCTTGATTTACTGCTAACCCTGGGGGATTGTCCTCTGCCCAGACTCCTGGTAACTTAAGGAGTAAGTCTGTGAACAGTTTTTCTTTCTCTGCTGTGCTGTACTCCTTTCCACACTGCTGGCAACTACTTTCATAAAGTCTCCACTCCTCTGCCTTGGGTACTGTAAGAGTTAGTATCATAGCCTTCTTTTGCCCTAGGCTCAAGGTCATATCTCCACTCAGTGTGAAGGAGATTTGAGCCTGCAGCTTCTGCAACAAGTCTCTCCCCAGCAAGGGCACTGGGCAGTTTGGCAAGTATAAGAACTTGTGTTGGACTTCTCGGTTTCCAATCATACATCTCTTTGATTTGAAGAAAGGTGTTTATTCTGTGATACCTGTGGCCCTGATAATATTAGGATAGAGTTTTGATAACAGCCCAATTGTTTGAGTCACAACCGAGTGTTCAGCACCTGTGTCTACCATAAAGTCTATTTTTAGGCTCCCTACTACCATTGAGACTGTGGGCTCCTCGGAGCCTAATGAGATGAAGCCCAATCTGTCTCAGTCTTCAAGGTGGTCACTGGCTTCTGCCAGCCCAATTAGATTCACATCAGATCCTACTATGTCTTGCCTAGCGGCAGAAGGAGGCCTTGTCCAGCCAGTCTGTCCCTGGCTGTTGCCTTTATCCTTTTCTTTCTCTGGACATTCATCTTTCCAGTGCCCTCTTTGCCTGTATCTTGCACATTGATTTCTCTCTAGTCTAGACCAACCTTCCTGACCTGTCCTGGTCTCCTGACCTGGCCTAGCTTGTCCTTTACTGGGACCACATCCATGACCATGTCCATGTCCTCTTGCAAATTGAGCCTCTCTTTCAACCAGGGCTGCAGCCAATAACTCTGCCTTTTCCTTCGCTCTACACTTGGCCTCCCAATTTGCTTCTTCATCTCGATTTACAAACACTTTGGTTGCCACCTGGATAAGCTGGGAAATGTTCATACCTTCAAACCCCTCCAGCTTCTGCAAATGTCACTTAACGTCATTTTGTGCCTGACTCACAAATGCCACATTAACCATGCACTGATTCCTTGCCACTTCTGGGTCAAAAGGTATGTAGAGCTGGTAAGCCTCACAAAGCTTCTCATAGAACTCACTGGGGCTTTCATCTGGTTTCTGATGGACCTCTGAAACGTTTCCATTGTTTGTTGCCTTTTTCCCCACCAGCGTTTATTCCTGGTATCAGAGCCTCTCAGTATCTCAGCAAGTTCAGCAGCCCTTGGGCCTGATTTGGGTCCCAGCCTGGGTCAGTTTCTATTGGCAAAGCCTGCTGAGCATACTGTCTGACATCTCTTGTCCCTACTGGAGTGTTGCTTTCTAGCCACTGATGAGCTGCTTGTATTACTCTGTGGCATTCTTCTGTATTGAACAGTGACAGAAGGAGCCGCTTGCAGTCAGCCCAGGTTGGGTTGTGAGTTAAGAAGATGGACTGCATCAGGTCGATAAGAGCCCAGGGTTTTTCTGTATAGGAGGGAGTATGCTGTTTCCAGTTGAAAATGTCTGTAGTAGAGAAGAGCTGATAAACATAAAGCCATTCTCCTCCTTGAACCTCATTTTGTGCATCTAAATAGATCTATCCCCTAGTTTCTCTGCGGGGCATCTGCATGGCTCAGGCATGTCCTGACTAGAGATGGCCAACCTCATCTTGGAGTTCCTCCTTTGATTTATTGGGCAGTAGCCCTGGCTCTTCCCTACATGGTGAAGTTTGGGGGGTACTCTCCTCCAAGTCTGACCCTCTGGAGGCAGCTGCTGGAGTGACTTCCTGCCTAAGCTTTGCCAGAGGCTGGTAAATTGGATAAGTGGGTGGAGTCTCTAGCTCTTTTTATGGGGCCTGTGGGACAGGTTTTTCCTGTTTTCCTTGCTGCTTTTTCTCCTGGACCTATGCTTTATGGGCCTTTTCTGTGGTTCCTTGTTTTGTACAAGCCACTAGAGTCTTACAATGATTTTCAAAACGGCCTGTAGCCATTTTGGATGGGTTTGAATCACGTTCAGCTAGGAGTCTATGAATGGGAACTGATTAGAGTGCCCAGGCTGTTCTCCGACCCCAGTGACCACCCGAAACACTCGGCCAATTATTTTCCTATATATGGTTCCTTCGGCTGGCCACCCTACATTAAAGGAGGGGCAGTCAATTTCACAAAGGGTTCTTAGCCTCTGCAGTGTTATCTTCATTCCATAATCACCATCAAAGCCTTTCTTAAAGTTCTTCAATATACATTCTAATGGAGTTGGCTTCGACACTTTTCTTCTTATTTCCTCCCTCATGTTGAACTTTCACTCTCACTTTCACTCTTTGATTCACCAGACAGGGTCCTATTATGGGAGGTTTGGATGCTGCACAACAAACAAAACAATTATGAGAGTGAAGAGACAACCTGTAGAACAGTAGAGAATACTTGCAAACTATTTATCCAAAAGGGACTAATATCCAGAATATACAAACAACTCAAAAAACTCAACAGCAAAAACAAAAACAAAAACAAGTAATCTGATTAAAATGTGGGCAAAGGATCTGAATAGATATTTCTTAAAAGAACATATACAAATGGCTAACAAATATATGAAAAATGTCCAACATCACTAATCATCAGGGAAATGCCAATCAAAATCACAATGAGGCATCATCTCACCCTTGTTAGAATGTCTACTACAAAAAATACAAAAAATAAGTGCTGGTAAGGATGCATAGACAAGGGAACTCTTAGACACTATTGGTGGGAATGTAAATTAGTACAACGATTATAGAAAACAGTGCGGAGGTTTCTCAAAAAATAAAATAGAACTACCATACAATCCAACAATCAGTCTGCTGGGCACATACGCAAAGGAAGGGAAATCCATATTTCAAAGGGATACCTGCACTCCTGTGTTTATAGCAGCACTATTCACAATAGCCAAGATATAATATCAACCTAAATGTCCACCAACAGATGAATGGAAAAAGAAAATCTGGTATATAAACACAGTGGAATATTATTTTGCTATAAAATGAAATCCTGTCATTTGCAACAACATGGATGGGCCTGGAAGTCATTAAGTGAAATAAGTCAGACACAGAAAGATAATTACTGCACATTTTCACTTATATTTGGGAGCTAAAAAATTGGGACTCATAGAAGTAGTGAGTAGAATTATGGGCATTAGAGGGTGAGGGGGTAGTGGGGAGGGAAGGATGGGGAAAGTTTGGTATATGAACACAAAATTACAGCTAGATAGAAGAAATGAGCTTTGTTGTTCCACAGCCCTGTAGAGTAAACATGATTGACTGTAATATCAGTCTATATCCCCTAAATATGCACAATTACTAGGTGTCAACTAAATATAAAAGGAAAAAGGTACAAAAACAGAAAAAATGAGAGGCAAAAAATCAGACAGAGTTAATCAAATTCACAATAAAAATGAATAGCTGTGGCCAGGTGTGGTGGCTCATGCCTGTAATCCCAGCACTTTGGGAAGCAGAGGCTGGTGGGTCACCTGAGGTCGGGAGTTCAAGACCAGCATGAACAACATGGAGAAACCCCATCTCTAGTAAAAATACAAAAAAATCAGCTGGGCATGGTAGTGCATGCCTGTAATCCCAGCTACTCAGGAGGTGGAGGCTGGAGACTCACTTGAACCCGGGAGGCAGAGGTTGCAGTGAGCCAAGACCATGCCGTTGCACTCCAGCCTGGGCAACAAGAGTGAAACTCTGTCAAATAAAAAAAAAAAAAAAGAATAGCTGTGATGGTAAACTTGACTTGGTCACAGGGTGTCCAGATTAAACATTAATTATGGGTGCGTCTATGAGGGTGTTTACAGATTAGATTAGCATTTGAATCAGTGGACTCAGTAAAGCAGATTGCCCTCCTCATGTGTATGGACATCATTCAATCCACTGAGGGCCTGGATAGAACACAAGGCAGAGGAAGGAGGAATTCACCCATATTTTCTGCCTCGTTGAGTTGGGACATTTCATCTCATCCTCTCCTGTCCTTGGACTGGGATTTACACCATTGGCTTCCCTGGTTCTCAGGCCTTTGGACTCATACCACAATTATACCACCAGCATTCCTGGATCTCTAGCTTGCAAATGACAGATTGTGGGACTTCTTAGCCTCCATAATCATGTGAACCAATTTCTCACCACCAATGTCTCTTTCTCCCTTACTCCCTCCTACTGGTTCTGTTTCTCTTGAGAATCATGACTAATAACACTGGGAATAAACATTTCCCCAAGCCCATACCATAGGTGTATATTAGTGTTTTTTTCAATCTTTTCAAATCTTAAACTTAAAAATATTTTATTTATGTATGATTTCCCCCAATTGGAAACAACCAGCATATCCCTGGACTGAGGAATGGATAAGGAAACTGGTAAATCCATACCAAGAAATAGGAGTCAGCAATGTCAGAGATGATAAACTCCTCTTCAAAAAGCTTAAGTTCCCTGTTCTTTGTTGCTTAAGACCAACTTCCTTGTACTTCCTTGTCTCCTAGCTACCTGTTCTGTAAACAACCTTCCCACCTTTGCCGTGCCTAAACAAGTCCAGATATGCCTTCCCGCCTAGTAATGGACAGTTCTCCTTCCTTCCCACCTAATAGACCCTATTCAATTTTAAACCTTAGCCAATAAAGTTAGCTTAGATTGTGAGGTCCAACCCCAGCCAATGGGGAAGGGACACAGAAATGCTAGGAACTGTATCAGGGATAAAATCCCCTGCCCTACCCCTCTCAGTGTACTCTTGCGATTGTGACTGGCACAAGCTACACCCTTCTGCAGAAGTAAATTTGTCTTGCTGAGGAATTTTCTGCCTATGCGTTGGTTTTCTCTGTGGCACCGGGCACTCGTTTCTAACAGCAGGAAAAGCAAACAGAGGTATTGGTACACAAAACAACACAGAAGGATCTCAATTGCATTGTGTTAAGAGATACCAGATTCAATGACTACATACTGTATGATTCCATTTATATAATATTCTAAAAAAGGCAAACATACAGGCCCAAAGAATAGATAGTGGTTGCAAGAGGCTAAGAGTGGTGAGAGAATCTGACTTTAAAAAGGTAGCATGGAGGAATTTTATTGACAGAGATGAAACAATTTTGTATCTTGCTTGTGGTGGTGGTTACACAAATCTATGCATTTGTTAAAACTCATAAAATTATGCACCAAATAAAGAACTTTTCAGTATATAAAGCATAAATTTAAAAATTTAAATTTCAATTAATGGTTCACATATTTTTACTCAAATATTTGCATTTCTTTCTCTTTTTTTTGAGACGCAGTCTCACTCTGTCACCAGGCTGGAGTGCAGTAGCGCAATCTTGGCTCACTGCAACCTCCCCGTCCTGGGTTCAAGTGATTCTCCTGCCTCAGCCTCCGGAGTAGCCAAGAGTACAGGTGTGCACCACAATGCCCCACCTAATTTTTGTATTTTTAGTACAGAAAGGGTTTCACCATGTTGGGCAGGATAGTCTCGATCTCTTGACCTCATGATCTGCCCGCCTCAGCCTCCCAAAGTGCTGGGATTACAGGCGTGAGCCACCATGCCTGGCCATATTTGCATTACTTTCAATTCTCATAATGGACTTAAAAAGTTTTGCTGGAATGGAGTTGCGTATTTTTCTCTATTATAAAATGTAACTGATATTAAATTTATAGTTTCTGTCTTTGGCATCACATCTGTTTTTTTTGAGACAAGGTCTCACTTTGTCACCCAGGCTGGAGTGCAGTGGTGCCATGATGGCTTACTGCAGCTCAGGGCTCAAGTGATCCTCCAACCTCAGCCTCCTGAGTAGCTGGGATCACAGGTGCCTGCCTACATGACCGGCTAATTGTTATTTTTAATTTTTTGTAGAGATGGGGGTCCCACTATAGTGCCCAGACTGGTCTTGAACTCCAAGGATCAAGTGGTCCTCCCGCCTCCACCTCCCAAAGCGCTGGGATTACAGGTGTGGGCCACTGTGCCTGGTCCACTTGTCAATTTTCAAAAATTTATACTCGTTTAGTGGTTTAAATGTTTAAGTATTGTATACATGTGAGATTTTATCATGTATGATCTATGTATACCTCTATATTCCAAATTGCTCGGAATGACATGCTCTTTGGAATACTCCATTCTTTCCCTCACTGCTTTTAAATGCTATATTTACTACACATTAAAGAATACTCTTAATCATGCTTATTTCTATGGAGCAGGTACCAAACTACTTTGAATAGATATTATATAGATAGATATAGATACAGATACTCCTTAGGCATTTTTTTCCTGCCTTTTAAAATGTATACTGGCTGTTCATTTGGGTTTTTACTTATTCCAGATAAAGTTGAGAATGCTTTTGTGAAGTACACAATACACTAAATATCAAAGAGAAAAACAAAATTTTTAGTGTATTGTGTGAAGTACACAATACACTAAAGATCAAAGAGAAAAACAAAAATACAAAAATTTGTTGATATTCTTTTAGGAATTTTGGCTTCCTAAGAAAGGTACAGATAGACTAAAAGTATTTCCATTTAGTCAAGCAATTTTAATGTTACAGAGGAAATCATAAGTGATACTTATTTTCTTCTTTCGGATTATGTCTATTTTCTGACTGAGCTACAATTTCCATTTATTGCTTTAACCATTTTGATGAAGTAGCTTTCCTGCCGCACCTCCCCCTTTTTGCCCACTCCCAAAGAATCGCTGATAGTGTCAAAGTCTTTTAAACTGTATCGATGAGATCTATTTCCTAACATTTAAAGTGAAACTGACGCGCAGCTGTCCTTTCCTTGAGCGTCCGTGTCTAACTGCACACTGGCTGCACACAGACCTCCCCTGCAGTATATCCCTTTGGGGCGCCCCAGGAGAGCCAGGGCTGCAGGCAGTTCCGGCACCAATTCAGACAGCATCTGCCCACTGCCTAGCGGGGCACCTCTCTGCCAATCCCGAAGGGCTGCTCGCGCGGCCTCACGGGAAAGGTAGTTTTCAGGTTGGGCGCCAACAGCATCAGGCTGTGCGCGTGGGCTCTACGCATGCCCCTTCCGCCGGCTACCTCTGCGTTTCCCCCTTTCGTTTTTCTCAGGTTTTGCGTGGGAGGCGATCCCGGGATTTCAAGGGTCTAGGCGCTCTTCTATGGCGAATGCAACCCGATAAGGGAATGCGGTAAGCCCCGGTGGGTTGGGCAGGGACGGAGAGGGAGCCCCGCGCGACTCCTGGGGCGGGCGGCAGGGGGCCGGTGCCAGGTGGTGGGGAGGAGGCCCCGGGACCTCACAGGGGAAGCCGGGGACGGCGGGGCTGCACCCTGTCGGCCACGACGCTAGGCCGGTTCCTCAAAGGCGCAGCCTCTGTACGGAGCGGGCTACGCCGCGTGTGTCGCCCCGTTTGTGGGGGTCGCGGAGGAGGGCTTGTGCGCTTGCGCGGTTCGCGCGCTGAGCCTTGCGGGAGGGGCAGTTCTCTGGTCTAGCGTGTGCGCATGTGCGCGTGTGCTAGGGCGCCTGGTACCTGGGCGGGGAAGGGCCGGTGCAGTGGACCGCCAGACCGACAGACTCCGTTCCACGTTCTGCATTCATCCTCTTTAGGTTCCGAACTGCCCTCCAGTCAGGTCCATCACTGCATCTTGGTATTTGCTGTTCCTCTGTCCTAACTTGATCTTGCACTCAGGAAAGATCTTCAAGAATTACCTAATTTTGGCCTGGCGCGGTGGCTCTCGCCTGTAATCCCAGCACTTTGGGAGGCCGAGGCGGGTGGATCACTTGAGGTCAGAAATTCGACACCAGCCTGACCAACATGGTGAAACCTCGTCTCTACTAAAAATACGAAAAGTAGCCGGGCGTGGTGGCGCATGCCTGTAATCCCAGCTACTGAGGCGGAGAATTGCTTGAACCGGGGAGGCGGAGGTTACAGGTAGCCAAGATCACACCATTGCACTCCAGACTGGGCAACAAGAGCGAAACTCCGTCTCAAAAAAAAAAAAAAAAAATTACCTAATTTTGTCTCATTTGTTAGAAGAAAAAGTTTTTTTTGTTTTTTTTGTCAAGGTTACTGACTTGTTCAGGATCACAGTTTGTTAGTAGGGAAGACTAAGTCACATCTCCTGACCCCTAAGCCAGTACTGTCTACTTTTCCACACACATCAAAACGAGTTTAAAATATCCCTTTGAGAAATAGCAACGAAGTTAGATGAAGAAATTAAAACAGAGTTTTTCTTTGAAGCACTGCAGCTTATGGCTTTCTGTGGAGTCACTCACCAGAGGTTAAGTAACATTACTGGGAAAATTGATAGCTTAGTCTTATTTTTACAATGGTTTTAGTGTTAATGTTCCTTCATTAAATATATTGTTAACTTGTTTGGCCAATATTGTCATTATACTTTTTTTGTGAACACCGAGGGAGATTGAAATCCTTAGGAAGCAAATATTTACTTTCACCCGGTAAAAAATCTTGTGCCCAAGAGCTACATAATTATGTTGGAGTAATATTAGGGTGTTCTTTCACCATTTCTACCGCCTATTCCGAAGTGTCAGAGGACATTGATATTCTCCCAGAAGGAGCATTTTACCTAGTGGGTGTGTATGGCTTCTTAGGGCAGAAGAATCCGGGAGTTGCCAGGCAGGCCAAATCTTTCATGACCCCATTCCTCTTTTTCTAACTCAGCTGTATCTTCAGAGTTGTCTCCGTCTTTCCAAGAACAGAACAAGATGAACAAGGTAAGTTGTTTATTAGTTCCCTACTTGATTTTGCAGTGGACTTTGTGAGATTTGTAAGAGTCAATATGGTGGGTTTTTTTTTTTTTTTTTTGTGAGACGGAGTCGCCCAGGCTGGAGTACAGTGTCCCCATCTCGGTTCACTGCAACCTCTGCCTCCCAGGTTCAAGCAATTCTCCTGCCTCAGCCTCCTGAGTAGCTGGGACTGCAGGCGCACGCTGCCACGCCTGGCTAATTTTTTGCATTTTAATAGAGACGGGGTTTCACCGTGTTGCCTAGGCTGGTCGTGAACTCCTGAGCTCAGTCAGTCCGCCCGCCTCGGTCTCCCAAAGTGCTGGGATTACAAGCGTGAGGCACCATGTCTGGCCAAGAGTCAATATGTTAAGATGAGAAATTAGTAATAGATAAAAATGGAACTTCCCAGAAAATATAAAGTAACAGATCAATAACAGGGCCAAGTTAGAGTCAATAAGTTGAGCTTCGTATGTTTCTTATGTTTCCAACAACCATGGCAGAAAGGAAGACACTGGATACAGACAGACTGACTCCTCTGAAGACACAAAGACTTCCTGGCAGATACCTTTTTTGGTCATAACATGGGGACCCATAGTGAATAGCCTTCCAGTGATAACCCTGAAATGAATGCAGCCTATTGAGTCAAACTGCTTTTTAAATTATTTTACACAGGTTCCAATTTTCTTTTGGATGTAGTGTTTGATCAGTAAATTAAAATGTATTTTAATTTTAATTTTTTTATTATTTTTTTGAGACGGAATCTCGCTCTCTTGCCAGGCTGGAGTACAGTGGCGCGATCTTGGCTCACTGAAACTTCTGCCTCCCGGGTTCAAGCGATTCTCTTGCCTCAGCCTCCCGAGTAGCTGAGACTACAGGCGTGCAACACCACACCTGGCTAATTTTTGTATTTTTAGTAGAGACGGGGTTTTACTGTGTTGGCCAGGGTGGTCTTGATATCTTGACCTCGTGATCTTCCCTCCTCGGCTTCCCAAAGTGCTGAGATTACCCGCGTGAGCCACTGTGCCCAGCTAATAAATTAAAATGTATTTTAATTTTTTTTTTTTTTTTGATACAGAGTCTTGCTCTGTCGCCAGGCTGTAGCACAGTGGTGTGATCTCGGCTCACTGCAGCCTCCGACTCCCTGGTTCAAGTGATTCTCCTGCCTCGACTCCTTGGTTAAAGTGATTCTCCTGCCTCAGCCTCCCGAGTAGCTGGGATTATAGGCACGCACCACCATGCCCAGCTAATTTTTGTATTTTTAGTAGAGACGGTGTTTCACCATGTTGGCCAGGCTGGTCTCAGTCTCCTGACCTTGTGATCCACCCGCCTTGGCCTCCCAAAGTGCTGGGATTATGTATTTTAATTTTTAATGAATCTTATTTCTACATGTGTAGCAGATAGATAGACAACCCCCTAAATTTTAAATAGAGAACTTAATTAATTATACAAATCCATGGCGCAAATAATGAATACACAGGTCAAAACAAACATTGCCAGCACTCCTGAAGCTGCCGTCTTGTCCCCCTCACAATCCTGACACCTCCCTGCTCATTCACTCATTTACATATAAGCCACAGTATCTGTGGCTTCAGTGGCAGAGTTGAGTAGTTGTGACAGGAACCTTTTGGCCTGCAAAGCCCCAAATTTAATGATGTCTGTTTTTTTTTTTTTTTTTGGAGAGAGTCTCACTGTCACCCAGGCTAGGATGCAGTGGTGCGATCTTGGCTCACTGCAGCCTCTGCCTTCAGGGCCCAAGGGATTCTCCTGGCTAAGTCTCCCAAGTAACTGAAATTACAGGCATGTGCCATCACACCCAGCTAATTTTGTATTTTAGTAGAGACGGGGTTTTATTTGGCCAGGCTGGTCTCGAACTCCTGGCCTCAAGTGATCCGCCTGCCTTGGCCTGCCAAAGTGCTGGGATTACAGGTGTGAGCCACCATGCCTGGCCAAATATTTAATGTCTGATTTTTTACAGAAGAAGTTTACCAATCCCTAGATTAGTTTATTAAGTTTATTTGTTGGTGTTGTGTACTATTCTAGATGACTTTTCCTACTTCAAGGTCATGAAGATACTCTTTTTTGTTATCTTTTAAAATATTTATTGTTTTAGCATTCACATTTACCTCTCTTTCATTGGAATGAGTGTCTACTTTTGTATGAGGTAGATGTCAGATTCCTTTTTTCATGTGGTTAATGTAGAATTATTTTTGAAAACACCATCCTTTCCCCACTGTTTTACATTGTGATATTTGTCATCAGTTATGTGTACATATATGTCTGTGTGTTTTTTGGACTATGTTCTGTTGGTTGGTTGTGCCAGTACCACACTTGGTGAAACATCTTAGCGTCTAGTAGTGGGTTAACACATTTTTTCTTCAGCAAGATCCTGGTTCTTCCTAGTTCCTTGCATTTCCATATAAATATTGTTAGTATTAATAAAATAACTTGCTGAGACTTTCTTTGGGGTTGAATTGAACCTATGTATAAATTTGGGAATAATTACTTACCTTTTTTTTTGAGACAGAGTTGCCCAGGCTGGAGTGCAGTGGTACGATCTCAGCTCACTGCAACCTCTACCTCCTGGGTTCAAGTGATTCTCCTGCCTCAGCCTCCCAAGGAATTGGGATTACAGGCACCTGCCACCATGCCTGGCTAATGTTTTTGTATTTTTAGTAGAGATAGGGTCTTGCCATGTTGGCCAGGCTGGTCTTGAACTCCTGACCTCAAGTGAGCCACCTGCCTTGACCTCCCAAAGTACTAGGATTACAGATGTGAGCCACTGTGCCTGGCCTCCAATTCCATTCTTGATTATTTTCTTTCCCCAGTTTTCTGACAACCTTCTGATTTTATCTTGATGGCTTTGAACACCACTATATTATAAATGTCTCTGTAGTCCTTGTTTCATTCTTGATCTTCATATTATGCTTCATTTTTTTTTGAGTTGGAATTTTGCTCTTGTTACCCAGGCTGGAGTGTAGTGGTGCTGACCTTGGCTCACTGCAACACCTGCCTCCCAGGTTAAAGGGATTCTCCTTTCTCAGCCTCCTAAGTAGCTGGGATTACAGGCACCCGCCACCACGCCTGGCTAATTTTTTGTATTTTTAGTAGAGATGGGGTTTCACCATTTTGGTCAGGCTGGTCTCTAACTCCTGACCTCAGGTGATCCACCCACCTCAGCCTCCCAAAGTGCTGAGATTACAGGTGTGAGTCATGGTGCCAAGCCTATACGTCAAATTTAATATAATTAGGATGTTTCGTGCTACAATACTGTGTCCAACCTATTTTGCCCTAACTTTCCTGGTTTACATTGTGGTCCTAGTATCTGGGCAGCTGTTCATGGAGATAGCCAGAGAAACATTTTTTTTCTTAATGAATTGGTGACCACATTTTGTTGCTCTTGTCTCCTATTATCCGTGCCCTATTTGCATCCTGGTTTCTTCTACAGTAGTTTATGTAAATGTTGTTTTGTCCTTTGCCATTCTCAATAGAGTTGGTTCTGTAAACAAAACCTGGTCACGCAATTGCAGTATATGCTCACATCTCATCTTTGGCTCTCCCTTTTTCACAGCAGTGATCCCTAAAAGATGTGCCCTAGAGGATATCCAGAACAATCCAATTGGATGTCTTCTCCTATGTACTCCACAGAGGTTTCAAGTATAATAGTTCCAAAATCTTTCTATTTTCTACACATCCTTATTACTGTCTCTGAATTAAAGGATTAGAACCCAGAATATGTATTGTGATGAAGAAAATGTCAGGCTCTTTTTCTACATTTTTAAATCCAAATGAGAATTAAATTAGAATTCATAATAAAGGTACTGACAATTTATTTCTGTGATTTGTAAATATAAATCTGTAGTTCTCAGTAATATTCTTTAAAATGGTAAATGATCAAATACTTTGAAGCCCATCGGTCTAAAATTACTCTATAACCCATTTCCTTGGCTTTTGTTCTTAAGAAAGCACCAGGCCATCTCCTGTGCTGTCTGCCATTTTGTTGATGTCTGCAGTGTGTTGGAGGCCCTCACCTTTGCTTGTATCGTGGCCCCATGCTTATGAAGAACGTAATAGAGTGTTTTTCATAATTCAACCAACAGCTGTACTTCCTCTGTTAAGCTCAAAACAGAGCTAACTTTGCTCCTAATGTTAGTCTATTGTGTTTGTACTTGCGCCTTAGTACTTGTAACATACTACCACATATATTTTCTTACCACTCTGTGTGTTCTTTGAACACAGGAAGAATTTTATTAATCTTAGTATTTCCAGCAGTGATGATAGTTCCAGGTACATTGTAAGAACTTGATAATTTCTTTTGCATGAATTAATATCTTAATGCATTAATGGCAGAATATTTCTGTTATGATTTCTTTTTCCCTAAAAGTATAAAGCAAAATGAATATTCTGTGAATAATAATCATGGTAAGGATTAGCCCATACTTCTTGTTTCATGCCAGCTAATTCTGAACGTTTCAGGTAGAACAGAAGTTCCAGGGGTCAGTATCATTTAAAGATGTGACTGTGGGCTTCACCCAGGAGGAGTGGCAGCACCTAGACCCTAGTCAGAGGGCTCTGTATAGAGATGTGATGCTGGAGAACTACAGCAACCTTGTCTCAGTGGGTAAGGTCTGTTCACTGTATCATTCTAAATAGCATTTGTTTATTCTTTTGATTATGAAGCATATGGACAGTCTGTATAGTTTAATGATATTTAAGGTTAGGCTTCAGGAGTCAGTGTTGATTGATCACCTTTGAGCACCAGAAGATACTTGTGTTCACCTCTCCAGTGAAAATGTTCCACTGGCAACTTGAAGCAGCCCCAGAAGCTTCTTCCTGCTTCAAAGGCCTGAAGTCTAGACTGCTTGGTCCAAATCCTAAATTATTTCCTGTTAACAGGGTATTGTGTTCATAAACCAGAGGTGATCTTCAGGCTGGAACAAGGAGAAGAGCCATGGAGACTGGAGGAAGAATTCCCAAGCCAGAGCTTTCCAGGTGAGTTAATATGTACTGCACAGATTCACATCAGGGGATTTGTTGTTTCCCACATCAGGGGATTTGTTGTTAATTAGTTAATTCAGGGTTTGGCAACTTTGGAACATTTTTCAAGAACATCTCCATAGGGGTCCTAACCTCTGGAAGTGATGGAGAATGCTGATTCCTAAATCAAACCTCCAGATACTACTCACAAAAAATTCCTCCTTTTTGAATCATTTTTTGAATGTTTACTATTCTTATACCTGCCAATAGTTCAGTCTTTGCCCACCTCAACTTTACTGTTGTTTTTCTTGGTTATCATTTTTCTCAAAGCACTTTCAGTGTCCTAGCTTACCTCCATTGTTTTGTGTTTATTCTGTTGTCAGAATTTTTTATACACTCATTTTTAAACTCAGCAAATAATGTTTGTATACTTGGTGTGTGCTGAGGATATAATGATGAAAAACATTAGGCCGGGCGTGGTAGCTCACACCTGTAATCCCAGCACAGGTCGAGGCAGGCAGATCACTTGAGGTCAGGAGTTCGACAGCAGCCTGGCCAACATGGTGAAACCCCATCTGTACTAAAAATACTAAATTAGCTGGGTGTGGTGGCAGATGCCTGTAATCCCAGCTAATTGGGAGGCTGAGGCAGGAGAATCACTTGAACCCAGGAGGCAGAGGTTGCAGTGAGCTGAGATTGCACCACTGCACTCCAGCCTGAGCAACAGAGTGAGACTCTGTCTCAAAAATAAGTAAATAAATATAAAAAAATAAAAAAATTATGTCTCTAAGTTTATTATGTATACTTATATGTATATGTATATTAAATGTTCTGTGGTTTTAAAGACTATGAAAGAAATTAAAGCAAGTTAGATTGGCTAAATGTGGTACTTTAAAGAACAGTCAGGGGAAACCTTAATGAGGTCAACATGAGAGCAGAAATTTGAATGAAATGACTGTGTGAGCCATGAGGATTCTGCCCCTTTTCAGCAGAGGTAATAGCAGCTGCTAGCCTTGGACAGGAATGTGGTTGGTGGGTTTCAGGAATAACCAAAAAGTCACAGTGGCTGAAGGGAGAGGTTGATTGGAAGAAAGGCAGGAGGTGAGGTGAGGGAGGCAGCTAGAGTCCAAAGGTGAGCCTATCATAAGCCTTATTCAGTTAATTTTATTTTTAATTTAGTGGTAGATTTTCAGCAGATGAGCAACATCTGATTTATATTTCTATAAGCTCTTTCCCACCTCTGTAGGGAAAATATTGGGCATGGCATAGGGCATAGAGAGCTCATTAAAGGCCTGTGGTAGTTTTCCTTATGAGTGATTGTGGTAGCTTGGACAAAGCCAGAAGGCAGGAGGGAATGGGATGAAGTTTGATTCTCTCAGTATTTGGAAAGTGGGGCAATAACGAAAGAACTAACGTTTGTAACATCAGAAGGAGGGGAAAGAGGTGTTTAAAGTATTTGAAGAAGTAATGTCTGGACCTTCTCAAATTTAGCAAAAAGATATAAAACTACACATTCCCGAGTCTGAAGTAACATCAAATAAGTCCATGGCAAAGTCACACTCCAATTAAATTTTTGAAAACCAAAGATCCAAATTTTCAAAGTAGCCAGAGAGAAACAACACATTCCCTACAGGGAATGACTGTGGGTTTCTCTTCTGAAACTGTGGTGGCTGGAAGGAAGTAGTATATTTTCTCAAGTACTGAGAGGAAAGCACTATCAAATAAAAAATCTGTATCTTTTGAAACTATATTCATGTATAAAGGGGAACTAAAGGCATTATTAGACAGAAAAGCTAAGAGAAAATGTTGCTAGCAAACCTACCTTTAAAAATTGGCTAGAAGTTCTCTAAATAGAATGGAAATAACACAAGAAGGCTTGGAATGCAGGCAAGAAAGAAGATTGGAGGTTGGCAAAAATAGGGATAAATATATTTTTCTTATGAGTTTGTAGAATCATTTTTGATGGTTGGAGCAAAATGCTCTGTATGTAGTGGAAACACTTAAGACAATTATATTTTAAAAATAGGGAGGGTAAAGGGGCCTAAGTGGAATGAAACTTGGTACATTTCACTTGAAGTGGTAAAATGTCTGATAGACTAATAAGTTACATATGTACATTTTTATACCTAGAGCAACTACTGAGAATACTATAAAATGTGATACACTTAGAAACACTATAAATAAACCAAGATGGAATCTAAAAGATGAATGGAAAACAGAAAACAAAACAAATAGCAGCCTAACAGAGCAATATTTACCTTAAATATAAATGATCAAAGTATACTAATTAAAATATAAATTGGTAGAGTGGGAAAAACATAAAATGATTCTAAAATTTTTAATTTTTATGAGTACATAGTAGGTATATATATATTTGGAGTACAGATGTTTTGATACAGGCATGCAATGTGTAATAATCACATTTACCCTAATGTGATTATTGATCTTTTGTGTTATAAACAATCCAGTTATACTCTTTTAGTCACTTTAAAATGTACAGTTAAATTTGACTATAGTGACCCTGTTGCGCTAGCAAGTATTAGGTCTTATTCATTCTTTCCAACTATTTTTTTGTACCCTTTAACCATCCTCACCTTCCCCCCACCCCACCCCACTACCTTTCCCAGTCTTTGGTAACTGTCCTTTTACTTTCTACCTCACCTCCATGAGTTCAGTTGTTTTAATTTTTAGCTTTCACAAATAAGTGAGAGCATGCAAAATTTAACATTCTGTGCCTCCATTTCCGTCTAGGTTGTTGAATATGACAGGATCTCTCATTCTTTTTTATGGCTGAATGGTACTCCATTGTGTATATGTACCACATTTTCTTTATCTGTTTGTCTGTGAATGGATACTTAGGTTGATTCCAAATCTTAGCTCTTGTGAACAGTGCTGCAGTAAACATGGGAGCAGAGATATCTCAATGATGTACTGATTTCTTTTCTTTAGGGTGTATACCTAGGAGTGGGATTGCTGGATCATATGATAGCTCTATTAGTTTTTTCAGGAACTTCCAAACTGCTCTTTTTCAGCCATATGAAGTGAAAACCTTGCTCTGTAAGTGCTCACCTCTTTTAGTTCCTGTGAAACTGCTTATTTTGTGTAGATAGTTGCCAATCTTAGTCTTCCTGCAGGGGAGTGGGTATGATCGGTAGTGTTCTCTATTCCACCATCTTGTTCCACCTATCCTAAAAATGTTTTCTTAGGAAACTCATAACATAGTGAACAATGTAGGTTGATAAAGTATATAAAAAGATAAACTGTACAATCAAAACAAAGAGTGACACTATTAATATCAAATACAGTAGACTCCAGAGCAAAGAAAATTATTAGACAAAAAGAACATTATATAATGATAAAAGGATCAATCCAACAAAAATACAATGATCCTAAATGTGTCTCTAGCAAACCTCAAAGAACACAAAACAGAACTGATTGAGCTGAAAAGAGAAAAGCACATTTTTAATCGTAGTTGGAAAATTCATCACTTCACTCTTAGCAATTGGTAGAATTACTAGCCACGATTACTAGCAGATACAGAAAAACAAGACAGCAACATCAGCCAACAGGACTGAAGCAACATTGTAGAATAGTGCTCAACAAGGCAGGGTGTGGTGGTCCATGCCTGTAATCCCAGCATTTTGGGAAGCAGAGGCGGGTGGATTGCTTGAAGTCAGGAATTCAAGAGTAGCCTGGATAACATGGTGAAACCCTGTCTCTACTAAAAATACAAAAATTAGCCAGGCATGGTGGCGCATGCCTGTAGTCCTGGCTGCTTAGGAAGCCGAGGCAGGAGAATCGCTTGAACTGGGAGGCGAAGGTTGCAGTGAGCCAAGATTTTGTTACAAAGCTTGGGTTACAGAATGAGACTCTGTCTCAAAAAAAAAAAAGAAAAAAGAAAAAGAAAAAAGAACAGTGCCCAACAATAGCAAAATAAAATTTTTTTCTCAGGTGTCCATGGAATATTCAGAAAGATAGACCATATCCTGGGCCATAAATAAACCTTGGCAGATTTAAAAGAATTGAAATCATTCTGAGTATGTATGTTTTCTGGCCATAATGAAACCAAACTACAAATCAGTAATAGAATGACAATAGAAAAATATTTAATCATTTAGAAATTAAACATCAGACTTCTAAATAAAGTCTGGAGTGAAGAAGGGGCCTCAAATTCAATAATAGAAATGCATAGACTTGATGAAAATGAGACTATACCATATCAATATATGTGGGAGGTAGCTAAAGCAGTGCTGATAGAGAAATTTATAGCACTAAATGCTGACAATAGAGAAGATGATAGGTCGCAAACCCATAATTGACTTTCTACCTTAAGAAACTAGCAAAGAGCAAAATAAAACCTCTGTCAAGTAGAAGGACGAAAATAACACTGGAAGCAGAAATCAGTAAAATTGAAAATAGGAAAAAGTAGAGAAAACTAATGAAACAGAGGGTTCTTGGGAAAAAATCAATAAAATTGATAAATGTCTAGCAATATTGATTAAAAATATAAAATGAGATGACAAATCATCAATATCTGGAATGAAACAGGGAATATCACTCCACCATCCATTTAACAGTATAATAAGGGAATCTTGTCAACAACTTTTGTTTATAAATATGACAACATAGGCCAGGTGTGGTGGCTCATGCCTGTTATTCCAGCACTTTTGGGAGGCCAAGGTGGGTGTATCACCTGAGGTCAAGAGTTTGTGACCACCCTGGCCAACATGGTAAAATTCCATCTCTACTAAAAATACAAAAGTTAGTCTGGTGTGGTGGTGCACGCCTGTAGTCCCAGCTACTCAGGAGGCTGAGGTAGGAGAATGGCTTGAACCCAGGGAATGGGTGGTTGCAGTGAGCTGATACTGTGCCATTGTACTCTAGCCTGGGCAACAGAGCAAAACTCTGTCTCAAAAAAAAAAAAAAAAGACAACATAGAAGAAATGTACCAGTTCTTCAGAAACCACAAGCTATTACCACTCAATCAGGGTGATATAGATAATTTGAATGACCCATAGGTTTTCATAAAGGTTGACATAATTTGAATCAAAGAATTTAAATTTTAAATAAAAATCTCCAAAAAACCAATTTCTGAGTACAAGAGAGTTGTAGTCCTCACTAGAGAATTCTACCAAACATTTACACAAGAATTAATGATGATTTTACACAATGTCCTCAGAAAATAGAAGCGGGAACATTTATTTTATTTATTTATTTATTTATTTAGATGGAGTTGCTCAGTCACCCAGGCTGGAGTGCAGTGGTGTAATCTCGGCTCACTGCAACCTCTGCCTCCCAGGTTCAAATGACTGTTCTGCTTCAGCCTCCTGAGTAGCTGGGACTACAGGCACATGCCACCACGCTTGGCTAATTTTTGTACTTTTAGTAGAGATGGGGTTTCACCATATTGGCCAGGCCTGTCTCAAACTCCTGACCTCATGATCCGCCCACCTCGGCCTCCCAAAGTGCTGGGATTACAGGTGTGAGCCACCGCACCTGGCCAAGAGGGAACATTTCTTAACACATTTAAAAAATTATTTTGATGCCAAAACCATACAGACAGTACAAAAATAATACAACTACAGACCTATACCTCCCATAATTTTAATAGCAAAAATCTTTAACAAAATACTAGCAAATAGAAAACAGTCATGTAAAAAGTATACATCGCAATAACCAAGTGGGATTTACTTGAGTTATAGAAGCAAGGCTGGTTCAACATTCAGAAATCGATCAATGTAATTAACCCATCATAGGCTAAAGAAGAAAAATTACATAACATCAGTTAATATAGAGAAAGGATTTGGCAAAATGCAATATCTATCCATGATAAAAACTCTCCATACTAGACATTTAGAGGATCTTCCTCAATTTGATAAATGAACATGCACAAAATATCTATAGCAAATATATTTGCTGGTAAGATGAATACTTTCCCCGTAAAACTGGGAACAAGGCAAGGATGTTTGCTCTTGCCACTCTTATTCATTGTAGTACTGTAACTTCTACCAAGCACAATGAGGCAAGAAAATGAAATAGAAGTCATACACGTAGAGAAGAAATAAAACTTTATATTTACGTATGACATGATTGTATATGTAGAATATTACAAAGAATCTTAGAAAATAAAAACCTCAGGCCAGGCGCAGTGGCTCATGCCTATAATCCCAGCACTTTGGGAGGCCGAGGCAGGTGGATCACCTGAGATCGGGAGTTCAAGAGCAGCCTGACCAATATGGAGAAACCCCGTCTCTACTAAAAATACAAAATTAGCTGGGTGTGGTGGTGCATGCAGGTAATCCCAGCTACTCGGGAGGCAGGAGAATTGCTTCAACCTGGAAGGCGGAGGTTGCTGTGAGCCGAGATCATGCCATTGCATGCCAGCCTGGGCAACAAGAGTGAAACTCTGTCTCAAAAACAAACAAAAGAAAAAATGAAAACCTCCCTGAATGAATGAATGATTTCCAAAAAGTTTCAGGATCCAAGATGAACACATATAGTCAATTTCTCTCTGCTAAAAATGAACATATGGAAATCTGAATTAAAAACATAATACCACTTATTCCATAGAAAATTAAATACTTTGGTATAAATTGAACAAAATATGTATAGGACTTGTGCTGAAAATTATAAATGCTGATGAAAGATAATAGAAATAAATGAAGACACATGGTCTCTTGATAGATTGGAAAACTCAACTTAGTAAGTATGCCAGTTCTCTCCAAATTGATCTGTAGGTTTAATGGCATTCCTGTCAAGATTCCAGTAAGGCTTTTCTCAGCTTTAAATAAACTTATTCCAAAATTCGTATAAACAGTCAAAGTCATAAACAGTTGAAACAATTTTGAGAAAATTTTTCTCAAAAGTTTTGAGAAAAAGAATAGTAGGAATTATTGTATCCAGTGTTAAGGCTTATTACATGAGTCTTCCCTTTTCTGTAGTTTTGCTTTCTGCAGTTTCAGTTACCTGAGGGCAACTGTGGTTCAAAAATATTAAATAGGAAACTTCAGAAATAAATAATTCCTAAGTTTTAAATTGCACACTGTTGTGAGTAGCATGACAAAATTTTGCACTGTCCTGTCCCAGGACATGAATCAACCCTATGTCTAGCATACCCGGGCTGTATGTGCTACCCATGAGTTAATTACTTAGTAACTGTCTTATTTATTGTCACGATAGGTGTTCAGGTAACCCTTATTTTACTTAATAATGGCCCTAAAGTGCAGGAGTAGTGATGCTAGCATATTGTTATAACTTTTCTATTTTATGATGTTAATCTCTCCCTGTCCCTAATTTATGAATTAAACTTTATCATCGGTTTGTATATTTACGAAAAAACATAGTATTTATAGGGCTCAATAATATCTGAGGTTTCAGGCTTCCACTGGGTGTCTTGAAATGTACCCCCCTTGGATAAGGAGTGACTACTGTATGTATATATTAGTAGCTGTAATAATCAAGAGGATAGGATGTTGGTAGAATATACACATTGGTAGAACATACATATAGAACCATGGAAAAGAATAGAAAACCTCAACATTGATTATGCTGTTATAGACTATATGTTCATGTCTCCCCAAAATTCATATGTTGGAGCCCTCACCCTCAGTGTGGTGGTGTTTGGAGATATGGAGCCCTTGGCAGGTAATTAGGGTTAGATTAAGTCATGAGGGTGGGGCCCTCAAGATGAGGTTAGTGCCTTACAGGAAGAGGAAGTGAGCTTGCTCGCTCACCATGTGCATAGAGGAAAGGCGATGTGAACACGCAGTGGCCTTCTGCAAGCTGGGAAGAGACCCTTACCAGGCCCTGGCCATGCTAGTGTCCTGATCTCAGACTTCCAGCATTTGGAACCGTGAGGAAATAAACTTCTGTTGTTTAAGCCACACAGTCTGCCGAAGCTAAGACATTTGACAAACTGTTGACAAAAATGCAAAAGAAATTCAGTCAGGTATTTAGCAAATGATGCTGGAGCATTTTAACAATATCTTGTTTTGTGTGTGGTAAAATATATGTAACATGAGATTTGCCATTTTAACAGTTTTTAAGTGTACAGTCCAGTGGCATTACACTCACAATGTTGTATAGCCATTACCACAATTTCTAAAACATTTTCATTATTTCAAACAGAAACTCTATTGCTATTAAGCAGTAACTACTCATTCCCCCTCGCCCCCCACCAGCCTGTGGTAACCTCTTATCTAGTTTGCCTCTCTGAGTTTTGACTGTTGTGAATATTTCATGTCAGTAGTGTGACAACATTTGGCCTTTCATGTCTGCCTTATTTCACTTAGCATGATGCTTTCAGCTTTCATCTGTATTGTAACAAGTTATCAAGACTTTCTTTTCTGGCTGTTTAATCCATTCATCTGTTGATGTACACTTGGGTCATACACCTTTTGGCTGTTGTGAATAATGCTTCAGTGAACACTGGCATATCATTATCTGCTCAAGTTCCTGTATTCAGTTCTTTTGGTTATAAACCTAGGAGTAGAATTGTTTTATCAAAGTGTATTTCTTTTAGCTTTTTGGGGTACCACTGATTTATTTTTAATGTGTAGATAGATAGACAGATAGATAGATAGATAGATAGTTGTTTTTGAGACAGAGTCTCACCCTGTCACCCAGGCTGGAGTGCAGTGGTGCGATCTTGGCTCACCACAACCTCTGCCTCCTGGGTTCAAGTGATTCTCCTGCCTCAGCTTCCTGAGTAGCTGGGACTACAGTCACATGCCACCATGCCCGGCTAATTTTTGTGGTTTTAGTAGAGACAGGGTTTCACCATGTTGGCCAGGCTTGAACACCTGACCTCAGGTGATCTACCCGCCTTGACCTCCCAAAGTGCTGGTATTACAGGCGTGAGCCACCACACCCAGCCTTACTTAGTTTTTCTTTTGTTGCTCGTGTATTTTATGTCATAGGTAAGAATCCATCAGCAAACCCAAAGATTTCCTTATGTTTTCTTCTAAACATTTTATTGTTTTAGCTCTTATTTTCAGTTCATTTTTGTATATAGTCAAAGTAGGGATCTAACTTTATTTTCTAACTTTATTTTCTTGTGGAAATCCCGTTGACCCAGCATCATTTTTTGGTCATTTGTCATCATTCCAAACAGAAACTCTATCACCATTAAGTGGTAACTGCTCATTCCCCCTTCCAACCAGTCTGTGGCAACCTCTAATCTATTTTGTCTCTGTGAGTATGACTGTCATGAATATTTCATGTCAGTAGCGTGACAATATTTGGCCTGCATCGACTGAAAGAAAAGTCTTTTCTTTCTCCCAGTGAATAGAATTAACACCCTTGTCAAAAATCAGTTGACCATAGGTAGTGTATTTTTGGGCTCTCACTTGTATTCCATCTGTCTGTGTCTATACCTGTGCCATGACCACACTGTTTGGATTACTGTAGCTTTCTAGTAAGTTGTGAAATTGGAGATTTTGAGTCCTCTGACTTTGTTCTTGTTTTTAAAAATCGTTTTGGCTATTCAGGGCCCTTATGATTCCATGTGACTTTAAAGATCAGCCTTTTATTTTGGTAAAAATGCTGATGGAATTTTGATAGGGATTGTGTTAAATCTGTAGATCATTTTGGATGGTATTGTCCTTTTAACAATATGACATCTCTCAAACTATGAACATGAGATACTGTTTCTTTTATTTATGCCTTCTTTAATATTTTTCATCAGTATTTTGTAGTTTTCAGTGTACAAGTCTTGTACCTTCTTGGTTAACTTTATTTCTAAATAGTATTTTATTGTTTAAGATGGTGGTATAGATAGAATTGTTTTCTTAATTTTCTTTTCAGATTGTTCTTTGCAGGTGTGTAGCAACACAACTGATTTTTGTGTGTTGATGTATCCTGCAACTTTGCAGAATTCATTCATTAGCTATAGTATCTTTCTTGTAGATTATAATCTGTCTTTAGGATTATGTCACCTGTGAGTAGATATAGTTTTATGTCTTCCTTTGCAATGGATGCCTTTCTGTCTTTTAGTTGCTTGGCTGGAACTTCTACTGCAGTGTTAAATAGCACTGGCAAAAGTGTATATTTTTGTCATCTTCCTGATGTTAAGAGGAAAGCTTTCTTTCATCAGTGAATATGATGTAAAGCTGTGAATTTTCCATAAATGCCCTCTATTCCGTTTTGTGTTTTCTGCATGTATTTATCCTGAAAGGGGGTTGGATTTTGTCAACTGCCTTTCCTGCATCAACTGAGATGATCATGTCCTTTTTTTACTTGTTTTATTAATGAAGTGTATTACATTCATTTTCTTTTCTTTTCTTTTCTTTTCTTTTTTTTAACTTTGATTTTCTTATGTTGAACCACACAGGCATTTCCAGGATAAATCCCCCTTGGTCCCTTGGTCATGGTGTATAGTCCTCTTAATATACCATTAAATATATTTTACTGGAATTTGTGTGTGTGTGTGTGTGTGTGTGTGTGTGTGTGTGTGTGTGTAGCTTTGTATCTGTATTCATATACATCATTCATTCATTCATTTATTCATTTGCATTTGTATTTTTTTTTTTTTTTGAGAGACAGAGTCTCACTCTTGCCCAGGCTGTAGTGCAGTGGCACAATTATGGCTCACTGCAGCCTCGAACTTCCAGGCTCAAGTGATTCTCCCCATTCAGCCTCCTGAGGGGACTACAGCTATATACCACCATGCCTACTGTGCCAAGCTCTCTTTTTTTTTTTTTGGTGGAAACAGGGTCTCACTATGTTGCTCATGCTGATCTTGGACTTCTGGCATCAAGTGATCCACCTTGGCCTCCCAAACCTCTGGGATTACAGGTGCTATCCATCATGCCCAGCCTCAGTCTAAAACTATTAACTGTAAGAACTGTCAGTTTCTCCCTTGCATTCTGTCAGTGTTTGCTTTACATGTTTCAGGATGCTGCTTGGTACATATATAGTTATAATTTTTATATCTTACTGATGGAATGACCGTTTATTCATATATAGTATCCTTCTTTGTCTCTTGTAACAGCTTATGACTTAATCTATTTTGGGTGAAATTAGTATAGCCACCCCAGTTCCCTTTTGGTGGCTATTTTCATGGAATATCTTTTATCAGCCTTTCAGTTTTAATTTATTTGTGTCTTTGGATCTAAAGTCAGTTTGTTTTGGACAATGTGTAGTTTGATCATGTTTTTAAAAAATATTTTCTGAAGCTGGGCGGTTGACACCTGTAATCCCAGCACTTTGGGAGGATCTCTTGAGCCCAGGAGTTGGAGACCGGCCTGGTCTACAAAGTGAGACTCCGTTTCTACAAAAAAATAGAAAATAAATAATTGGGTGTGGTGGTGTGCGCTTGTGGTTCCAGCTACTTGGGAGGCTGAGGCAGGAGGATCCTTTGAGACCAGGAAGTCAAGGCTGCAATGAGTCATGTTTGTGCCACTGCACTCCAGCTTAGGTGACAGAGCAAGATCCTGTGTAAAATAAATAAATAAATAAATAAATAAATAAATAAATAAAATAAAATCCATTCTGCCAGCCTCTGCCTTCTGATTGGTGTGTTCAATCAATTATCATTTAAAGTAATCACTGACAAGGAAGCACTTCTGCCATACTGCATTTTGTTTTCTGTATGTTGTATACCTTCTTTGGTTCCATATTCCCTTTATTACTGTCTTCTTTGTGTTTTGTTTTTTTTTTGAGACAAAAGTCTTGCTCTGTTGCCCAGGCCGGGGTGCAGTGGTACGATCTTGGCTCACTGCAACCTCCTCCTCCTGGATTCAAGTGATTCTCATGCCTCAGCCTCCCAGGTAGCTGGGACTACCGGCACGTGCCACCACACCCAGCTAATTTTTGTGTCTTTAGTAGAGATGGAGTTTTGCCATGTTGACTAGGCTAGTCTTGAACTCCTGGCCTCAAGTGATCCACCCGTCTCGGCCTCCCAAAGTGCTGGGATTACATGCATGAGCCCACCACGCCTGGCCTGATTTTTATAGTGAATCCTTTTTATTCCCTTCTCATTTCCTTCTGTGTATGTTTTTTAGATATTGCCTTTGTAGTTAACCATGGGGATTACTTTCACATTCTAAATTCATGAAAATCTAGTTTAAATTAATTCCCTCATAACTTCAATGTTATATGAAAACCTTGCCTCTACCTAGCACCTTACTCATCCCCTTTATGTTGTCACACATTACGTCTTTATACATTGTGTGCCCATAATGTAAATTTATATTTAGTTCTTATCCATTTATCTTTTAAGTCCTGCAGGAAGTAACAAAATGGAGTTACAAAGCAAACATACAATGACCCTGGCTTTTATATTTGTCTATATAGTTAACTTTATTGGAAATCTTTATTTTTTCCTCCAGATTGAGTCTAGTTTCTTTTTATTTCTTCTTGAAAGACACTCTTTAGTGCTTCCTGTATAGCAGGCCTAGTAGTAACAAACTCTCTCAGCATATTTTTATCTGGGATTAACTTCATTTCTCTTTCATTTTGAAGGACTGTTTTACCAGCTAGAGAATTCTCAGATGCTAGTTTTTTTCTTTCAGCAATTTATATATGTCATCCATCTGTCTTCAGGCCTTCAATTGATTTCTAAGGAGATATCAGCTCCTAATATTAATGAGGACCTCTTGTAAAGTAAAAATGCCACAAAACTTTCCCACCATTTGAAGTAGCCTTTTTCCTGATTTAGCATTCACTTGGTTACTGTAAACCTTTGTTTTCCAGAGTTCTAACAAGGTTGGTTTTTATAGTTCTTATTTTTTGGTGTTTCTGTGGGGAGACAGTTTGGAGCTGTGTACTCCACCATTTGGTTATGTCACTCAACAACATGGACCTGTTGTCCACTCAAGAACAACAACAAAATGAGATCTGCAAAGAAACAGGAAAAATGTGACCCACACACAGGACTAACAACAGGCAACACAATAATATGGTTTCTGCCATTTAAGTTGGCAAAAACCGAGTTGTCTGGTGCAGATCAGTGTATATTGTGTAATTTGAGGAAAAGCCAGTAAAATAATGAAAAATGAACAAAACCTTGGGAAACGGATATCATTGGTTGCACCAGCATATACAAATGGGAGTATCAATGTGAGAGAACAGAAAGGGAAAGAAAAATTTTTTGAAGAATTCGCAGAAACACCCACAATTTGTTGAAGAACACTAATTCATCCAAGAAGCTCAACAAACTCATAGGAGGATAAATGCAAAGAGACTTATACCCAGACATGTCATACTGAAATATGTTTTTATCATGCTCTTATTTGACCTGCCTTATAAAAGTGATAATACAATTGCTGGTGAGGATTTAGAGGAACTGAATTGTTCATACGTTTTTGATGGCATGTAAAATGCTACAGTCATTCTAGAAAATAGTTTGTCAGTTCCATTTAAAACTAAAAACAAACTTAGCATGTCAGTCACTAGTTGCACTTAGACATTTATCCTTGAGAAATAAAAACTTATGTTCCATCAAAAAGATTTCATAGCAGTTTTATGAGTAATAGCCAAAACGTGAATAATCCAGATGTTCTTGAATGGATAATGTGTGGTGCGTCCATACCATGAAGTGTTACCCAGTATTAAAATGGAATGAATGACCAATACATGTAACATTATGGATGAATCTCAAGAGATTAAGCTGAGGTTTTAAAAAACCCAATCTCAACAATTTACGTATTTGTTCTGGTCCACCCCATAGAGTTGGGATGAACCCTCCTACCCCCAACGTTTGGTTTAGATATCAAAACTGGTAATGATATCAAGAGTGTAAAAAGGAGTTTATTACTTATAGAGACAGGTTTCTAGGGAGACCAGAGAAGGCTCCTAAGCAGGTCTAAATGTGGATTGAGAAGGAAGGGAGAAGAATGTCTGCTTGTCATTAGGAATTTGGGGTGGGGTGAGCACATACAAAAAGGATGGAGTTTGTGTGGTTTGAGTTTCCTACTGGCATTGAGGGAGGGACCACCTAGGCTTTATTATTGGCTTGCCCAAATGTAGGGTAAGAGGGGAGATGGGTGGGATTTGAAATCTATTAGCAGCCAATTACCACAAATGCAGTTAGGCTGTTTGTCATAATACTTCATGATTTTATTTGTATAACACTTTTGAAATGACAACATAGAAATGGAAAACAGATTCATGGTTGCCAGTGTTAGGAAGGCAGAGAGGGTGGGAGATGGCTGTAGTTACCATGTGTGGCATCCTTGTGATGGGACCGTTCTGTATCACCAATGTTGTGATTGTCACAAAAATCTATACGTGTGGCAAAATTTATAGAACTAAATATACACAAGTAATGCACGTGAAACTTGTGAAATCTGAATAATGTTGATTGAATGAATCAATGTCAGTTCTGATATTGAACTATAGTTCTGCAAATTGTTACCATGGAGAAAACTGGGTGAGGGGTATGCAGAATCTTCTCATTATTTCTTCCAGCTGCATGTCAATTTAAGAATTGTCTCCAGGCTGGGTGCGGTGGCATATGCCTGTAATCTCAGCACTTTGGGAGGCCAAGGTGGGTGGATCACTTGAGCTCAGGAGTTTGAGACCAACCTGGGCAAAGTGGTGAAACCCCATCTCTACAAAAAGTAAAGAAATTAGCCAGGTGTGGTGGTGTGTGCCTGCAGTCCCAGCTACTTGGGAGGCTGAGGTAGTAGGATCGCTTGAGCCCAGGAGGTCAAGGCTGCAGTAAGCTGTGATGGCACCATTTGACTCCAGCCTGGGTGACAGAGTGAGACCTTGCCTCGAAAAAAAAAAAAAAGAATTGTCTCCAAATAAAAAGTTTTGTAAATTGCCTACCAACTGTAATTCAGCTTCTTAATCTTTAGCAAAGGTAATAGGCCGGGTGCAGTGGCTCACGCCTGTAACCCCAGCACTTTGGGAGGCTGAGGCGGGCAGATCACGAGGTCAGGAGATGGAGACCATCCTGGCCAACATGGTGAAATCCCGTCTGTACTAAAATACAAAAAATTAGCTGGGCGTGATGGTGCGCTCCTGTAGTCCCAGCTACTCGGGAGGCTGAGACAGTAGAATTGCTTGAACCCGGGAGGTGGAGGTTGCACTGAGCCAAGATGGCGCCACTGCACTCCAGCCTGGCAACAGAGTGAGATTCCATCTTAAAATAAAATAAAATAAAGTAAAATAAAACGTAATGGACGAAAACATATTGTACACTATTTGTTGAAAAATCACAGCACACTTTCTATATAAGAGATGCTGGATCTCTTGTATCACCAGTTTTACTGAATCTCATAGAGGATCTACTGTCCATTATACAGACAATAAAAAAAAAATAAAGGTTGGGAAGTCAAATTGTCATTTTGCGTGCCCGACGATTTGATTATCTGTACAAGCAAAAGTAAATGTTACACAGAAGTGATTCAAATTACTAAAAAAAGTTAGTTTAGTGAGGTGGTTGGCTGTAAGAACAATACATAATATCAGTTGTGTGTTATTTATACACCACGAAACAGGTATATAAGAAACAATTTTCGTGAGAGTTATATGAGATATAATTCACATACTGTACTCTTCAACAATTTTACGGGTATAAATCAAACATTGTTAGTGTATTTGCAGGATTGTGCAACATTCCTGACAATCTTTTTTACTTTTTTTGAGATGGAGTCTCGCTGTGTCACCCACGCTGGAGTGCAGTGGCACGGTCTTGGCTTACCGCAACCTCTGCCTCTCCGGTTCAAGCCAATTCTCCTGCGTCAGCCTCCTGAGTAGCTGGGATTACACAGCCTCCTGAATAGTTGGGATTACAGGCTCATGCCACCACACCTGGCTGTTTTTATATTTTCCCCATGTTGGCCAGGCTGGTCTCAAACTCCTGACTTCAGGTTACCCAGGTACCTCAGCCTCCCAAAGTGCTGAGATTACAGGCGTGAACCACCGCACCCGGCCGACAGTTGTTTTTTTGAGACAGAATCTTGCTCTGTTGCTCAGGCTGGAGTACAGTGGCACGATCTTGGCTCACTGCAACTTTCACCTCCCAGGTTCAAGCGATTCTCCTGCCTCAGCCTCCTGAGTAGCTGGGATTGCAGGTGTGTACCACTACGCCCAGCTATTTTTTTGTATTTTTAGTAGAGAAGGGGTTTCACCATGTTGGCCAGGCTGGTCTGGAGCTCCTGACTTCAAGTGATGTGCCTGCATAGGCCTCCCAAAATGCTGGGATTATAGGCGTGAGGCACTGCACCCAGCTGACAATGTTTCTTTCTTTCTTTTTTTTTTTTTTTTTTTGAGACGGAGTCTTGCTCTGTCGCCCAGGCCGGAGTGCAGTGGCGTGATCTTGGCTTACTGCAACCTCTGCCTCCTGGGTTCACGCCATTCTCCTGCCTCAGCCTCCCGAGTAGCTGGGACTACAGGTGCCCGCCACCACACCCGGCTAATTTTTTTCTATTTTCAGTAGAGACGGGGTTTCACCGTGTTAGCCAGTATGGTCTCGAACTCCTGACCTTGTGATCCTCCTGTCTCGGCCTCCCAAAGTGCTGGGATTACAGGCGTGAGCCACCGTGCCCGGCCAACGATGTTTCTTAGAACATTGTCATCATCCCTGAAACAAAGCCAATATCTGTTAGCAATTGCTTTCTCTTTCCCCTTTCCTGTAGCCCTTGGCAACCAAAATTGAATTTTCTGCTGTGTGGATTTGCCTAATCTGGATGTTTCATAAAAATGGAACTGTATGTGACCTTTTCTGCCTGGCTTCTTTTTCTTAGCATAACATATTCAAGGTTCATCCATGTTGTAGCATGTATCAATATTTCACTTGTTATTTAATGGCCATATAACATGGTGTATCGATATACTGCATTTTATGTATCCATTTGTCAGTGGGTGGACATTTGGTTTTAGTTGTACTTCTTGACTATTATGAATAATTCTGCTGTAATTGTTCATGTATAAGTTTTCACATGGACATGTATTTTCAGTCATTTCAGATAGATACCTAGAAGTAGAATGCTGGTTATATGGTGACTCTGTGTTTAACTTTCTTGGGAACTGCCTGATTATTTCTCATAGCAGCCACAATACTTTACAATCCTGCCAGCAATGCATGAACTTTCCAGTTTTTCTAGTTTGCCAACATTTTTCATTAATATTAATATTTATTATACCAATCCAGTAGTTGTAAAGAGGTATCTCATTGTGGTTTTTTGCATTTCCCAATGGCTAATGATGTTGAACTTTTTTTTGTTTGTTTGTTTTTGAGATAGAGTCTCGCTCTGTTGCCCAGGCTGGAGGGCAGTGGTGGGATCTTGGCTCACTGCAACCTCTGTCTCCTGGGTCCAAGCAGTTCTCTACCTCAGCCTCCCGAGTAGCTGGGATTACAGGCGCCCACCACCACGCCAGGCTAATTTTTGTATTTTTGGTAGAGATGGGGTTTCACCATCTTGGCCAGGCTGGACTTGAACTCCTGATCTCATGATCCACCCGCCTCGGCCTCCCAAAGTGCTGGGATTACAGGCGTGAGCCGCTGCTCCCGGCCTGATGTTGAACATTTTTTATGCACTTGTTGGCTATTTATGTATCTCCTTTGTCGATTTAAAACATTCACTTTATTTCATGACTTACAGAAAAATTGGGGAGATAGTAGAGAGAATTGCCATTTACCCAGTTTCTGCTGTTGTTAACGTATTGGGATGGTATGTTTGCAACAGCTGTTGAACCAACATTGGTACATGATTATTGACTAAAGTCCATATTTTTATTTAGGGTCTGCTGATTTTACCTAATGTCCTTCTTTGTTCCAGGATCCCTTCCAGGGCACCATATTACATTTAGTTTTCATGTCTCTTTAGGCTCCTCTTGGCTATGGTGGTTTCCCAGACTTTCCTTGTTTTGGATGACCTTGACAGTTTAGAGGAGTCCTGGTGAGGTATATATAAATTCCATTTATTGGAATGTGTCTGATGTTTTTCTCAAGATAAGACTGGGATTATAGGTTTTGGGGAAAAAGCCCACAGTGGTAAAGTACCTTTTTTGTCACATTATATCAAGCGTGCTTACTGTCACCATGTTTTATGACTGTTGATGTTGGCCTTAAATGTCTTGGCAAACAGAGTTTGTCCACTATAAAGTTACATCTTTTTTGTATTTTCCATATTGTACCCATTAGAACAATGTTACTCTGCACAACTCATGTAAGAAGTGGAGATTTATGAATTTTGTTGCTGTTGTTTTTTAGAGCACTTTCTTTCTGTCACTACAAGATGGTCCAGGCTCATCTTGTATATTTCCTTTCTAAAATCAGCCATCATTTCTTCAGGTAATCCTGGTTCCTTTTATTTGACAATGGTATTAGAAACCAAGATAGGGGCTAATGGTCTGCTTACAGCAGTAGGGTGTGGCCGTCTCAGCTGACAGAACAGGGAAATACACATGTGCATAAACCATGTAATATACTTACTTATAAATAGTTCTACATGTAACCATCTGTATCTCTCTTAAGCTAAACATATGTTTATACTTATACCTTCAATTCTTCATTACCACTGCATCATTCTAGCTTTCTTCCCTTGCTTCCCTGTAAATTACCATACCCAACAGTAAGAAATCTGGCTCTAACCATGCATCATCCATTTATTTTCTTTTTTTTCTTTTTTTTTTTTTTTTTTTTTTTTTGAGACAGAGTCTCACTCTGTCACCCAGATTGGAGGGCAGTGGTGTGATCTCAGCTCAGGGCAACCTCCGCCTCCTGGGTTCAAGTATTTCTCCTGCTTCAGCTTCTCAAGTAGCTGGTGCTATAGGTGCGTACCACAATGCCCAGCCAATTTTTGTGTTTTTAGAAGAGATGGGGTTTTGCCATGTCGGACAGGCTGGTCTCGAACTCCTGATCTTAGGTGATCCACCTGCCTCGGCCTCCCAAAGTGCTGGGATTAAAGTTGTGAGCCACCGTGCCTGGCCTTCCATTTAGTTTCATTATTCTTTACCTGTATACATGTATGGCACTGTCAGAATTGTTAATCATGCCTATGTGGAAAATAATTTTATAATTTTATCAACTAAAATACAGTACTTATGTGCAGATTTTCCTTTAGTCTCACAGACTTCTATCTCTTTCCAAAGTAATTAAGGTCAGGACTTCCTCCTGCATTGAAGGGGGTCCTTCATTGATACTATTTTTTGCATTTGTAATGCAATTAGATGTTTTGGTACAGGATGCCTTTATTCCTGGCTCCTCCTGAACCCATGACTTCAGTGAAATGGGTAATTCCTTGAAATACACAAACTACCAAGAGCTACACAGAAGAAATAAACCATTCAAACAGACCAATATCAGTTAAAGAAATTGAATCCATAAAGCTTTCGTAAAAGAAAAGAAAAAAAAGAAAGAAAATAAATTATCAGACTCTTTTTGGTTTCATTGGTGATTTCTGTGCAACATTTAAGGAAGAAATAAATATACCAGTTTTCTACAGTATCTTTCAGAAAAGAGATGCAAAGGGAACCTTCTGAACACTTTTTAAAAAGGCTGTTTTTTCTCTAATCCTAAAAGCATATGAAGACCTTGCAAAGAAGAAAAACCACACACTAATATCCCTCATAAATATAGATGCAAAAATCCAAATGGAATCCAACATTGTATGAAAATAATTGGATGCTGTGACCACTCAAGGCTGGTCAGAGTTTGAAAATCAATTAATGTGGCCAGGTGCGTTGGCTTATGCCTGTAATCCTAGCACTTTGGGATGCTGACGCAGATGGATTACCTGATGTCAGGAGTTTGAGACTAGCCTGGCCAACATGGTAAAACCCTGTCTCTACTAAAAATACTAAATAAGCTGGGCGTGGTGGAGCGTGCCTGTAATCCCAGCTCCTCTGAAGGCTGAGGCAGGAGAATCACTTAGAACCTGGAACGCAGAGGTTGCAGTGAGCTGAGATTGCGCCATTGCACTTCAGCCTGGGTGACACAGCAAGACTCTGTCTCAAAAAAAAAAAAAAAGAAAAATAAATCAATTTCTGTAACCCGCCACATCAACAGGCTACAGAAGAAAACCATATCATGTCAATTGATGGACAAGAGGCATTTGATAAAATCCAACACCCATTCATGATAAAACCGAGCAAACTAGAAATAGAGAGGAACTTCCTCAACTTGATAAAAAAAAAAATCTACAAGAAACCTACTGCTAAGATCATACTTAGTGGTGAGACACTGGATACTTTCTCCCTAAGATAAGGAAACAAGATGTCTTGTCTCTTCACTCTTACTCAGCATCTCATTGGAAATTGTAGGTAATGCCATAAGACAACAAAATAAGAGGCATATAGATGGGAAAGGAAGAAATAAAACTTTCTTTGTTCATACAGGCATGATTGCCTAAGGAGAAAATTCTAAAGAACTCCCAAAACTATTAAGTCTTTATAGCAAAGTTGGAGGATAGAAGCTTAATATAGAAAAATCAATTCCTTTTTTCATTATGTAGTTGTGTTATTTGTCCTTTTATTGTTGAGTTCTAAGAGTTTTTTCCATATTCTGTGTAGCAGTCCCTAATTACATACATTATTAGCCAATATTTTTCTCCCATTTGTGGGTTGTCATTTTATTGTCTTTACTTTGTTCTTGGTAGCAAAATAGTTTTTCATTCCATGAAGTCTAATTTGTTTTCTCTTTTGTTGCTTGTATTTTTGGTACTTTATCTAAAAGGGCTTTGTCTATCCCCAGGGCATGAAGATCCACTCCTGTATTTTCTTTAAGTAATGGCTTTTAAATGTAGACCTGTGATCCATTATCAATTAGTTTTTGTATATGGTGTGAGGAAAGGAATAATTTTGATTTTTTGGAAACAAATATTCAGTTGTCTCAGCATCATTTCTTGAAAAGGTGATTTTTCTTTTTTTTTTTCTTTTTTCTTTTTTTTTTTTTAAGGGGGAGTCTCACTCTGTCACCCAGGCTGGAGGGCAGTGGCACGATCTTGGCTCACTGCAACCTCCACCCCCTGGGTTTAAGCAAGTCTCCTGCCTCAGCCTCCCGAGTAGCTGGGATTACAGGCATGCGCCACCATGCTTGACTAATTTTTTTGTATTTTTAGTAGAGACGGAGTTTCACCATATTGGCCAGGCTGCTCTTGAACTCCTGACCTTGTGATCTGCCTGCCTCAGCCTCCCAAAGTGCTAGGATCACAGGCATGAACTACTGCACCCAGCCAAAAAGGTGATTTTTCAGCATTAAATTGTCTTGGCATCGTTGTTGAAAATTAACTGAACATCATATATAGTAGTGTTTATGAACTCTCAATTTTATTTCATATGTTTACCTCTATGCCAGTATCATACCATGTTGATTATTATAATTTTGTAGCAAATTTTCAAATTGAGAAGTGTATGTCTTCTAACTTTCTACTTCTTTTTTTAGATTGTTTTGATTGTATTCAGTTCTCTAAATTTCCACATGAAATTTTAGACCAGCTTGTTAGTTTCCCCAAAAAGGCAGATGGGACTTTGGTACGGATTGTGTTGAATTTAGGTATTAATTTGGCAGTTATTGCCATCTTAACCATATGAATGCTATTCAGTGCCTTTCCATTTATTTAGGCTGCCTTTGATTTCTTACATCATTGTTTTGTGGTTTTCAGCCTATAAGCTCTGTATTTCCTTGATTAAAGTTATAAGTATTTTATTCTTTTTGATGCTATTGAAAATG
Source organism: Nomascus leucogenys (assembly GCF_006542625.1). Classification (NCBI taxonomy): domain Eukaryota; kingdom Metazoa; phylum Chordata; class Mammalia; order Primates; family Hylobatidae; genus Nomascus; species Nomascus leucogenys. Next base: position 44,631,288 of record NC_044398.1, on the reverse strand, counting down.
GAATTTACTTATCTATTTACTTATTTGAGACAGAGTTTTGCTCTTACTGCCCAGGGTAGAGTGCAATGGCGCGATCTCGGCTCACTGCGTCTCAGCCTCCCAAGTAGCTGGGACTACAGGCACATGCCACCACGCTTGGCTAACTTTTTTGTATTTTTAGTAGAGATGAGATTTCACCATGTTGGCTGGGCTGGTCTCAACCTCCTGATGTCAGGTGATCCACCCACCTCGGCATCCCAAAGTGCTGGGATTACAGGCTTGAGCCATTATGCCCGGCCAGAATTCTTTGTAAATTTTCATTTATGATTTGTTTGTTGTTAGTGAACTTGCACCCTGCAACATTGTTGAACTCTTTTATTAGTTTTAATAGTGTTTCAGCAGATTCTTTAAGATTTTCTATGTGCATGAGCAGTCAACTGCAAATACAGATAGTTTCACTTTTTTTTTTCCAATCTGAATTCCCCTTCCCCTTGCTTTTCTTGACTAGAATCTCCTCTGTGATGTGTAACCAGCAGGAGGACATTCTTGTCTTCTTTTTGTTCTTAGAGTGAAATCACTGTACCTTTCATTATTTAGTATGATGTTGGTGGTGGACTTTTGTAGATGCCTTTAATCAGGCTGAGGAAGTTTAACTCTATTCCTGGTTTGCTGATTGTTTTTATAGAGAAGATGGATATTGGATTGTGTTAAATGCTTTTTCTCTGTATACTGAGATGATCACGTGGTTATTGTTTCTTTTCTACTTACGTGGTGTATTAATTGATTTTCAAATGATAAACCAAACTTTCATTACTAGGATAAATCCCACTTGATCATTGTATGTAATCCTTTTTATATACTACTGGATGAAATTTGCTATTATTTTGTTGAGGATTTACAGGTCTGTAATCATGACACATGGATCTGTATTTTTTTCATGTTTGATTTTGGTACCAGGGTAGTATTGGGATCATAGAATGAGCTGGCAAGTGTTTCTTCTTATTTTCTTGGAGTTTTTGAGTAATTGATAATTCTTTTTAAATGTTTGATAAAATTCTCCGGTGAACCCATATGGACCTGGGTTTTGTTTTTGTTTTTGTAATAGGAAGTTTTCTTGTCTTTTTTTTGTCTTTTTTTGAGACAGGGCCTCACTATATTGCCCAGGCTGGAGTGCAGTGGTGCAGTCATGGCTCACTGCAGCCTGACTTCCCAGGCTCAGGCAATTTTCCCACCTCCGACTCCCAAGTAGCTGGGACTACAGGCATATGCCAGCACACCCAGCTAATTGTTTGTATTTTTTTGTAGAGATGGGGTTTCACCATGTTCCTGGGCTGGTCGCAAACTCCTGAGTTCAAGTGATCCACCTGCCTTGGCCTCCCAAAGTGGTAGGATTACAGGCATGAGCCACTGCATCCCGCCCATAATGGGGAGTTTTAAATTTACAACTTTAGTCTGTTTACTTGTATAGGTCTTTTCAAATTTTTCTTTTTCTTCTTGAGTTGATTTTAGTTGTTTTTCTTTTATGGATTTTTCCATTTTGTTGAAGTTAAATAATTTGTTGGCATACATTGTTCATACCATTCTTTGTAATTATTTTTATTTCTGTAAGAGTACTAGTAATACATCTTTAATCCCTACTTTTAGTAATTTGAATCTTCTCTCTCTCTCTCTTTTTTTTTTTTTTACAATGTCAGTCTAGTTAGAGGTTTGTATATTTTGTTGATCTTTCCAGGAATCAGCTATTGTTTTTCTGTTCTCTAGTTCATTAATTTTTACTCTATAATCTTTCTGCTTTCCTGTCTTCTGCTTGGTTTGAGTTTGTATTGCTGCTCCTGTCCAAGTGTTTTAAGGTGGAAAATTAGTTTATTGATTTGAGATCTTTTTAAATATGGTTATTACAGCTACAAATCTCTAAGGATTGCTTTATCTGTGTTCCGTAAGTTTGAGTATGTCTTCATTTTTATATCAAAGCGTTTTTTCTAATTTCACTTCTTACTGCTTCTTTAACTCTTTTTTTTTAACTTCAGAATGCGTTATATAATTTGTGCATGTTTGTTCATTCTAAAAATTCCTTTGTCTTACTGATTTGTAATTTCGACTGTGGTCAGAGAATCATTTTAAATTTATTCTGGGGAATGTTTCATGTGTACTTTTGAAGAATACCTGCTCCACTGTTTTCGAGTGGAATGTTCTGTCTATATCTCTTAGATCTGATTGCTTTAGAGCGTCATCTATATCTTCTGTTTCCATGTTTATTGCGTGCTCAGTTGTCCTAACCATTATTCAAAATGGGGTATTACATTTTGCAATAAGTATTGTAAACTTGTATATTTTTTTCTTTTAATTCTGTCAGTTGTTGCTACACATACTTTGAGGCTGTGTTAGTAGTACATATGCTTAGAATTGTTATGTCTCCTTTATTGATTGACCCTTTTATTGTTATATTAATAAAATTCCCCTCTTTATCCTTAGTAAAATTTTTGTATTAAAGTGTGTTTTGTGTGATATTAGGATAGCTACTCCAGCCTTATAGGTGCCATGTGCCAGATATATCTTTTTCTGTTTTCAAATTTTCAACCTGTTTGTATCTATCTCTTATAGACGGCACATGTTTGGATTTTCACACTTTCGACAACCTGAGAATTGTTGCTTTTTGATTGGATTTTCAAATCATTCCCTTTTTCCTGTTGTTATTGCTATACAGATGGTTCCTGACTTAAAATGGTTTGACTTATGATTTTTTAACTTTTCAATGGGTTTATTGGGTTGAAACCCCTTTGTATTTTTAGAATTTACAAAGGTTCAACTTACTATTTTTTCTATCTTTACTTGAATGTATTCCCATTTTAAGTGGAAAAACAATATTTTGTTTTGATAATTTGACTATTATCAGGATGTAACTTGATCGTAAGTCAAGGAGCATCTGTAGTTGGTTTTACCTCTGCCATTTTTGTTTTCGGTCTCCTGCTTTTTTGGTACTCTATTCCTTTTACTTTTGCTTTCTTTTACATGACATGAATATATTTTATTTTATTATTTTTATAGGTTTCGAGGGTACAAGTGCAGTTTTGTTACCCAGATGTAGCCCATAGAGGTGAAGTCTGGGCTTTTAGTGTGGCCATCAGCAGAATAGCACCAAGTAATTTCTTATCCTTCACCCTCTTCCCCACCCCTCCAAGTCTCCAGTGTCTCTCATTCCACTCTCTATTTTTATGTGTACACAACATGAGATGAATATATTTTAGTATAACATTTTAATTTTTAAAATTACTATGTCCCTTTGAAAATTTATTTACCTAGTGGTTGCTCTAGAACTTACCTAATAAGTCTTACCTTATCAAAATCTACTTCAGATTTCTACTACCTTAACTCTGGTAAAATACAGAAACATTACTTATATATATATCTCTATTTCCTCTTCTCCATTTGTTATTTTTATATATATTACATATATATTTAAAACCCAACAATACGTTGTTATACAGGCTAAGCATCCCAAATCCAAAAATCTCAAATGCTCCAAAATCTGAAACTGAGTGCCAACATGCTCAACATGCTCAAAGGAAATGCTTGTTGGAGCATTTCAGATTTTAGATTTCTGGATTTGAGAAGCTCAACCAGTAAGTATAATGTAAACATTATAGAATTTGGAAAAAATCTAAAGTGAGAAACACTTTTGATGCCAAGCATTTCAGATAAGGGATACTCAACCTGTAATTGTTACTTTATGTCATTTGATGGCTTTTTTTTTTTTTACTTTAAGTTCTGTGATACATGTGCAGAATGTGGAGGTTGTTACATAGGTATATGTGTTCCATGATGGTTGACCCATCCTCTTAAGTTTCCTCCCCTCACCTCCACCCCTCAACAGGCCCCAGTGTGTGTTGTTCCCCTCCCTGCGTTCATGTGTTGATGTCTTTTGAAGAAGCTGAAAGAAAGATAGGAAGTATCTATTGGTAAAGTTTGTTATACTAACCTTCTTATTCATCATTTCTGCTTCAATTCATTTGTTTGTGTGGATTTAGAGTTACCATCTAGTGTAATTTCCTTACTCTGGCACAGATTTGTTCCTCTGTCTTTTTTTTTTCCCCCTGAGGTGGAGTCTTGCTTTGTTGCCCAGGCTGGAGTGCAGTGGCACGATCTGAGCTCACTGTAACCTCCCGCCTCCTGGGTTCAAGCAATTCTCCTGTCTCAGCCTCCCGAGTAGCTGGGATTACAGGCATGTGCCACCACAGCTAATTTTTGTGTTTTTAGTAGAGACGGGGTTTTGCTGTGTTAGCCAGGCTGGTCTCGAACTCCTGACCACAGGTGATCTGCCTGCTTTGGCCTCCCAAAGTGCTGGGATTACAGGCGTGAGCCACCACACCCAGCCACTCTATTTTTTTTGCTTTATTCTTTTGTTTTTCTTTTGCTTTATTTGTTTCCTTGTTTATCAATGTATTTTTTTTTTTTTTTTTGAAACAGGGTCTCTCTGAGTCATTGAGGCTGGAGTGCAGTGGTAGGATCGCAGCTCATTGCAGCCTCAACTTCCTGGGCTCAAACAATACTCCCACCTCAGCCTCCTGAATAGCTGAGACTATAGGTGTGCACCACTGTGCCTGGCTAATTAAACAAATTTTTTTTTAGAGATGGGGTCTCAGTATGTTGCCTAAGCTGATCTTGAAATCCTGGGCTTAAGTGATTCTCCTGCTTCAGCCTCCCAAAGTGTTGGGATTACTGGCATGAGCCACCATGCCTGGCCTGTCTTATTGTTAAATATATTGCATTTTTATATGTTATAGGTCCAACAATACCCTTATAAACATTGACTTATACATACTTGCTTATTAAATTGGGTAGGAAAAGAAAGGAGAAAAAATGTGCCTTTTTTACTCTCTTGGATCATTGCCTTTACCCACAATAATTGTGGATTTGAACTAGTGTTTGGAATCAGTTGTTTTCACCCTAAAGAACTTCTTTTCTTTCTTTTATGGTTAGTGTACTGGCAATGGATTCTCAAGTTTTTTTGATTTCTATTTGTTTTTTAATTTGAGGATTTTTAATTTTCACCCTCTGTTTTGCAAATAGTTCTACTATTTTAGGTGACAGGTTATTTAAAAAGCTGGAAACCATCATTCTCAGCAAACTATCGCAAGGACAAAAAACCAAACACCACATGTTCTCATTCATAGGTGGGAATTGAACAATGAGAACACATGGACACAGGAAGGGGACATCACACACCGGGGACTGTTGTGGGGTGGGGGGAGGGGGGAGGGATAGCATTAGGAGATATACCTAATGCTAAATGACAAGTTAATGGGTACAGCACACCAACATGGCACATGTATACATATGTAACAAACCTGCACATTGTGCACATGTACCCTAAAACTTAAAAGTATAATAATAATAAAATAAAAAAAAAATAGCTGTGTGACCTCAGGTCAAATTCTGTAAGCCTTAGCTTCTTTATTTGACAACTAGGAACACAATATTTTCCCCACCTCCCCCCACAACTCCACTAGTATTGTGGTGAAGATTAAAGAAATAATTTTCCTGTATGAATAAAAGGTATTTCATTGCAAAAAAAAAAATTTTTTTTCAATACACTGAATATGTCATCCTGCCTCCTTCTGGCTTCTACTATCTCTGATGAGAAGCCATATGTTAATCTTAGGACATTCCCTTCATGTGAGGAGTTGTATTTCTCTTGATGCTTTCAAGATTTTCTCTTCATCAACAGATTTGCAAGTTTTTGGCCTCTTTTTTTTTTTTTGTTTAATGCAACACTTCATGAACTTGTGTGTCATTCTTGTGTAGCTGCTGTGCTAATCTTCTTGATATTGTTTCAGTTTTAGTATATGTGTTGCAAGGTGAGCATAGCCATTCATTTGTTTGAATATTTTTTCTGCTACTTGATATTTCTCCACTCCTCTGGTACTTCTGTTATGAATATATTGGTGTAGTTAATGGGGTTCCTCATTTTTTTGAAGGTTTCTTCATTTTTCACCACTCTTACTTCTCTCTGTTCTTTAGATTACTTAATCTCTATTGATCCATCTTTAAGTTTACTGATTATTTTGCCAGCTACAACCTTTCTTTTCTTTTCTTTTCTATTTTTTTTTTGAGATGGAGTTTCTCTCTTGTTACCCAGGCTGGAGTGCAATGGCACTATCTCAGCTCACTGCAACCTCCGCCTCCCGGGTTCAAGCGATTCTCTTGCCTCAACCTCCAAAGTAGCTGGGATTACAGGTGCATGCGCTCCCACACTCAGCAAATTTTTTTGTATTTTTGGTAGAGACAGGGTTTCGCCATATTGGTCAGGCTGGTCTTGAACTCCTGACCTCAGATGATTCGCCTGCCTTGGCCTCCCAAAGTGCTGGGATTTCAGGCATGAGCCACCCTGCCTGGCCCAATCTTTTGTTGAGTCATTCTGGTGAGTTTTCCATTGCAGTTATAATTTTTGAATCCAGAATTTTCATTGTATTCTTTTCTGTCTTCTTATTGATATTTTCTGTTTGATGAGGCATCATCATACCTCCCTTTTCTAAGTAGTGTTTCCTTATGAACATATTTATTTTTATTTTTTATTTTGATACAGTCTTGCTCTGTCACCCAGGCTGGAGTTCAGAGGCATGATCTCAGCTCACTGCAATCTCCGCCTCCCAGGTTCAACTCATTCTCTTGCCTCAGCCTCTAGAGTAGCTGGGATTACAAGTGCCTGCCACCACACCCAGCTAATTTTTGTGTTTTTAGTAGAGACGGGGTTTCACCATGTTGCCCAGGTTGATCTTGAACTCCTGACCTCAGGTGACCCACCTGCCTCGACCTCCCAAAGTACTGGGATTACAGGTGTGAGCCACCACATCTGGCCCGAACATATTTATAATAGCTGCTTTGAGTTCAGCTAAGTCTGATAGCTGGATCTTCTCAAGGGCAGTTGCTGTTGCCTGTCGTTTTTCCTGTATATAGGTGACAGTCTCCTGTTTCTTTGAATGTCTTGTAATTTTTTTGTTGAAGTATAGACATTTTAGAGAATACTTTGTGCTTCCTCTAGATACTGGTTCCTCTATTCTCTCTAGGGCTTGTTTATTTATTTAGGTGACTTGACTGTACTATTTGAGAGAAGCTTTTTCACTGCCATTGGGTTCTCACTGATGTTGCTTGTCAGAGGGCTCCACCTTGGAAATGCACACTATCTTTAGGATGGCAGTGGTGTTAACAGTGCTCTCTTTGAGTGTCTCTTTCTGTGATTGCTGTGTTAGCCTGTCTGCCTCTGTTGCTGTTACACTTTGCTGATAGCCGCTACTGATTGCTGACGTATTGCTCTATTGTTTTCAACACTGTCCTGGACCATATGTTGCCCTTAGTTTGGTCTTGTTAAATTTGGGTTCCTTCTAGAGGGTTGTCTTTGAGGCTTTGAGTTTGCTTTTTATGTTGCCATTCTGAAAGTCACCTCCTAGAAAACATAAATTTAAAAATCGTTACTGTAGAAAATCTGTGTATGTATTTGTATAAGTGTTTCTGGTAGATAAGAACACATCTAAGTGCCCTGGATGTCTCTTCTTAGCCATCTCTTTCCCTTGCTCTCTCCAGTAAACTTTCAGTTGATCTGTGGTTTAGCTTATTGCTGTCATAGAACTGCCACCCTCTTCTTAATTGGTTGTCATTGAATTTCCATTCTTTTTGAGGGTCACCTTAGGCTTGCACTCACCCACACTCTGTTCTGAACAAAGTGAGTTTTCTGGAGGAGAGTTTTGGAACTCTCTGTCCTTAGAGCTGGCCCTAGGTGAGAGTCCTGCTCCATTATTCGGGATCTGGAGGCTACAGCAGTGTTTTGCTTTTCTCTGGGTGGGTGATACTGTGCTTTATGATCAGGGATCTGGGTTGGGGCAGTAGTGTCTGGTCTTCTTGGTTTCTTTTGGAATCTCTTCTCAATGAGCTAGGTGGTCATTGTACTCCAGTATTCTCAGACTGCCATGACTGGGCTGGATATTTTAATTGGGGTGGTGGAGGAGGCTGGCTCAAGGCCTTTTGGCAGTTCTTTCCTAGAACCTGAAGCTGTGGGGGTTGAGGAGTGCTGGTGGCTTGCAGGAGATAGATGCACACAGAGAGAGGTCTGGAGATCTGTAAAGGGGCCTCCATGAATGTTCAGCAAAGTACTAATCAGCTCATGTATATGAGGAAATGAGTGAAATAACTTCAGAAAAGAATCAGAGGGAATAGTACACAGTACTCACACAGGGCCTGGAAAAGGACTGATCCTGCCAGCCAGAGTGGAAAAACTGATAATTCAGAGTACTGGTTAGAGTGTTCAGAAAGGTCTTTTCTCCGTGGTAAGGAGTAATGTGCCCCAAACTGAGCACTGCTCCAGATTTGCCTAACAAATCATAAAAGCAAGACCTGAAAGTGTCACATTGTTTCCAAGTGACTTAAGTGCATCCTAGAAAAAAGCACAAAAATACTTACAGGAAGCCAGAAGTACCCAGCATTCAACCAAGTAAAACTCTCAGTCTTCCATCCATTAAAATATTACCAGACTTACAGACATATGGGAAAACATGAGCTTTCTCAAAGAGACTAACCAGGAAATCGAAATGGACTCAGAATTGCCATAGATATTAGAATTAACTGACAAGTTCATTGAAAACAGTATTATAATTGGATTCCATATGTTCTAAAACTTAACTATTGAGACACAGAAGATTTAAAAAAAAAACCAAATCAAAATTCAGTATAACAGAAAAGATAGAAATCAGATTTCTAGAAATGAAAACTATAATGCTTGAGATGAGAAATACATGGCCAGCCATTGGTGTCTTATGCCTGTAATCCCAGCACTTTGGGAGGCCACGGCAAGGATCTCCTGAGCTCAGGAGTTTGAGACCAGCCTGGGCAACATGGTGAAACCTTGTCTGTACCAAAAATGCAACAGCAAAAAAATTAGCTGGGTGTGGTGGGGTGTGCCTGTGGTCCTAGCTACTTGAGAGGCTGAGGTGGGAGGATCACTTGAGCCTGGGAGGTGGATGTTTCAGTGAGCCAAGATTGCACCTCTGCACTGCAGCCTGGGTGACAGAGTGAGACCGTCTCCCCCCCCAAAAAAAAAAAAAAAAAAAAAGAATAACATATAGGGCAACAACTAATGGCAGTTTAAACACTGCAGAAGAAAAAGATTAGTGAACTTAACATAGTAATAGAAGCCATCCAAATGAAACAGAGAAAAAACATATTTGAAAAATAAGCAAGCCCTTGGGCTGGGTGTGGTGGCTCATGCCTGTAATCCCAGCACTTTTGGAGGCTGAGGCATGTGGATCACGAGGTCAAGAGATAGAGACTATGTCGGCCAACATGGTGAAACCCCGTCTCTACTAAAAATACATAATTATCTGTGCATGGTCGCAGGTGCCTGTAGCCTGTAGTCCCAGCTACTCGGGAGGCTGACGCAGGACAATCATTGAACATGGGAGGCGGAGGTTGCAGTGAGCTGAGATTGCACCACTGCACTCCAGCCTGGCGACAGAGCAAGACTGTCTCAAAAAAAAAAAAAAAAGCAAGCCCCTATGAGCTTTAAGAGAACTTCAAGTAGTCTCTAACACACATGGAATTGGAGTCTGTAAAAGGAAAGTGTGAAAAGAACAGAAAACAATATTTTGAGATGATGAAAAAATTTCCAAATGTGATGGGAACTTACTGATCTAAGAAGCTCATCAAACCCTGAGCACAAGAGGCATGAAGAAAACTACACCAAGCCACATGAGTCATAACCAGAATGCTCTAAATCAGTGTTAAAATGAAATCCTCAAAGCAGCCAGAGACAAAGGACATGTTTTATGGAGGAACAAAGGTAAGGATGATAGCAGATTTCTCCTTAAATGAGGCAACAGAGAAAATAGTAGAACATTAGTTTTAAAAACAAAAAAGCTCAACATAGAGTTATATACTCAGTAAAAATAGCTATAAGAAACAGTGAAGAAATAAGGACATTCCAGTTAAACAAAGCTGAAAGATTTCCTCTCCAGCAGACCTGCACCACAAGAGGTGTTCTGATGTCTGATGGAAATCTGGATCTACCTAGGGGGATGAAGGACAGGAAATGTTGACTACTTGGATATGTATACAAGATATTTTTCTTTACGTAAATCTCTAAAAAGGATATTGACTTTATACAAAAATAATATCAAATGTATTGTGGGGTTTATAACATATATTTAAAATATATGACAGTCATAGCCTAAAAAGGCTGTGAAAAAGAAGTATATACTATTGGAAGATCCATATATGTACTATTACTGAAAAGTACACTGCAAAAGCTTTTATAAACATTGATGATCACAGAAAATATAAATGGTCTAAAACACCCCATTTAAAGGCAGAGATTTCTGGATAAGATAAATAAAAATAAGATCCAGTCATGCTGCCTATAAAGGAAACATGCTAGATTCAAAGACAAATAGATAAACAAAAAGAATGGGAAAAGACATAGAATGGTAAAATTATTCACAAGGCTGCAGTGCTGTGACAGCCAGATGAAGTAGCTTTCAGAGCCAGGAATACCAGTGATAAAGATTTTTTTCATATTGATAGAGATCAATTCATTGAGAGGATTTAACAATCCTAAACTTTAGGTTAGTAACAGATTTACAAAATATTTGAAGCAAAATCTGATAGACCTGGAAGGAGAAATAGATCCACAGTTATAATCAGAGGTTTTAGCATCCTTTTAATAATTGATAAAACAGGAAATGGAAAAGGAGCAAAGATATAATAGACTTAACCCTAAATAACTTAATTGACATTTATAAAATATCTTTTGCACCCTCCTCCCCAAATAAAACAGTGGAATATACATTCTTTTCAAGGACAGATGAATGAATATATTAACAAAGGTAAATCACATTCTTGATTATAAAGCAAATCTTAATAAATGTAAAAGGATTGAAGTAATATAGAGTATTTTCTCCCACCATAAGGGGTTTAAATTTAGTTAAATTAAAAATCAATAACAGAAGTATCTATAAAATCCCTAATAGTTGGAAACTGAATATACTTCTACATAATGGATTCTTCAAAGAAGTGTTCAAAGGGGAAATTAGAAAGTATTTTGAACTTTGGGTTAATGAAAACAGAATTTATGGGAAATTTACATATAGGAAATTTAGATATAGCAAATATAAAATACATATAATGAGTACATTGATTTCATTGTTTTCCATTTGATCCTTACTCATTTTTTCTGCTTACTTTTGGGTTTAATTTGCTTTTTTCTAGCTTTTTAAGGTGGAAGCACCTGAGGTCATTGATTTGAGATCTTTCTTAGGCAACACAAATATGCATTGTGTGTGTTTGTATTATGTATGTATATATCTACCATATGTAAATGCATATATGAAGTTTCTCATATATGGGATATAATGTATTATGTGTGATGTATATTAATGTGTAAATTTCACATATAGGGAATTTCATATGTGTATGTGTTTATGTATATGTATGTATCTAATATACACATGTATGAAGTTTAACTTGTGTTGGATAAGAAGAAAGGTCTAAATTAATGGTCTTAGCTACTTCCACTTTGAGAATGTAGAAAAGAATACAAATCCATATAGTAGTAGAAGAAAGGAAATAACAAAAAACAAAATGGAGAACAATATAATCTGTAAAACCAGAAAAACAATTGAGAAAATCAGTGAAACCAAAAGCTGTTTCATTGAGAAGATCGATAAAATGGATAAACTTCTAGGTGGAACAGATTATCAATATCAAAAATAAGAATGATGAATCACTGAAGATTCTATAGATATTATGAAGGAAGTGAGGAAATACTATACCTGTAAGTTATCAGTTTGACGATTTTGATGAAATGGACAGTTTCCTTCAAATAAACAGCTACTACCACTTACTCCAAAACAGATAACCTTTCCACAAAGAAAACCTCAGGTCTTCAGATGCTTCAGTAGTGAATTCCAGCAAACAATTAATATTACCACTTCTTTACAGACTTTTCCAGAAAATTCAAGGAGAGGGAATACTTCCTAAATCATTCTTTTTGCCCTAATAACAAAACCAGATAAAGACATTGCAAGGAAAGAAAGCTATAGACCAATGTCCTTCATGAACATAAATTCAAATACTCTAGGGATTGGAAACCAGTGGCGTATAACATGGTTATTAATACCTCATGACCAAGTGTGGTTAATCCCTGGCAGGCTTTTTCAACATTTGAAAAGCAGTCAGTGTAATTCCCTGTGTCTAGGCCAACTTCATGGCTAGGTGACCTGTGCAGTCACACGTTGCTGCACTCTTGTAAGAAGGGATCCTGTACTTGGCTTAATGCCCTGCTGTTGTCATCTTGAAGTTCTTCACAGTTTTATCTTTGAACTTGTGATTTGTATGTGAAGTCTGATGGACACTGGACTATGTGTGCAAGTAGACAGGATACTTGAGAGGCAGTGACCTACTCAGCTGTTGGTCTGTGTAGTATGGCCTGGGAGTGTCCTGGAATTGTGTGTGGGTAGCCAGGGCCATGACCTTTGTCTGCATTGGTTGCAGCAGCAGCAAACTCACGAACAGTTGCACTCCAGCGAGGACCCACAGTGTGAGGCTGGCTTACTACTGTCTCCCCTAAGCCTGTCCCTCTGACATTCTTAGGAAATACTAATTTTCTGGACTGAATACTGGGGCAGTAACCTCCAGCTTTCAGGCAGTCATCATGGTCAGTAAAGTATTAGAAAATAAAAGCATACTTGTGGACATTGTGTTAAGGCACACTAGGCAGTTCCTAGAATTCTTTGGAGTGTAGATTCTCTGGTCTTAAGAACTGCTGCAACATTGCAAAGTTAATATCCACAGGCTTAGAAATAGGAATTTCATTTGATGGGAGAGAACATGATTTTCTTATAAAATTTTGGATGAATCAAGTATTAACAAAGAAGTCAATTTTAAAAATAGTTTTTTTTTGCATTTGGAAATATAGCAATACACTGCATAAACAGGTGTTTCCAATTGTATGCAAATCATGAAGCCATTTTTTGTTTCTTGTACAAGATGTAGGAAATGTCAGAGGAAACATTAAAATGCCATTGTATAAATTTACATGTAAAATTGAATTCTGCTTTGTACAAAACTAATATTCACGAATAATTAATTTCAGAGAACTGCTACTCCAGTCTTTGTCTATATATACCAAAACTTGTATTTTTTTAACTTTTATTGTGCAATAAAGTATCAGAAATCAGAAATTTAACCCATATTGTCACAACGTATAAAGAACCAACAGGTTCCTAATGATTGCATCAGCTGAAAACCTTCTCAAAATTAAAAATTAACAAAAATTACTTACCTTGCATTTGCCAAGAATACATGTTACTTTCAATTATATATTGAAAATAAAGTTGCTAAAAATATAAATTTTGATGACTTAAATGAATTTGCAAAAAGAGGGCCAGAAAATCTTACGATCAATCAAGATATCATATTAACAAACTATTAGTAATTATTGTATCATTTAAAGTTATTACAACAAAACTTTTTTGTGATTTGTAAATTTATGTTGTTGTATATTACGATTATACCTATTACATTTTACAAGTAATAAAATATATTAAAAGAAAAAAGCATAATTTATTTTACCTTTTACTATACTTCTTTTTATACATTCTGAGTAACTGAGCTCACATTTTTATTTTGCACTGGCCCCATCAATTATGTAGTCATCTCCGCCCTGTATTAAAAAGAAAAAAATAGAAAAAAAGTCAAACCCATATGACCATTTCCATATATGCAGAGAAGGCATTTGACAAAATTTAGCATCCATTTCTGATTAAAACTCTCAAATGAAGAATAGAAGATAACTTTCTTTAATCTGATAAAAGTCATCTATAGAAAATATACAATTGACATTGTATATAATTGTGAAAAACGGAATGATTTCTTTCCAATATCAGGAACATGACAAGGATGTCCACCCATACTTGATAGTGTAATATATACTACCTAGTATAACCAGGGAAGAAAAAGAAAGGAGACTAGAATGGAAAAGAAGTAGAAATGTCTTTATTCACAAAAGATATGATTATCTATGTAGGAAATCTAATGGAGTCTCCCTAGAAAAAGAATGGGAAAAAGAATGACTATAATTATTAAGTGTAGCTAGGTGGCAGGAGAAAAATATGTAAAAATGAATTTTACTTCTATATATTAGCAATGATCAATTGGAACTTGAAATTGTTAAAAGTTCCATTTGCAATAGCATCAAAAATATTTTTTTTGCAGCTATGTCTGGCAAAAGATGTGAAAGACCACACTAGAAACAATCCACTGCAGAGAGAAATTGAAGACCTAAACAAGTGGAACTCCCTGCTTATGTCAGAAAGCTCAATATTGCTAACATGTTTTGTCGTTAACATGACTTATAGATTCAAAATAATATAATTCCATGTAGTAATTAGCAGGATTTCTTGTAGTAATTGGGTACGTAATTCTAAACTTTATGCGGAAATACACAGGAACTAGAATAACTAAAACTTTGAAAAATAAAAGCTGAGTTGTATGGATAGAATTACCTGATTTTAAGACTCAAAGTAAAAGTTTGCTGAGACTTGGTCTTTTTGTCCAGAGTACTTTTTCTTCAATTTTAACATCTAGTAGTTTTATTAAGATATGTTTTGGAGAAAACTGTTGCTGAACATTTTTCCTAGGTTCGTGATGGTTCCTTTGAATATGTGGATCAGGTCTTTTATTTTTGGACAGTTTTCTTAGATTATACTTTTTAATATTAGATTTATTCTGTTGTTTTCATTTTTCTTTAAGGACTGCAATAACATATACTATATTATAATTTATTTATTTAATTGTAGAACATCTTTATCCAGAACTTTCTTTCTGATCCAATTTTCTTTTTTCTTACTCTTAAAATTATTGCTTCTTCTTTTTCTTGTTTCATTCTCCTTTACAATGCTGTTTATTCAAGTTTCAGTCAAGTGTAGTTTCCCCTTTGGCTCTGTATTAGTTTACTAAGGCTGCTGTAACAAAATTCAACAGACTGGGTAGCTTAAATAAATTTTCTCACAATTGTGGAGGCTGGAAGTCTAAAGTCAATGTGCCAGCAGGGATGGTTTCTGGTTAAGTGTCACTCCTTGGCTTGCAGATGGCATTTTCTTCTGGTGTCCTCACACAGCCTTTCTCTGTGCATATGACCAGTGGTTGGGGGTGGCGGATTGGGGGAGAAAGAGAGCTCATGCATGTGCTTTCCAGTCTCCTCTTCTTAAAAGGACACCAATGACATTGTATTGGTGTTTTACCCTTATGACCTCATTTAACCTTAGTTAATCTCCTTAAAGTCCCCATCTTCAAATACAGTCACACTGGAGGTTGGGGTTTTAACATACACATTTTTGGGGGGCACAGTTTAGTCCATAACAGATTCCTTAATAAGGAATGTCTTTAATAAGTCTTAATAAGACTTGAATTACAAGTCTTATTTTCTGTGATTACTCTGTCCTCTTTACAACTTCATTCCTGAGTTTGATTACCCTTTGCCTCTTTAGTTTATATACAGTCCAAGTCTCTTCTCTTGGATTTCCCAGTAGCCTGAGCTTTAATCTACGTGAACTCAGACATCTTCTGAGTATTTTCCCACTCATAGTGAAACTTTCCCTTTCTGGGAGTGGTTTTGTGTTTCATCTTCTCTGGGCTGCCTGTCTCCTCTATTCCATGTAATCACCACAGTCTCTGGCTGACTCTCTTTGTAGGCATGGGCTGTCACTTTTTGCTGTATTTGAATATCTATTGCTTAGTGGTGATTTGAAATTAGTAATATTCTCCATCACGTACTTATGTTAAAGTCACAGATTGTTATAGATAATGTTATTTGCTCCACTTATGGTGACTTTTTTTTTTTTTTTTTTTTTTGAGACGGAGTCTCGCTCTGTCGCCCAGGCTGGAGTGCAGTGGTGCAATCTTGGCTCACTGCAAGCTCCACCTCCTGGGTTCACGCCATTCTCCTGCCTCAGCCTCTCCAAGCAGCTGGGACTACAGGCGCCCGCCACCATGCCCGGCTAATTTTTTTGTATTTTTAGTAGAGACGGGGTTTCACCGTGGTCTCGATCTCCTGACCTCATGATCTGCCTGCCTCAGCCTCCCAAAGTGCTGGGATTACAAGCGTGAGCCACCATGCCCAGCCTATGGTGACCTTTATAATTCTTGGGGGGATGCATGGGGAAATGCAGATGTAAGCAGTTGCTGTTATTCTTCTTACACTAGAAACCAAATGTGTGCATTCAAATAGTTAAATTCCTCTCTGTTTTTCCACTAGCCTAGGCCTTCTGTTTCTAGTTTTTGTTTTTGTTTTTTCACCCCAAACCCATGAAATACAAAAAATATGCACTTGCAATTATGTTCATCTTTGGAAATTGGCCAAAAAACCAGTCAGCTACAACATGGGGCATTTGTATAGCGATTTCCTTCCCTAAGAAATGTTTTGGTATTTATATGGTAAGATTAATTTTGCTCATTTCTAGAAGTCTGGACAGCTGATCACCTGAAAGAGAGGAGCCAAGAAAACCAATCTAAACATGTGTGGGAAGTTGTATTCATCAATAATGAAATGCTGACTAAGGAACAAGGTGATGTAATAGGAATACCATTTAATGTGGACGTAAGCTCTTTTCCTTCCAGAAAAATGCTCTGTCAGTGTTACTCATGTGGAATGAGTTTCAACACTGTTTCAGAACTTATCAGTAAGATAAACTATTTAGGAAAAAAGTCTGATGAATTTAATGCCCGTGGGAAATTGTTACTCCACATTAAGCATGACGAAACTCATACTCGAGAGAAAAATGAAGTTTTGAAAAATAGGAACACACTGAGTCATCATGAGGACACTTTGCAGCATGAGAAGATTCAAACTTTAGAGCACAATTTTGAATACAGTATATGTCAGGAAACCCTCCTTGAAAAGGCAGTATTCAATACACAGAAGAGACAGAACGCAGAAGAGAATAACTGTGAATATAATGAATTTGGGAGAACTTTGTGTGATAGTTCATCCCTCTTGTTCCATCAGATAACTCCATCAAAGGACAATCACTATGAATTTAGTGATTGTGACAAGTTCCTATGTGTGAAGTCCACCCTTTCTAAACATCATGGGGTATCTATGAAACGCTATGATTGTGGTGAAAGTGGGAATAATTTCAGGAGGAAATTGTGTCTGTCACAGCTTCAGAAAGGTGATAAAGGAGACAAACCCTTTGAATGTAATGAATGTGGGAAAGCTTTCTGGGAGAAGTCATATCTCACTCGACATCAGAGGGTGCACACAGGAGAGAAACCCTTTCAATGTAATGAATGTGAAAAAGCTTTCTGGGATAAGTCAAACCTCACTAAACATCAGAGATCACACACAGGGGAGAAACCTTTTGAATGCAATGAATGTGGGAAAGCCTTTAGCCATAAGTCAGCCCTCACATTACACCAGAGAACACATACAGGGGAGAAACCCTATCAATGTAATGTGTGTGGGAAAACTTTTTGCCAGAAATCTGACCTCACTAAACATCAGAGAACACACACAGGGCTGAAACCCTATGAATGTTATGAATGTGGAAAATCCTTCCGTGTGACTTCGCACCTTAAAGTACACCAGAGAACTCACACAGGTGAGAAACCTTTTGAATGCCTTGAGTGTGGGAAATCCTTTGGTGAAAAGTCAAATCTTACACAGCATCAGAGAATTCACATAGGAGATAAATCTTATGAATGTAATGCATGTGGGAAAACTTTCTACCACAAGTCATTACTCACCAGGCATCAGATAATTCATACAGGGTGGAAACCTTATGAATGTTATGAATGTGGGAAAACCTTCTGCTTGAAGTCAGACCTCACAGTACATCAGAGAACGCACACAGGGGAGAAACCCTTTGCATGTCCTGAGTGTGGGAAATTCTTTAGCTATAAGTCAACCCTCTCTCAACATTATAGAACACACACAGGAGAGAACCCCTATGAATGTCATGAATGTGGAAAAATCTTTTACAATAAATCATACCTAACTAAACATAATAGAACACATACAGGGGAGAAACCCTATGAATGTAAAGAATGTGGAAAAACCTTCTACCAGAAGTCACAACTCACTCAGCATCAGAGAATTCACATAGGGGAGAAACCCTATAAATGTAATGAGTGTGGAAAAGCTTTCTGCCATAAGTCAGCTCTAATTGTACATCAGAGAACCCATACACAAGAAAAGCCCTATAAATGTAACGAATGTGGAAAATCTTTCTGTGTAAAGTCAGGACTTATTTTCCATGAGAGAAAGCACACAGGGGAGAAACCCTATGAATGCAATGAATGTGGGAAATTCTTCAGGCACAAATCATCACTCACAGTACATTACAGGGCTCACACAGGAGAGAAATCTTGTCAATGTAATGAATGTGGAAAAATCTTTTACCGTAAATCAGAACTTGCTCAACATCAGAGATCACATACAGGAGAAAAGCCCTATGAATGTAACAAATGCAGGAAAACTTTCTCTCAAAAGTCAAATCTCATTGTACATCAGAGAAGACACATAGGAGAAAAACCTTATGAATGAAATGGATATTAGAAATTTCCAGCCACAAGTCAGCCTCCATAATGCCTCAGAGTATTCACACTGTGGAGAAAGCCCTGTTGACATCCTGAATGTTCAGTAACTATCCACAAACTCGCCTTACATTATTCCAAAGTAATAGTAGGGGATAAACCCATAAACTACAACAATTATAGGACAGCTTTTGTTAGGAAGTGATATTCTGTGTAATATCAGATGGTTAATACAGGCATAACACCTTACAGATTTTTTTGAATTTGTGAAAATTTTTGGCAGAAATACAAATAAGATTATGTTAGAATTTACACTGAGCAGAAAATTGTCAATTTAAGACATCTAAAGTGAAAATTTTGCTTAGAAATAAAATATGACAAGTTCTGTTTTGAGTTTGATGCCATAATAGTTTTTAGGGCACCTAACAATAATTTATAGATGTATATTGTGGAATGTAAAGCTTTAAGAACTTAAAAAAAGTAATAATTAAAATAACCTCACAAGAAGTTTAATGAGTAGAGAGAATTCCCATGTACACTTCACCAAACTTCCTCTAAGGATAATATACAATCTTAGTATATGGTCAAGTCCAAGAAATCGATGTTACCTTGCTAGTAGATACAGGCTTAGTCAGATTTTACGATGGTTTGCATGCACTCTGTGTGTGTGTGTGTGTGTGTGTATGTGTGTGTGTGTGTGTGTGTGTGTGTGTGTGTGTGTGGTTATATCAAACTTTTACCACTTCTACATTTGAGTAACCGTCAACACAATTAGTTTACAGAACTGAAAAGGAATCTGAGATCTGTACTGTATCAGGATTACAAAGGAATCAGGATTTAGCCTCAAGTAGTTCCCTTATTGTATTAATAACCACACCCTTTCTGCAACCCTATCCCTTGCATCCACTTGACTATGAAGCTTTTTTTAAAGCACAGATAAATTGAATAATCAGGGCAATAGCATTAAGCACATCTGCGAATTGTCCCTGAAGTTCATAGGACTTACATATGTATAGGTGGTATGTGATATAAATCGTGTGTTTCATATGCATAATGGAATTTAACATAATTGTGAATAGGAAGTAGGTATCCTAGTTTAGTAGTGGTTACATCATCAGGCCCATCCCAGATGTTTGTCATGTCCTGAAACAATTTAAAAGGAGACCCACAGAGCTAATGTTTATCCGTTTAAAAGGTATAAATCAAAATAACAAATTATCTAAAAAAAAATCTATCCTGCACATGTGAAGATCTAGGCTTGCCTCCATGTTACTCCCTTTCTCTTCCTACCTGTGGCTCATCCCATGCCATGAAGTGCCTAGGGTACATATGTGAACATTCCAGCCTTCAGCGTAAGTGATAGTCCAAATTTTCTTTAAGCAGCTGCTCTCCAAGACAGGACCCTGGAAAGAGGCCCACACATACGGCCCAGTTGCTGCCCAGGGCTGTTGGACTGTCATTTCAAGGCTCATTGTACCCAGACAGGGATCTGGGCCCTCAGAGACTTTTGAGAATATGAAGAGGAGGGTTGAGGCTGGAGCAGAGCCAGAATCAAGCTGGCGTGGGGCTTTTATTGACAGTGTGAAGATTGTATACTATATTACATGATCAGATCATAGAAATAATCTAAGATTATACAGTCTGGTGATCCTAGATTACACAAGTAATCTAAGCTTCCACTTTAGGAAACTAGAAAAAGAAGAGCAAATTAAATCCATAGTAACCTGGTAAAACATTAGAGTAAAAATCATTGAAATTGAAAAGAGAAAATTGATAAAACCCAAAACTGGTTCCTTGAAAAGGTCAGTAAAATTGATAAACCTCTAGCTAGCTTAAGAAAAAACAGAAGACAAATATTGCTAATACCAAAAATGAAAGAGGCCTTCACAGCTAATCCTGTGGTCACCAAAAGGATTAGAAAGAAACATGGACAACTCTGTCCATAAATTTGATAACTTAGCTAAAATGGACCAATTCCTTGCAAGATGCATTCTCTCAAAGCTCACACAAGGTAGACCTCAATAGGCATATGTATCTATTAAATAAATTGAAGCAGTAATTAATAACCTTCCAAGGCCGGGTGCAGTGGCTCACACCTGTAATCCCAGCACTTTGGGAGGCTGAGGTGGGTGGATCACGAGGTCAGGAGTTCGAGACCAGCCTGGTCAACATGGTGAAACCCCGTCTCTACTAAAAATACAAAAAATTAGCTGGGCATGGTGGCATGCGCGTGTAGTCCAAGCTACTCAGGAGGCTGAGGCAGAAGAATCACTTGAACCCAGGAGGTGGTTGTTGCAGTGAGCCGAGATTGTGCCACTGTACTCCAGCCTGGGTGACAGAATGAGACTCCATCTCAAAAAATAATAATACAACTTTCCAAAACAAAGTGCCAGGACCAAATGGGTTCACTGATGTGCTTTTTTTGAGATACTTAAGGTAGAAATGATACCAAGTCTCTACCATCTCTTTCAGAAAATAAAAGCAGAGATAACACTTCCCAACTCATTTTGTGAGGCCAGTATAACCCTAATACCAAAACCAGGCAAAGATATTACAAGAAAGGAAAACTACAGATCAGTATTTCCATTGAACACAGATGCAGAAATCCTCAAAATATTAGCAAATCAGGAATGCAAGGCTTGTTCAACATTTGATATTCAGTGTAATCCATTGCATGCATTAGCAGCTCAAAGATGAAATATGATCATATCAACAGGTACAGAAAAAGCATTTGACAAAATCCAATATGCATTTATGTTAAAACCTCCCAACACAGAAGGAATACAGGAGAACTTACTCAAGTTGATAAAGAACATACTACAAAAAACCCTACAGCTAACATCATCCTTGATGTTTCCAACTTGATGCTTTCCTACTAAGATCAGGAACATGGCAAGGAACACCACTGCTTTTCAGCATTGTACTGGAAGTGCTATCGAATGCAGTGATAAAAAAAAAAGGAAATAAAATGCACATAGATTTGGAAGGACGAAATACAAATGTCTTTGTTCACAACATGATTGTCTTTGTAGAGAATTCTAAATAAACAACAAAAACCCTGCTGACATTAATAAGCAATTATAGCAGGGTTGCAGGATACAGTCCTCAGGTAGATCATAAAAAGGAATTAGACATCAAGTCATTAAAAGACATGGAGAAACCCTAAATGCTTATTGTTAAGTGAAAACCAATCTGAAAAGGCTTTCTATTTTGTATGATTGCAATTACATGACATTCTGGGAGAGGCAAAACTATTGAGCCAGTGAAAGGACCAGTGGTTGCTGAGAGTTGAGGGGAAAGGAGGGATGGCAGGTAGAGAGGTGATTTTTAGGGCAGTGAAAGTACTCTCTAGGGTACTGTAATTTGTCAAAACGCAGAGAATGGAAAACAGTGAATGGAAAATACAGAGTAAACCCTAATGTCAACTCTGGACTTCAGTTAATAATAACGTATCACTGTTGGCTCATTAATTATAACAAATGAACCATAATGGTGCAAGATGTTAATGATTGGGGAGCCTGTGGAAGATGGGAGGGGAAAAGGTTATATGAGAATTCTTTGTACTTTTTGCTCAATTTTTCTGTAACCCTAAAGCTACTCTAAAAAATGAAGTGTATTAAGTAAATAAATTAATAAACAACCAACCAACCCTGAGGAACATCTTGTTTCTGTACTAAGGTGTTCTTTTGTTAGTCGTATGTTTCTGACTGAACATGTAAAATCATCATTAATGAACATTTGAATTGCTTTTATACATCCTTAATATATTTTAAATTATGGTAACTGACCTGAAATTAAGGACTAGTATTCTTGGTTCTCTTGACATCTGAAGCCAATAGGGCCTCAAATGACCTAACCTCATTTCCATCTCCACTCTGCTTCCACAGGTGAGATAACTTAGCAGACAGTCCTCCTTGTCAGGGGGGCCAGGCGCAGTTCCTGCTTATTCCTAAGTAGTAAGATTTGCTTCCCTGCCAGCTCTTGGAATTATTCACCAAACTCCTCACATCCTCCCACAGCAAACAGTGGTCACTGTACTCTCTGGATAATACAGCTGCTCACCACAACCCCTCCTTTTCCACTCTGCTCCCAAGTGGAACCCTGTGTGGCTCTGCCCAGCATGTGGTGTCCTTCTCACCTTTCTGAGAGTTGGTGTGACTGACAAACTCACCTAGATCTTATCTGTCCAGTGTCAGGTGTTCAGTGTTCAACCTTTCTATAGCATCAGGCTGGGGATCCCTCCTTCACCATCAGTGTGAAAAGGAAGCAGTTACAACCATTGGCATAAACAGGATGGCCCATCCAAAGCCAGGGTCGTGTAGTCCAATTTTAACTAACTGCTCTTGGCTAACCGACAGGTTCCATATTATGGCAAAGGCTTCTTGGACAGAACCACCAATTGCTGGCAGGTTTGCACTTGGCCTGTGCTGTAATGCACTTTTCTTGGGGGAGGCGAGTGTCGCATCTCTTCCCATTCTAAAATGCTCTTGTGCACAGGACAAGAGTGCTCACCCATTGGCTGTATCCCTTCATGACTTGACTTGGGCTCAGCCTGTTTGGCAGGTGGTCTCTGAGGCTCCTACCTCTACAGGTGGTGACCACACTGCACACGAACTGATCAGCACTTGAGCCCCACTTTCCAAAGGTCTGGCTGGAGCTCTCTGATTATCATCACTGGCTGCATGGAACATCCCTACAGACTATTGTTTGTTATTGCACACCCCTGGGTTGTGCATGCAGATGGCCTATTATGAGGTTTGTGGAAAGGCAGGAGACAACTCAGGGAGGTGAGTGTGGCACTCCAGTTGCCTAATGAGGCATTCAGGAAGAGTAGTACCTGCACCCCTTTCCTGTGCTGCTCTTTCACTTGCTGCCACCATACATGCTTTACTGAACCCTAAGAGTGTCAAGATGCACATGCATGGTGGCCCATGGTCCAGGTGCTGATGAGAAGAGAAAAAGATACCAGTTCTCCCCAGATTACCAGAGGAAGTAACTCTCCTGCTCTCCGAATGCAAAACCCCTTGCCAGTGTGCCTGAGTGTGGCCTGGCATTGCTGCTTGCCAACATGCCACAGGGTGAATCTTGCAATCATGGGGTCTGATGGCCTACACCTGGGCCACAGACTATATGACCTTACCTTGAACATAGGGAGAGTGACTGTGACATCCAATATGCTTTGAGTATTTGTGCCCCCTCCAAAAGTCATGTTGAGGCCGGGTGCAGTGGCTCAACAAATCCCAGCACTCTGGGAGGCCGAGCACAAATCCCAGCATTTTGGGAGGCCGGGACGGCAGGATCACTTGAGGTCAGGAGTTCAAGACCAGCCTGGCCACATGGTGAAACCCCGTCTCTACTAAAACTACAAAAATTAGCTGGGCATGGTCGCGCCTGTAATCCCAGCTAGTTGGGAGGCTGAGGCAGGAGAATTGCTTGAACCCGGGAGGCAGAGGTTGCAATGAGCTGAGTTGGTGCCACTGCACTCCAGCTTGGGCAAGAGAGCAAGACTCCGTCTCAAAACAAAACAAAACAAAACAAAAAACAAGTCAAGTTGAAACTGAATCCTCAGTGCAACAGCTTGCAAAGGTTTGGCCTTTGGGAGGTGGTGAGGTCATGAGAGCTCTACCTCATGAACGATTAGTGATCTTAGGAGCCAGCTGGAGAGAACACACTAGACCCCTTTTTGCCCCTCCCCTTTCTGACATGTGAGGGCCCAGTGTCACTCCCCTCAAGAGGAAACAACAAGGAGGGGCTGCCTTGGAGGCTGAGACCTGGCCCTCACCGGATACTCACCTTTCTGGCGCTTTCATCTTGGCCTTCCCTGCCTCCAGAGCTGTGAGAGGTAAATTTCTATTGTTTATAAATGACCTAGTCTCAGGTGGTTTGTTATAGTCCATGGTTCGCACAAATGGACGAAGACAAAATGTCTCTTGGAAATTTGGCATTTGGCCATGCTACAGTCTCATCTCTGCACATGAGGAATATGTTGGGACACTATTGAAAGAAAACAAACTCAACACCTAACGGCATGGTCCCAATGCTGCCTAAGACATTTGTCAGATTATTTTCAGGGGAAACTGTGAGACTATTATGAGTGCGTGTGTATGGGCATGCAGCCTATGTGTATGTGAGGTGAGGTTGGGAGAGAGATTTATAATACCCCAGTTAATAGAATCAATCTGAATGATCGCTTGAGCCCAGGAGTTCAAGGCTGCAGTGAGCTATGGTGGTGCCACTGCACTCCAGCCTGGGTGACAGAGTGAGACTCCGTCTCTTTAAAAAACAAAAGGCTGGGTGTGGTGGCTCTCGCCTGTAATCCCAGCACTCTGGGAGGCCGAGGCGGGAGGATCACGAGGTCAGGAGATTGAGATCATCCTGGCTAACACGGTGAAACCCTGGCTCTACTAAAAATACAAAAAGTTAGCTGGGCATGGTGGCAGGTGCCTGTAGTCCCAGCTACTTGGGAGACTGAGGCAGGAGAATGGCGTGAACCCGGGAGGCGGAGCTTGCAGTGAGCTGAGATTGCGCCACTGCACTCCAGCCTGGACGACAGAGTGAGACTCCATCTCAAAAAAAAAAAAAAAAAACAAAAACAAAACCTGAAGAAAAGTATCCTGTGCCGATCATCTGGAAGTAAACAGTGAGTTTGGAGTATGCACACTCTAAAGAAACTCTAAAGCAAAATGCGTCTGTGTCTGTGTGTAGTAATAACAGAATGGTGTCTTTGCAGATACAAGCTATGAACTAGAGCAAGGCATCCAGACTCTGGTCCCACAGGTTCACATGGAAAGGAGACAGCACAAATGAATGAAGGAACTGTGGGAAAGACAGGTATCTTGATAAATCACATTTCCTTTTTAAGGCACCATTGGAAGCAGACATAGCTTGGTAATCTGTGATGTATTCTTGGAAGGTACCACTTGAAGAGAGGAGGCAAAGACAACCAAGAGGCTTAAACTTGACAAAAATTTATTTATAACAAAAAGGGCAGCTTTGTGCATAGACGTGCATGTAAATATATACAAAATGCTAACAGTGTCAGAAGATGAACATCCTGCTTTGTTCAGTGATTTCATGGAGTTGCTGTTTTGCATTTCCTTGTCATATTCTCTGTCTACATGTTTAAAGGGAGGATTACATGTGAACACTGTTCAGTATTATGCATCTAAGCTTGTGTTACCAATCATTGGTAGATAGATAGTGAGATAACTTCTAGTTCCCATCTCCTCCGGTAAGAGCTAAGATGCAAACCCTTTGTGATGAACTGACATCAAGACGAAATATAGCACCCCCGTTTTCTCTGCATCAGTCTGCCTTCAGGCTCACCCTGTGAACTCACCAAAGGGAGTGAAGTGTGGATGTGTCTCTTTTACCTATTTTCACCTTGGTTCAGTTCTGGTTTGTGCATTGTCCAGACTACCCAGGATGTGACGATCGCAGCTTTGGCTCCTTAGGATTCAGCAAAGGTATCCACTGCCTGGTGTCTGTGGTGCCTGCAGGACAGTGTGGATCTTAGAAACAATCACGTAGGCCATCAAGTGAGGCTGGAAACTTAAGCAGTGTCCACAAGGCAGAGAAAAGACGCTCCTTTTGGGTTTCCAAGTGTTCGGTTTCCTCTTGCGTTAGTCTTGTTCCAGGACATGGTGTGTCCCCTTGTTTATCCCCCTGTGAGTCATGCAACTTCTTCATCCTGGGGAGGAACCTGATGAGGTGGTGAGAAGGACACCTTCTCCCTCCTAAACCTGAAGCCCTAGTGAGCTCTGCAGGGCATTGAGCAGAGCCTGAAACTCTTCCTGGCTGCGGGCTGTGGAGGGTTCTCCTGTCCTAATCCTAACTGGTGATGCTGATTTCTGAAACTGTGAGGTTGTCAGGGCATTCATCTAAAAGGCATGAGGTGAGGTTGGGAACAGTGGCTCACACCTGTAGTCCCAGCACTTTGGGAAGCCAAGGTGGGTGGATCACCTGAGGTCAGGAGTTCGAGACCAGCCTGGCCAACATGGTAAAACCCTGTCTCTACTAAAAATACAAAATTTAGCAGGGTGTGGTGGCGGGCACCTGTATTGTCAGCTACTCGGGAGGCTGAGGCAGGAGAATTGCTTGAACCCGGGAGGCGGAGGTTGCAGTGAGCTGAGATCACACCATTGCACTCCAGCCTAGGTGACAAGAGTGAAACTCTGTCTCAAAAAAAAGAAAAAAAGATTCTCAAAGGAAAGAGATGACCCCTTGCTTGGCCATGCCCTAGGCTGCTGCAGGTGTGTCCATGTGATCACATTGTGGAGCAGCTCCCTGTCCCCAGGTGGCGATTTGATCACCATGCCCTGGCGCTGCTCACACCACCATTGCCTAAGGTGGGCTGTGTCTTGCACACCTTGTTGTGATCCTTGCTCAGGATGATCATATGGAGGCTGAGTAGTGTCCTTGAAGGGCAGAACTCCCAGGCTAGTGCCATCACTGTCCTTGTCATTCTGGCAATTTTCTTAGTACACATGCCAGAAAGACTAAGTGGGTGGGGGCACCCCTCCAAGAGTTGGTCCTGTTGACACATGGGTCCTGAGAGGAGAGATCTCCTGGCACAACCCAAGTGGACTGGTGCAGGATGGCCCTTGGTGCCTGGCTCACACAGCCTCCACAGACCTGCTTAGTGGAGGAAGGGCTGGTACAGATGACCAATGACTGCTGGGGGAGTTGGAGGGAGGCCTGTGCTCAGAGCTGCTTGGGCAATGCACAGGTTGCTGTGCTGCAGCTGAGCAGTAGGGTGAGGTCTGTGACTGGAGCTGCCAGGGAATTCACAGGGCTGCCTCTGCTCTGGCCTGGGGGCCAAGCTCTTTGGTTCTGAGCCCACATCTAAGAGAAAGGGAAACAAGGATGTCAGAAGATGTAAGAGGTTCCAGCTTCATTCCCTCATCTGTGAGGCAGAAGTGACATCTGTTGGGCTTTATCTTGGTGATTCTGTCTGTATATAACATTTAGTCAGCAAAATGTGGACAAGTTAGGAGAATTATCGCACTGGCCCACGAATGGATCCCACATTGATTTGCTAGAATTGCAGGGTTTTCCCACAAAAGAGAGGCCCCTAGATGATTAGATTATCACACTTGGGGGTTAGTGGAGGGGCAAAGTCTACACTAGTGTCTAGTGCCTAGAAGACTGGATTGGAGATAAAGGTCATAACACATAAGAAAGACATAAGACAAATATGACATAAGACAAGACACATAAGACAGCACCCTTATAACAAAGAACTCTCAACTTCTGTCAAGATACCAGCTCCCATTTCTTTAGTACCATCTAAGTGGGCAATACCACTTCCAAAATTATGGGACGAATCGTGCACCACAGACAGAAAACTTACCTAGATTCTGGATTCTGGAATGCCTGTTTGTTTTGCCAGCACTTCCTTGATGGCAGTTCCAATGAATCAGTTCCTCTGAAAAGCTTGAAGGAGGACACCTGTCTGTGGTTTAGTGATGGCATCGCTTTTGTCTCCCTCCTTTGGTTAAGCATTCTGTAGGAAAACGGGAAGAAAAGAGGGCTTTCAGGCCATCTTCACATCAACCCTACAACAGACATTTTCAAATATTATTCTCACCATCCTTACTCCCTCCCAGGCCCCTGAGGTGCTCATGCCCTTGGATTAAACCCCTGCAGTGCTGGAAGAAGAGGACTCTGCACTGCCTGCCACACCAGGACTGGAAGATCCATGGCCTTCCCTTCTTCCAAACTACCTTCCCACAAGATAGGGATGGTGGTCACATCTCCAATACTAGCGTGCTGTGGAAGAGACAGCATTCTCTGCAACAAATTTGGAAACAGCCTAAAGAGACATTTCTACTTCTAAGAGTTGTGCTGGGGAAGTGCACTGACACTGCTGGGGACTCACCTGGGGCCCAGGGCTGAGGCTTCTCATGTCCTTGGAGCTGCTGTCCTCCTGAGGAGCATCCACACTGCAGCCAGCTCAGCCTCAGGTGTCTTATCTGGTTTTGAAGCCAAATCTAAGTGGGAAAACAAGATTCAAGTTTTATCCAATTTAGTCTACATAACTTTAAGTGTCTATTTGAGCTCAATACCAAGAATCACTTCCTTCTCTGTCCCATCTGTGGTCTCATAAGGAAAGGTCCCTGGGTTAGGAGACACTGGCTGGCATCCTAAAGCCAGGGCTGGCCAACGGGTGTGTGTCCACTCTTCCTTCACCTCTTCCCCACCCTACACTTGTTTTTGTCTCATGCTCACTTGTTCTTTCTGCCTCCCTCTCACTGTTTAGGTCTCACAAAAGCTTTGTTCAAGGACTGACTGACTTTCCTTGGCTCTCTGTCATCTCCCCATAGTCAAAGGCACTTCATAACACACAATCCATGTGATGGGACCTCTGATGAAAATCCATTTAAAGAGGAGCTCACTAATTACCAATACTTACTGCTGAGCCTGGAATCATTCATACATACCTCAGAGTTCATTCATTCCAGATGCAATACTAGATAAGGAGACTCCTATGAGCCAAAAACCTAACTCTGAATACACTGTGACTGTCATAATCAAACCCTGTGGCTGCCTCCTCCTTACTGGAGGGCGTAGAGGAATGCAGTTTTTTGTTTGTTTTGAGACAGAGTCTCGCTGCAATGCCCAGGCTGGAGTACAATGGTGCGATCTCGGCTCACTGCAACCTCCGCCTCCCAGGTTCAAGCAATTCTCCTGCCTTAGCCTCCCGAGTAGCTGGGATTACAGGCACACACCATCG
Organism: Nomascus leucogenys; assembly: GCF_006542625.1. Taxonomy (NCBI): domain Eukaryota; kingdom Metazoa; phylum Chordata; class Mammalia; order Primates; family Hylobatidae; genus Nomascus; species Nomascus leucogenys. Next base: position 44,601,998 of record NC_044398.1, on the reverse strand, counting down.
TGCCCCGGCTAATTTTTGTATTTTGTGTAGAGACGGGGTTTCACCATGTTGGCCAGGCTGGCCTTGAACTCCTGACCTTGGATGATCCACCCGCCTTGGCCTCCCAAAGTTCTGAGATTACAGGCATGAGCCACTGTGCTCGACCAGGAATGTGCTTTTAATCATTCCTTAGTATTTCATGTGGGGACTTGATAACTCACGATAAGGATTCTATCCTAAAAGACAAGCAATACCTGTTGACCTGCTCTTATGTCCCAGGCAGTTTGTAAAACTGTTACATCTGTTCTCTCAATATGTCACTTCAAATGCAATCAGGAAAGAAGTCTTAAACATGGCTGGAAATGTGGAGGCAACAAATACATTAGTGAACACTCTGGCAGATCCAGCCTCATTCTACATGGTTTCTTGTGCTTGCTTTCTGCACCATCAACTCCAGTGGGCCACTTGCCAGTGCACCAGCCAATTTCCATGTCTTCCCATGGGACACACTTTTTTTTTTTTTTTTGAGATGTATTTTCGCTCTTATTGCCCAGGCTGGAGTGCAATGGCCGGATCTGGGCTCACTACAACCTCCGCCTACCAGGTTCAAGCAATTCTCCTGTCTCAGCCTCCTGAGTAGCTGGGATTACAGGCACATGCCACCAAGCCTGGCTAATTTTTGTATTTTTAGTAAGGACGAGGTTTCACCATATTGGCCAGGCTGTTCTCGAACTCCTGCCTCGGCCTCCAAAAGTGCTGAGATTACTGACGTGAGCCACTGCCCCCAGCCTGGGACACACTTTCATTCTGGGATTTGATGTAGCACTCTGACACCTGGACTGGGTGCATAAAGAGAAGGAAATACATCTTCATCTGGCCTGCCTGCAACTCAGAACCCTGTATCCCTGGGCTTACTCAGGATTATAGTATTTGATATAAAACCCTGACCATAGGCTTTTCTTCAACACAGTCCCTTTTACTTAGTTATTGACAGTCTGGATACACTTCTCCTGGTGTGATTGTGATCTTTCCAGCTATTTCTTTCTTAACTGGAGAAACAGAAGCGTTTTATTTTATTATTTATTTAGTTATTGAGACAGAGTCTTGCTCTGTCACCTAGGCTGGAGTGCAGTGGCACGATCTCAGCTCACTGCACCCTCTGCCCCCGGGGTTCAAGCAATTCTTTGCCACAGGTGCCCGCTACCATACCTGGCTAATTTTTGTATTTTTGGTAGAGACGTGGTCTCACCATCTTGGCCAGGCCAGTCTTGAATTCCTGACCTCATGATCTACCCGCCTTGGCCTCCCAAAGTTCTGGGATTACAGGCATGAGCCACCGCACCCAGCCGGTTTTAGTTTTATATCCATTATTCCACTCAAAATATTCCAAAACGGAATCAGGCATTAAACTCTCCAGTGTGTAAAGCCCACATGAAAACAGTTAGTAGAGGCCAGGCACAGTGGCTCACTCCTGTAACCCCAGCACTTTGGGAGGCCAAGGTGGGTGAATCACTTGAGGCCAGGAGTTTGAGACCAGCCTGGCCAACATGGCAAAAGTGGGGTGGTTTTCACAGAGGCTCCTGCTTCCACCTAGGCCAGGACCCCTGCCCACTCACTGCCCAATGACAGAGTGAGATTCTTCCTCAGGGCAGCCACCTGATGTCTCAGTCTTTAGTTTTCTATGTAGGCCTCCTCAGTGGGAACAGGGTGCACAATTCTCACTTTATAAGGAGTTCTTAAGGGAAGGGTTATCTCATATACAAATTGCAGCTGAAATAAGCATACATTATCTACAAGCAGGGGTGATTCAGCCCTGAATCCACTTGCCAGGGTACTCATGAAGCCAGGTTTCTGTCTCCCCTCTTGATTGCTCAGGAGATCAGCACATAGCAGTCTGGTGAGTGCTGGAGAGGACAAATTCACCTGATTGATAGATCCACTGAATTCTCTGTCAAGTGAGGAGAACCCCGGGAGTAGAAGGAGAAAGTACTGGAAAATCAGAAGACTTGGGGCTTTTTCTGAAGTGAGGGGTTAGAGAGATTCACTAAAGGAAGGGGATGCGAGTGACAACTTCCAAGATCTGAAAAACTTCCCATGGCTTTTTGGACATAGACAACTTGCTGACTAAGTGAGGAGGTCACAGGGGAGAAGGAGATGGTAGGAAAGAAAGACTGGAGAATCAAGACAGGTAATTGTGAATCAGAGATGAGGAATGGGAGAGGGTGAGGATGTTCCACACTTTATCAAAGACTGGAGGAGGCACCAGTGGGGAGATTGAACAGGAGTCAGAGGGCAGGTTGAGGTTTGGGGTGTGTTTACTTTCATTTCTGGTTTGTTTCTTAAAGTGGCACCTCTGTCAGCATCTCAGCTGTCCTCTCTAGCCATCTTCCTATCTGGACTGGGAATTTTTAAATTAAATTAAATTTATTTATTTATTTTGAGATGGAGTCTTGCTCTGTCACCCAGGCTAGAGTGCAATGGCATGATCTCCGCTCACTGCAACCTCCGCCTCCCTGGTTCAAGCAATTCTCCTGTCTCAGCCTCCTGAGTAGCTGGGACTACAGGTGCCTGCCACCAAAGCTGGCTAATTTTTGTAGTTTTAGTAGACACGGGGTTTCACCTTGTTGGTCAGGCTGGTCTCGAACTCCTGACCTCAGGTGATCCAGCTGCCTCAGCCTCCCAGAGTGCTGGTATTATAGGCGTGAGCCACGGTGCCCGGCCCTGGACTGGGAAATGTTTAAGTCAAAAGTCTTTAGTTCTCTCTGCAAGAGATTACTCTTTGGTTTCTGTCTGCTCATGGCTTTCCTTCTTGTTTTCCACCATTCTTATGAATATGAGGATATTAAAATATGCATGGGAAAATTTGGGGGAAAGGACCCTTTAGAAATGCAAAGTCAGGTCCTATTCCAGACCCACGGAATCAGAATTCACACTTTACATGATCTCAGATGATGTGTGCGCACAGTAACATCTGAAAAGCTCTGGTCTGACTCGCGTGAAAGCACTGGTGGGTGTGGGAGACAGATTGTTTCTCATGCCTCAGTCTAGTCTCCCTCCTGCAAACATGCCCAGCAAGCTCCCTGCCTGCACTCTGTGTTGAGCAGGAGATGCCAGGCATGCTGCACTTGAGGCTTCCCACTGCACACGGAGGCATCTCCCCTGAGCTCACAGATCCATAGAGCTTCAATAACAAGATTATCTGCACATTTTTATTGATATTAATAAGCAGTTACAATTAGCTAAAAATCAATATGTATTAGTACCTATGATAAAAATAATATTGTGGCCGGGCCCAGTGGCTCACACCTGTAATCCCAGCACTTTGGGAGGCTGAGGCAGGCAGATTGCCTGAGCTCAGAAGTTCGAGACCACCCTGGGAAACATGGTGAAACCCTGTCTTTACTAAAATATGAAAAATTATTGGGGGGCTGAGGCGGACAGATCACCTGAGGTCAGGAGTTCGAGACCAGGCTGGCCAACATGGTGAAACTCTGTCTCTACTAAAAATACAAAAATCAGCTGGGCATGGTGGCAGGTGCCTGTAATCCCAGCTACTCAGAAGGCTGAGGCAGGAGAATTGCTTGAACCCGGAGGCGGAGGTTGCATAAGCTGAGATCACACCATTGCACTCCAGCCTGGGGGAAAAGAGCAAGACTTCGTCTCAAAAAAAAAAAAAAAAATTAGCCAGGCATGGTGGCATGTGCCTGTAGTCCCAGCTACTGGGGAGACTGAAGCACGAGCATCGCTTGAGCCCTGGAGGCAGATGTTGCAGTGAGCCGAGATTGCGCCACTGCACTCCAGCTTGGGCTGCACAGTGAGGCTCCATCTAAAATATATATATATATATATATATATATATTTGGTGTATCTTCATGACCAGGGAAATTATTTAAATTTACCTAAAATGACACTAGTGGTATATAAAATATAGAAAGATAAACAGAAAAATAAAATTGTGGAAATATTAGGGGTATACATGAAAGAAATGCATGCAAATTCAAAATATAGGTATACTGATTTGTCTTGGTGTATCAGCTTCCTAGGCCTGAAATCACATGGACCACAAACTGGGCAGGTTAAAACAACAGAAATGTCTCAGTTCTCGGAGCTAGTAGTGCAAAATCCATAGGCAGGGCCAGGTTCCCTCTGATGCTTCTAGGGGAAACCTGTCCTTCTTCCTGGCTCCTGGTGGTTTCTTATTTCTTTCCTGCTCCTCCTCTTTGCCATCCTTCCTCCACCCAGCAGGATGGCCCTGCATCAACTCAGTGCGTGCATGTGAACCCACCACCTCCATGCACCACATTAAGCACAGCTCCCTGAGTGATACATAATCATCGACCTCCAGGGCACTGACAGTCACTCTGTGTCCTCCCAGCTTTTGGAGAAACTTTTGGACAAGTCATCTCCAAGTAAAGAAGACCTTGTCAATGTAAGACCATGCTTCTTTCTTATACAGAAATTTTGCTTTCCTGGTTTATTTCTTTTCCAATCAAATTTAGAGATAAAAATCGGACAATGTACATTATGGGAGACGTAAAATACCATTGGTTGAGGTGGTATTAGGTGGGCATCTCTTACCAACTGACAGTTTCCATTATAAACTGTAATGTAGAGGCACTAGTTTTCCCCTTTGAATTAAGGACTCTGCCACAGCTAATCTAAATCAACTTGAAAGATAAATGTGGCAGGAAAATGTCTTATCTTTTCCACAGGTATCCTCTGTGCTAGTTTTGGGGAACTTTGATTTTTGACTTAACCACTGTACCCCTTCTGGGTTTCTAAAGTCATCAAGAGAAAAAACAGACCTGTGTGAAGTGCACAGCATAATATAATCCTCACAGTGCTTTTAAAATATGATTGCAGATGTCATCGGCCTTAGGGGAGAGTGGTATGTACCTTGAAATAACTCACTGAGGCACAAACTTGCTGACTTCTTGTCCTCCATCTCGGAGAAGATAAGGGGGATATGAAGGATGGAGAGAAAGAGGAAGAGGAAATGTGATGGTGGAGTGGGTAACATAAAAAAGGGAAGGCAAATAAGTATATGTGTTCTCAGTGGCTTCTCACTTTCTTTTGGCCCATCAAGGAGACCAACACATCTGAGGAGAGTGCTGATGAGGCTGCTCTTAGCTGGGACACTTGCGCTTTGAAAACAACCCCCAAAATCCCTGCAGGCAAATGAAGGATGTCCGGAGAACATCTTCCCAGGGAGCAGATACCCATTCTGCAGAAGCTCTAAGCCTGCTGGGCTAAGCCCTCCACAGGCCACTTTAATGAGGAGGAGAGGCTGTAGGTAATGGTACGACCACCATGTTGCATGACTTTTCTGTGTGCCCCGTCTTTTGACTCCATCTCAAAAAAAAAAACAAATGTGTGTGTTGCTTTGAAACACAAATGCAGACGTTTATCAGCAGCCTTTGCCTTTGTGGGAGTTGTAAACTAAAAATAAAATTATAACCCACCACTGACTGAACAGGACCTCCCTTAGTCAAAGAGACCCCAAGAAAACCTTAAAACTGAGTTTCTGGCCATGATGAGATGGGAGGAGGTTCAGACACATCTCATTATATCCCCTCATGTTTATGGTTTAGACAGAACTGCCCAGCATTAGTGTGAAAATAGAGATAAGAAGACTGACATAGCTGGGCGTGGTGGCTCACGCCTGTAATCCCAGCACTTTGGGAGGCTGAGGCGGGCAGATCACAAAGTCAGGAGATCGAGACCATCCTGGCTAACACAGTGAAACCCCGCCTCTACTAAAATACAAAAAATTAGCTGGGCACGGTGGCAGGCGCCTGCAGTCCCAGCTACTTTGGAGGCTGAGGCAGGAGAATGGCATGAACCCAGGAGGCGGAGCTTACAGTGAGCCGAGATTGTGCCACTGCACTCCAGCCTGGGTGACAGAGCGAGACTCCGTCTCAAAAAAAAAGAAATAATGGACTCTTTGCGGCAGTGAGATACCAAATTATAAACAGGACTCAAGGCCACAACAGGCAAGGGTTAAGTCATGCACCCTAAACTTAAAGAATAAACTGTGTTCTAACTGCCACAGGTTAATTTTTCTTTAGCAGCTAAACAAGCACTGACCTCAAGATAAGCAATATTAAAATAATTGTAGCTCAACACCAGATACTGACTAACTTCCAACCCCGGTTCCACAAGCCATAACTGTAGCTTTGATTGGAGAAGAGACTGATTTCAGTAACTTTTCCTGATAAGAAGACCACCTACAGTTTGTCAAGCTCCTGTAGGGCCAGCATAACCATGGCAACCCTGAGTAGTCTGTGAATGTTTGCAGGCCCCTTGCTGGTCTAATTTCAGGTAAAACAAGAAATGAAGCCAGCATCTAATGGAGAAGTAATGTCACGTACACTAACATACAATACAAATATTGATGAAGATAAAACTTGCCCTCTTACCAAATGGGAAATTAATCACTGGATACATACAATTAGGAAAAAACTGGACATCAAGATTGTCCATCTCTACCTCTGTGCCAAACTCTAGACTTTAATTAATAAGAATGTATCAAACAATACTGGTTCAGTCATTGTAACATTTACCACAGTCATGTAAGATGTGATTACCAAAAGGATGCTGAGGTGGGGGAAGGGTATATGAGAACTTTCTGTACTACTTCTTCAGTTTTTATGTTAATTCAAAACAGTTTCACATAATGTCCATTAATTTAAAAAATATGGCAGCATTGTTCAGGAAGTGTTTCATTTTAGTTAATGTTTAACAAGCAGCTAAATATCTAAATACTACATTGAGATATTCTATGCTATTAAAGCTGAAACAATTTTGAAGTTGTAAATATATCTTCTGTAGTTGTAGCACTAGTGATTGACTTAATAAACTTAAATTAGCACACGTGAAATAAAGAATATAGCATAGCAATTTTAGAGTTGTCTGAAATATGGGACGCTGAATAATCTAGAATTGTTATCCTTGAATGAACTTAACAATTTAATTTCCACAGTACTTTCAGTTGACTGCTTTCCAGGGTGCACCTAGTTATGAGGCCAGTGGCAGATTATTCTCTTCCTCAGCTTGGTGTGGACAGTAGATTCTCTTGATCCCTCAAGATCTACTGTCATATCCTGGAGGCAAGATGCTGGGAAATGTACTATGAAAAAGACAGCTTTTGACATCTTCCTGCCAGAGGCCACAGATAAATGAGTAATCATTTATTTACAGCTTAAATGTTGGACCCATTGTTCACCATCTGCATAGTGAAACCCCCTGAATCTTGGTTGGATTTTAACAAGAACCTGCAGTGCGGGCTGCACTCATAACCAGCAGACTGACTGTGTAGGCAAATACCTGTATTGAGATGAAACAATACAGAACTATTGGAGTGACCAAGAGCACTGGGCCTGGTGCATAAAGGTATGGGTTCAAGTCCTAGTTAGAAGATGCACAAACCTGAAAAAGTTATAGAGACCTCTCTGTGCCTCAGTTCCCTGTTCTGAGGTATTGAAATGTTGATATGGCCTATGTTATGTTATAAGGCTAAAAATGGTGAAATGGAGGTGAAGCTTTTAGAAGACTGGTGATTCATAAGTTCCCTAAAGTGTTCGATCATTATATGTCTAGAAGAATACGCCAGAACCTTGGTAGTGGTTGAATACAGAGAAGAAACGTGGGTGGCTCCAGGGGAGTGGAGGATGGAATTTTCTTCTTTATTTCCATGGGTATGATGCTTTACAGCTCATGGAGAATATCTGTTATTTCTGCTGATGCTTACACCAGCCTGGAGGAATGGGCAGAGCAGGGACTACAATCAGGGAAGTGAAATGGAGAGATTTGAAGTGGTCTGCCCAGAATCACAGCACTGATGAGTGATGGATCTGGCACAAGAAACTAATTGGTTTTCTGTGGACTGAGGTCTCTGAAGACCTGAGACCTTGAAATAATACCCTGAACCCTGAACAAATAGCTATTTTCACTTGCTTTCTCAACTGCTCCTACCCCAAAGTTTCTTCAGAAAGGATAATGCCCTGGAAGATGTGGCTAGGTCAAAAGAAGAGCTGAAACAATAATAAAAGAATCCTTCAACCTCTAGGTTTTAATCCCTGACCTCACCTTGAAGTATAAACCAGCTTAATCAGTTGAACATCCTCAGGGACCATGGTCTGCTTGGCCTCGTATTAGTCCATCCTTGCATTGACATAAAGAAATACTTGAGACTGGGTAATCCATAAAGAAAAGAGGTTTAATTGATTCATGGTTCTGCAGGCAGTAGAGGAAGCATAGTGGCATCTGTTTCTTGGGAGACTTCTAGAATCTTCTAATCATGGTGGGATGTGAAGGGGAAGTAGGCATCCCACATGGCAGGAGAAGAAGTAAGAGAGAGTGAGAACAAGATGCCCCACAGGTTTATGCAACCGGATCTCATGAGAACTCTCTTTTGCAAGGACAGCACCAAGGGGATGGTGCTAAACCATTCATGAGAAAACTACCCCCCTCAGCCAATCACTTCACACCAGGCCCCACCTCCAATACTGGGGAAGACAATTCAACATGAGATTTGGGAAGGGACACATATCTAAACTATATTATTCTACCCCTTGCCACTCCCAAATCTCATGTCCTTCTCACATTTCAGAATACAGTTATGTCTTCCCAACAGTCTCCCAAAGTCTTAGCCCATTCCAGCATTATCTCAAAAGTCTGAAGTCCAAAGTCTCATCTGAGACAAGGTAAATTTCTTCCACCTGTAAAATAAAAAACAAGTTAGACTTGCTTCCAAAATACAGTGGGACTACAAGCATTGGGTAACAAACCCCATTCCAAAAGAGATAAATAGGCCAAAAGAAAGGGGCTAAAGGCTCCATGCATATTCAAAACCCAGCAATGCAATCATTAAATCTTAAAGCTCCATAATAATCTCCTTTGACTCCATGTCCCACATCCAGGGCATTGGTGCAAGCAATGGGCTCCTGAGGTATTGGGCAGCTCTGCCTCTGTGGCTTTGCAAGGTTCAGCTCCCAAAGCTCATGGGCTGTAGTTTAGTGCTTGCAGTTTTTCCATGTGCAGGGTGCAAACTGCCAATAGATCTACCATTCTGGGGTCTGGAGGATGGTGGCTCCACTAGCAAATGCCCCAGTATGGACTCTGTGTGGGGGCTCCAACCCCACATTTTTCCTTCACACCACCCTAGTAGAGGGCCTCTGTGAGGGCTCCACCCCTGCAGCAGGCTTCTGCCTGGACACCCAAGCTTTTCCATACATCCTCTGAAATCTAGGTGGAGGGTGCCAAGCCTCATTTACTCTTGCATTCTTTATACCAGCAGACTTAACACCATATGGAAGCCACCAAGGCTTATGACTTACATTTATCAGAGCAGCAGCCCAAGATACACCTGAGCCCCTTTAAGCCGCAGCTGGATATGGAGTTGCCAAGAGGCAGGGAGCAGTGTCCTGAGGATGTGCAGGGCAGTGCAGGCCTGGGCCTGGCCTCCAAAACCGTTCTTCCCTGGGCCTCTGATCCTGTGTTTGGATGGGCTGCCTCTGAGATCTCTAAAATGCCTTCAAGGCTTTTTATTGTCTGGGCTATCAGCACTTGCCTTCTTTTTAGTTATACAAATTTCTCTAGCTTTTGGTTACTCAGCAGCCCACTTGAATTCTTCTGAAGATAGGCTTTTTTTTTTTTTTTTTTTTCTGGCACATGGCCAGGCTGCAGGATGCAAATTTTCCCAACTTTTATGTTCTGGTTACCTTTTAAATAGAAGTTCCAACTTATTTCTTTGCTTCCACATCAAAGCATAGGCTGTTAGAAGCAGTCACATCAGTTTTTTGTTTTTTTTTTTTTTTTTTTTTTTTTTTTTTTTGAGATAAGGTCTCACTCTGTCACCCAGGCTGAAGGGCTGTGGCATGAACATGGCTCACTGCACCCTAGACTTCCCAGGTTTAGGTAATTGTCCCATCTCAGCCTCCTGAGTAGCTGGGACTATGGGCTCATGCCACCATGCCAGCTATTTTTATATTTTTAGAGATGGGATTTTGCCATGTGGGCTCAAGTTATCTGTCTGCCTTGGCCTCTCAAAGTGCTAGGATTACTGGTGTGAGCCACCATACCTGGCCCATGCCACTTGAACACTTTGCTGCTTAGAATTTTTTTTTTTTTTTTTGCCAGATAGTCTACAATATCACTCTCAATTTCAAACTTCCATAGATCCCTAGGACATGGATGAAATCCATCCAAGCTCTTTGCTAAGGCATAACATGTGTGACTTTTGCTCTAGTTTCCAATAAGTTCCTCATTTCCATCTGAGACCTCATCAGCCTGGACTTCACTTTCCATATCACTATCAGCATTTTGGTCACAATCATTTAACCAGTTTCTAAGAAGTTCTAACCTTTCCCTCATCTTCCTGTCTTCTTCCAAGTTCTCCAAACTCTTTCAACCTCTGTCCATTACCCAGTTCCAAAGCTGCTTCCACATTTTCAGGTACCTTTATAGTAATGCCCCACTCCTTGGTACCAATTTTCTGTATTGGGCCATTCTCGCATTGCTATAAAGAAGTTCCTGGCCAGGTGCAGTGGCTCATGCCTGTAATCCCAGCAATTCGGGAGGTGGGCAGATCACGAGGTCAAACGTTCGAGACCAGCCTGACCAACATGGTGGAACCCTGTCTCTACTAAAAATATACAAATTAGCCAGGCGTGGTGGCATGCGCCTGTAATCCCAGCTACTCAGGAGGCTGAGGGAGGAGAATTGCTTGAACCCCGGAGGAGGAGGTTGCAGTGAGCCGAGATCACACCACTGCACTCCAGCCTGGGCGACAGAGCGAGACTCTGTCTGAAAACAAACAAAAAACTCCCCAAAACAAACAAACAAACAAACAACAACAACAACAACCAAAAACCAAATTCCTGAGACTGGATGATTTATACAGAAAAGAGATTTAATTGGCTCAGGGTTCTGAAAGCTTTACAGGAAGCATGATACTGACATCTGCATGGTTTCTGGGGAGGCCTCAGGAAACTTAGAATCATAACAGAAGGCTAAGTGGGAGCATGCACATCACATGGCCAGAGCAGGAGCAAGGTAGGAGGAGATGTCACACACTTTTAAAACAGATCGCACTATTGCAAGAGCAGCAAGGGGATGATGCTAAACCATTTATGAGGTATACACTCCCGTGACCCAGTCACCTCTCACTCAGTCATCTCCAATACTGAGGATTACAATTCACCATAAGATTTGGGCAGGGACACATATCTAAACTATATCAGTCCCCAATCTGGCTCAGAACTCAGGACATTTTAAACCAATTGCCACTTGATGGCTGTGCCAAGAACCAACTTCCATTCAACTGGCCAACCCTTCATGAGCAGCTAATTGAAATTAACTGAAAATATGCCTATCTGGGCTGATGCTTTAGTGGTTTAATGAATTAAATCTGTGACCCCAACTGTCTCACTAACTTAATCTGAGCAACTATCTGAGCAACCTGGAGTAAGGCATATTTGAGAATGGGGAGTGCCTAAATAAAGTCTATTTAAATAACTTGGAAGTCAAACCTGATGAAATGGATACTTGAATTTAATTAGACACAGGCACAATGTATTCAAGGTCATGAGTGAACATTGTATTATAGAGGAATGTAAACATGAAAACTAGCACCTTAAGCAGGTGGATATATGGCTCCTAGTATTAGGTTGGTGCAGTAATTGCGGTTTTTGCCATTGAAAGTAATGGCAAAAACCACAATTACTTGTGCACCAACCTAATAATAGAATGGGAAGTTTCCTGATTACTTGCAACAATTCAGACATATCAAAAAGTTAAGAGTATAAAATCATGTTACATCTGTGAAAATTTTTTTTAACCTTTGAGATCAATATTTTAGTATTATAACAGCAGAAATAGAATATGAGGGAAAAGTTAAAAGAGCTGATGGAAAAGTTGAAGGACAAAATTACCATTCTAGTGAAGTAAAAATATACACCTTTTGAAGGGGAAAAGAAACAGAGGGCAATGTTGTGTGATCTGTAAATAATGTGTAAAACAATAGTAAAGGTTGAACTTCTGAGATATAAATCCCAGAAGTTTTAAAAAGAAACAGATTTGAGAATTAAAAATTATTACCACGTGTAATCTCATTGAGAACAGATTTTTTTTTTTTTTTTCTGGCTCCAAAGATCCTTTACTGAGATCCCCTTGAAACACTTTGGTCCTTAACTTGTTAACTGAGTTGACAGGCTGATGGCTGATCTAGGTAAAGGTTTCACGGTAGCCTATAATATATCAAAACAGGTTCCTGAATAATGTGTGTGAATGTCGTCAGGGTCTGTGTCCCATCTTCTTCAGGGTTCGATTAAGCTCCTCGAATTTGTGGATCTGACAGGTAAAGAAATTCCCATAGCACCTGGCGACCTTGGTGTCCGTGATGTGGATCATGTCCTTATCAATGTAGAAGTCAACCTCTGAGGCTGACTGAAATTCATCATCCAGAGTTGTGATGCCACTGGTCCACACCAGGTTCTTCATCTTGTGTTTGAAGACAGGAAGCTGGATCCTGAACTGCTCTGCGAGGTGCAGGAAGCCGGATCCTGAACTGCTCTGCAAGGTCCAGGAAGCCAGCCAGCTTGGCCACAGGCGTGGTGTAGAGCTTGAGGAAGCTGCAGATGGTTGAAAGCTGGGCCTGCTGCTGTACTTCATCGGAAAACACCTTCAGCTGCTGCAGGAAGGGCTCTTTATGGTAGTTGGGGTGCACATTATCATAGTTGGGCACTACAGGCGACAGGAACTTGGGGCAGGAGTAACTGAAAAGTTCTTCATAGACTTGTGGGACACCTTTCTGCATGTGCAGCATCTTGTCCCCGTATTTCTCCTGCAGCTGGAGGTGAATGCTCTCATCGATACTCATGGGGTGCATCATGAGGGCAATGGCCAGCAGAGCATGCATGTGCTCATTCTGCTTGTTAATCATCTCATACTTGTATGTGGTCCTCTGGAACATGTTCTTGGTCCTCTGGATGTAGAGGAGGATGTTGGCAAAGACCCGGATGGCATCCTGGTAGCAACACATCATCAAATATGCAAACCCAACATAATAGTATGTGGTGAGCTGGCACTCTGGCACACGGGAATACATACTCTTTGTTAAGTTCGATGGAGAACAAATCTTAAGCTTAATTTAAAAAAAAATTTTATTTGGGTATTAATGTATTTTAATATTATGGCTAATTTTAATAAGACCTTATAAACAAATCTAATCCCAATCTTGACTGCAAAAGAATTTCATAAACATTTTTATAACCTTTTATAATATTTTATTTTATAACCTTTTATATCCATTTAATGTTATTTATCTTTTAAATTTTTCTTTAAAACAATCTCTCAAAACTTCTAAACTAGGCAAAATTATGTTTCCCACCATGAAATTTGTTTTTTTCCTAAAAATCTCCAGATTTAGGCCACTTTAATATTTGGTTTCAGATTTTGACATTTATACCCAGAAGACTTTGGTCTATAATTTCCCTTTCATGGAATGTCTCATACTGTATTTGGTATCAAGATTCTCCTCATCTGATGAAGGCAGTGTAGTTGTGTTTTTTCTGTATCTATTCTATGAAAGACTGTGTACAAAAGTGGTGTGTGGAAACAGTACATTTTTCTAAAAATAGGAAAATATTTAAGACAAAAAACTTGGTGGAAGAATCAAAAGTACAAATCAGTAATAATACTATAAAACATGTTCATAAATCCATAGATGAATTAGAGTGGGGGAAACAAAAAAATGAGGAAGACATTTTGAGTACAAGTGAACTGGCTTATTTGAAGAAACCACAATCAGAAGATGAAAAAGTGAACATGCCTCAGCAACAGTACACAAAATTCCGCATATTTGAGCATTCTTTGTATGACGTTCCGAAATTGACAAATGCTGTCAAACTTGAACCTCGAAGCTCATAGAGTGATAGTTAGAATGGAAAGCAAGATATGCCTCATCACATGATCACAGTGATAGGTCGCCATATAATTTTCAAATGAATACATGCCACATTATGGGGTCCAACTGCTGCTATTTTGACATGGGTAAAAGGGTCACTTAGAGGATATGTTGCGTTTCAAAAACTGAATCCCAGACCCACAGTATTATTCTCTGTGTATGAAATAAATGTTAAATGAGGAAAAAAGTCCTGTCTTTCAAATATATTTGATAGTGAACATTTCAGAGTAAAGAGGGAAAAAGCTAACATGTTGAGAATAAAAGGAGTTCCATGCTTGAGTTGAAATGCCCTCCCCACCCATTTCTACTATTTCTGAATCACTGGACATTTCTATATTAAATAATTTAAAATTTGTTCCAGATTTAGTTTTAAAAAGTAATTATATAAAACCTTCTTTTATCACTTATATATAGTACCTACTTTTTCTCTCTATCCAACCAAGTTTATGTACTTATTTCTGAATCTCTGAATTTATTGAGAGATCCTCTATTAATGTATACATAAAAGGCTGGCTATTCACTGAAACATCAAGAAAAATGAAGCACTATATATTCACCAGTCAGTTGTATGAAAACATATAATTAATGCTTTTTTAAATGGAGACTTTTTTTTGTGAGAAATAAATTCTTTATTAATTAACCAGTCTGTGATAGTCTGTTATAGCAACACAAAACAAGCTAAGATACATGGGAAACATTATTTATAATGCAGCCTATTTACTGATGTCTCCAGATAACCGTAATAATAAGCAGAAAAAATGACACATGCACACGTATGTTTATTGTGGCACTACTCACAATAGCAAAGACTTGGAACCAACCCAAATGTCCAACAATGATAGACTGGATTAAGAAAATGTGGCACATATACACCATGGAATACTATGCAGCCATAAAAAATATGAGTTCATGTCCTTTGTAGGGAGACATGGATGAAGCTGGAAACCATCATTCTCAGAAACTATCGCAAGGACAAAAAACCAAACACCGCATGTTCTCACTCATAGGCGGGAACTGAACAATGAGAACACCTGGACACAGGAAGGGGAACATCACGCACCAGAGCCTGTTATGGGGTGGGGGGAGGGGGGAGGGATAGCATTAGCAGATATACCTAATGTAAATGACGGGTTAATGGGTGCAGCACACCAACATGGCACATGTATACATATGTAACAAATCTGCACGTTGTGCACATGTACCCTAAATGGAGACTTCTGATAACCCTAAATTCCAGGATTAAATATGTGTCATGGCACATCAGTCACCCTGATCACACACATTCTTATAATCTGCTCGTGAGAGTTAGGAAAGGGAAGGGAATTGACAAGCGCTTTAAACACACAACAATGGAAAATTCTAAAATAAACATGAGAGAGTTGTCATGTCTAAAACAAAGTAGATACCATTTTAGATATGAAATGGTTCAGTACAAATTTCCATCACTGCTGATTCATTACAAGTTTCTAGAACTATTTTATCAAATGGGTCATTGATGAGATAAAAACTGCATTAATATAGATGTTGCCATTTTTTCAGGGATTATTTAATTGAGGGGGTAGTTGACAGAGTTTGGGAAGAAACGTGTAATATTTCCTCACTCTTGAGTATAGCATTTTAATGGTTAATAGCTAGATAGAAAAATGTGTGTGTGTGTGTCACCATCACAAACATACATATACATGTCCAATGACTCAGGAATTTCATCACTGCCTGTCTCATATGAAATTTAAGATTTAGTGGTGAAACATAAGAAAAACTAGAAAACAGTGTTACATCTCTGAATGCTCAATTAGGGGAGAAAGTAAAAAAGATTTGGGAATATATCAAGAAAATAGAACATCTGATTGAAGGAACAGCATTCAAAGAGCAGATCAAACTTTCATTTGGTTGAGCAAAGTACTTTCCTTCCTGCTGCCACCTGAGTGTCCACAGTGAAGGAAGAGTAAATGAGTAAATATAAGCAAAGCCCTTAAAAAGCTTCCTCACAGTGTCAGTGCTATATGATTGTTTAATTAATAAATCTGGAAAGATGTGCAGAAACTTAACCATTGTTACTTCCAGAGGCAGAACCTGATAGGCTGTGGAAGAGGGAAAGAAGGAAACCTAGATTTCAGTGTATGTTATTTTGTACCTTATGAATGTCCTACAAGTGTGTTATTCTTGGTGCTTTTACTGTGAATTTTTTTTTAAGAAAGAACCATCACCACCAAAATAACGTGTAAAACAACCACTTTATTTTGTTCATGGTTCACAAGGCTAGAAAGACACAGAAAAGATGGCTTATTGCTGCTTATTGGTGTTTGGGGACTGCAGAGAAGACTCACTGGCTGGAGTTGAATCCACAGCAAAGGGATGGCATCATCTGGAGGTGACTTCACTCACATGTCTGCAGAGGACATGGGGCTTGGCTGCAGGACCTATAGGAGATCTCCCAGGTACCCTGGGCTTCCAGGTAGCAGAGCAGTCTCAGGACATTCAGAGCTTTGACTTGGTGATCAAGGGCACCATAGGTGAGTGACCTGAGTGAACAAGGCAGATGCTCATGGCCTTTTTAAACATAACTTTGGAAGTTACACAGCATCACTTTCATGTAATGTGTCAGTGACAAGTGAGCACTAGTGTCCAGTCTGGTAAGGGTGGGTATAGACCCCCAAATCTCAAGGGGAGAATAGCAAAAAAATTGCAAACATCTTTAAAAAGCCACATGCATATTCTAGTTTAAAACTACTCAGGTTTTTTTTCTCTTTTGGGCTTCCCACCACAGCTCTGGGGTGATCTTAGGGCTTATGTTTCCTCCCCAACTTGGAGGCAGCAGAAAAAGGGACTTTGGTAGTGGTTGTGGCCAAGGGTCTTTTGCTTATGTCCTGGGAGATCCACCCAAGAGAGATGCAGGTCAGCAATCGCCCAGTCTCACTTATAAGTGGGAGCTAAATAATGAGAACTCATGGACACAAAGGGGAACAGCAGACACTGGGCCTACATGAGGGTGGGGTAGGAGGAGGGAGAGGATCAGAAAAAATAATTATTGGGTACTAGGCCTAGTACCTGGGTGATGAAATAATCTGTACAACAAACCCCTGTGATACAAGTTTACCTACATAACAAACCTGCACATATCCCCCTGAACCTAAAATAAAAGGTTAAAAAAAAAGTTCTCAGTAGCAGAGATGCCTCTCAAATATGTGATAAAAGATTTGTTACTTTATCACATAGGCCAGGGGTAAGGTAATTGTGGGTTTTACTTCTGCCTCAGTCCCTGTGAGTTGATTGATAAGTAAATGCAAATATTCAGGGAAACTTACTGAAGCGTTATGGGACAATAAAAGCTAATGTCTGCCTTAAATGTTTCTCTGTCAAGGAACCATTTAATTGACTCTGTTGGATTTAAAAATCAGAAGATTTAGGTCAGATGCAGTGGCTCACAGCTGTAATCCCAGCACTTTGGGAGGCGGAGACAGGTGGATCACCCAAAGTCAGGATTTCGAGACCAGCCTGGCCAACATGGTGAAACCCCACCTCTACTAAAAATATAAAAATTAGCTGGGCGTAGTGGCAGGTGCCTGTAGTCCCAGCTACTCAGGAGGCTGAGGCAAGAGAATCGCTTGAACCTGGGAGGCACGGGTTGCAGTGACACAAGATCGTGCCATTGCATTCTAGCCTGGATGATGAGTGAAACTCCATCTCAAAAAAAAACAAAACAACAACAAAAAAAAAATTCACAAGATTTAACTATTTGGAATGGAGAGAAGGCTTTATTTTTTATAAGTGGTTACGGCCAGCAACAGGCTGAGAAGAATGCCTCTGGCTAAGACCAGGGACCAGAGACAGGCACTTTGAAGGAGATAGGTTGGGGTAGGAGCATTATGCTGGACAAGTTAGCTAAACATACATCTTCAACAGGTTACAAGAGGGGCTATGAATATGCATGAAGGTGATCCTGACACATGTGTATTGAACCAATATACATGTAACATATGACCCATGTTCACTTTGGAATGGAGACCTAACATTTGAATGTATTATAATTAGACCCCATCAGTCAAAATGTCTTTACAGGACACGAAGGCACTCAAGTGTGCAACCTCTGTAAACCCAGCCAGAACCAATTCATGGTGAGTGGTCTTCTTATCAGGAGAAAGTTACTGAAATCAGTCTCTTGTCTAATTAAAGCTGTAGTTACGGTGATTGGGACAGGAGTTGGGAGCCAATTAGTGTCTGGTGATGAGCTACAATTGTTTTTATTTTGCTTATGTCAAGGCAAGTGTTTATTTAGCTGCTAGAGAAAAAAGAAAAACCTTGTGGTGGTTAGACCATTGTTAATCTTTAAGTTTAGAGTGCTTAACCTAACCCTTGCCTGGCATGGTCTTAGGTCTTGTTTATAATTTGGTATCTCATTGCCACAAAAAGTCCCTTCTGCCAATCTTATGATCTCTATTTTAACATTAATGCTGGTCAGTTGCTGTGTCTAAACCACAAACATGAGAGGGTATAATGAGACATGTCTGACCTCCCATCTCATCATGGCCAGGAACTCCGTTGTAAGATTTTTCTGGGGTCCCCTTTGCTAAGGGGAGTGTCCTTCAGTTGGTGGGGGCTTAGAATTTCATTTTTAGTTTACAATTTCCGCAAAGGGAAAGGCTGCTGATAAACCTTAAACATCCTGCACTTGTGTTTCAAAGCAATAAATCGGACCTCTTAAGTACTAATGGAGTTGTATGCAATTTGTATGGTGGCCAGTTTCCCTTCTAGCCTGAAAGCCCTGTGAGGACAGAGGTCTTGGCTTTTTTATTCCTTAACAGTTTTCTTACCCCCAAAAAAGTATGTAGCAGCAGCTACACAGATGAGAATCTCTCTCTTTGTTCCCCACAGTTTCTACCTTGAACAATTCTCCCTGCCAACATTCAGCATCACCCTGTAGCCTTATAGTTTCCCCAACATCTAATATATGTTCTTCCAGTAACTGGAGACTGAGATGCTGCAGGGTCACACAGTTGTGTTCTTAGCCGAATGACAAGCAAGGCTTTGTTGGGCTCTTTTTACATTATTCACCTTAGAGTCCAAGCTGACCAACTCAAAACTATACACATGGGGCCAGAAAATCATCAGCCTCTGAGGGTCAGCTATATGATCTTACAAGAGCTCATTAGAGATGAAAAACTGCTTTGTAAATTCCAAAGCATATCTCTAGCTCAAGATTGCCTCTCTTAATATTGTCTCCTTTTCTCCAGTGGCTCCAATAGGCAAAAACTATAGCAAAAATTGTTAATTTTGGAGACTTGTTCTGTTTCCAGTATTGAGAATTTAAATTCCAAGCTGCCCACTAGCTGCAAAAAGCAAGGAAGTTGTGTCACACTCACTTTCCTCTGCAGCTTTTCCAGATAAGTGTGTTCCCTCTAGAATTTATGAAATTGAAAGCATTTAACATTTTATATCAATTTTATCATATTAATACATCTAGATGTAATAGCCACAAAACACAAAGCCATTAAACATTTTTTTTTCTGTTGCAAACTAAACCCATAGCAGTAAATCCAGCATTTGCAGTTAGGTTAGCATTACTGCTGTGGGAAAGATTCAGATTGGAAAGCAGATGGGGGAGGGTACAGGGGGTGGCAAAAAAGGAGGCAGCTCTTGCAACACGGCAGCAGCTGGGCTGAAGAAGAGGCTGGATGGAGTCTTGGCGCCCTCCACACCCTCCCACCCCAGCTTTGCTCCAGCCCTGAGAACTAACATTTTTGGGGCCACCTAAGACTCACCGTTATAATTTGTCACGTTGTTTTTTTTTTCCTCCCACCTGGAGAAGAGAACAAAAAACAAAGCCAATCCCCAGATGTATATTTTCCCCCTCACTTCATCCAGCACAGCTCAAAGAAGCCAGGGTTGGATCCATTTCTAACCCCAAAGGTCAGTGTGGCTTCTAACAGCAGGTGGCAGTTCAGCTGCTGCTCTCAAACCATGGAGGGCTCCATAGACACCCAGTTATCAAAGGCTTATCACCGTTCCCTTTCATTCTTCCTTTTCCCAAACAGTGATGGAGCCAAATCTTAGTGAGTCAGGGTTGTTCTAGCAAATTCCACTTCTGGGCCAGGTGCAATGACTCATACCTGTAATCTCAGCACTTAGAGAAGCTGAGGCAGGAGGATCACTTGAGGCCAGGAGTTCAAGATAAACCTGGGCAACATAGCAAGACCCTATCTTTACAGAAAAAAAAAAAGAGCCCAGGATGGTGGCAAGTGCTTGTAGTCCCAGCTATTCGGGAGGATACATACCTGTAGTCCCAGCTGAGGCAGGAGGATTACTTGTGCCCAGGAGCTCAAGGCTGCAGTGAGCTATGATTGTGCCACAGCACTCCAGCCTGGGTGACAGAGTCAGAAGTAAAAAAAATTTGCTTCTGATGCCAACTGTATTGCGAATTCCCAAGAACACTTCTGGGCTAAACAAATTGCTAGGAGGACTGACAGGACTTGGCATATAGTCACACTATAGCTATGACTTATTACAGCAAGGTCAGCAAAGGGGAGAGGTCACAGGGCCATGTGCAGAGGAAACCTGGCACCAGCTTCCAGGCATCCTCTCCTAGTGGAGTCACATAGGATGTGCTGAATTCCTGCAGCAACACGCTGTGATAACAAATGCAAAATGTTTTCACAGAAGCTCCTTAGAGACTCGGTGCCTGAGCTTTTTATTGGGGGGCTGCTCATGTAGACATTGTCTATTGTGCACAAATCAAAATTCCAGATTCCCAGAAAAAAAGCAGGTGTTCCACAGAAACCATATTGTTTAGGTACAGTGAGCCATTTGATCAGTGAGGGTGGAGGGAACCCTTCTGAAATCCAGGTTCCCAAACCTTCCCAAAATTCACATTCCCAGATACCAGCCAAGGATAGGATAGCCATCTCAGGCCACTTCAATGGCAGCTCTACTTCAATTGATTTTTTCTTTTTTTTTTTTGAGATGGAATCTCACTCTGTAGCCAGGCTGGAGTGCAGTGGTGCAATTTTGGCTCACTACAACCTCCAACTCTCGGGTTCAAGTGATTATCCTGCCTCAGCCTCCGGAGTAGCTGGGGTTACAAGCACGTGCCACCACTTCTGGCTAATTTTTGTATTTTTTTTAGTACAGACAGAGTGTCACCATGTTGGCCAGGATGGTCTCAATCTCCTGACCTTGTGATCTGCCAGCCTCAGCCTTCCAAAGTGCTGGGATTACAGGCATGAGCCACCATGCCCAGCCACTTCAATTGATTATTAGTTTGCAAGTTTGTAATGCTTTCAATGGTTCAACCCCTGTTTGATGTTAGTTCTGAGTTCAGACTTGTGAGTGACAGACACACTAAGGCAGCTGCGAGATTATCAAATTCACTCAGCTCAATTTTTGTGATGGTTGCTATTATCTATTTTTATTTGTGAATATTTGAATGCCAAATACCAAAATTCAAGCATAAACTCTGTGATGAATTGTTTGAAAAGCGGAGATTTATTACATGAGAAAAGATTCCTTTTGAAGCTTTTCGTGCAGTATGCAAAAATAGAGGAAGGCACCAGCACATAGTAACAGCTAAACATGGAAGATGTATGATTTCCTCAACTAATACTGTATAAAGTGGTAAACAAATTTTTTTATTAAAAAGAATTCAAGCCGAGTGCAGTGACTCACACTTGTAATCCCTGCACTTTGGGAGGCCTAGGTGGGCAGATTGCCTGAGCTCAGTGGTTCAAGACCAGCCTAGGCAACATGGTGAAACCTTGTCTCTACTAAAATTACAAAAAATTAGCAGGGCGTGGTGGTGAGCACCTGTAATTCCAGCTACTCGGGAGGCTGAGGCAAAAGAATTGCTTGAACCTGGGAGGTGGAGGTTGCAGTGAGCTGAGATTGCACAACTGTACAACAGTGTCACCTGGGCGACAGGGCAAGACTGTCTCAAAAGAAATAAAAAATAAAAAGAATTCAGATTGAGATATAGTAATTGCAGTGGAAGTTGTAAACATCTGCCACACTATATAACAGCAGCAGTCTTTCAGCTCAAATGACAATTTGAAAGTACTACTGCTAGAAGTATTTTCTGATTCCAAAGATGCAATCAAATTTTGAAGAGCCAGGATGAAATCTACTGCAACAACAACAAAAGTAATAGCTTCACTATGATCACAGAGATGATCAATGATCTAAATGCCTCACCTATTTTCAGCAGAGCCATGGATACAAGTAATCACAAGGCAGAAGATATTTTCCCTTTGTTTCTGAACTGCTTTTGGTGGCGATAACACAAATACAAATTGTGGTTGATGTTTGCATAAAGGCACAGACATGCTTGGTCCAAGCTGAAGTAAAGCATGGATGATTCCAAGTTGTGGGCCATCCTGCCCACATTCCACATCATGAGGTCCAAATAGCATCTGATGTTCTTTCCATTTTCATTGAAGTAACTGTCATAAAATTGTTCTCTTACTTCAGCATTTACACTATTAGAATTGAGTGATTAAAGGATTGTTTGATTTTTTTTGGCATTCGATATTCTTCGTTTCCTTTGTAGTTGGAAACTCATTGGCTCCTGTAGCTAACACAGTTGAGAAAGTTGTTAGTTTATGTAAAGTCTTGAAATAATATTTTAATTCTCAAGAAAAGATTCCAAAATTTTTGTTTACTTTAAAAATAATCCATTGATTGAAGTTTACTTGTTTTTTGTTCAAAGTTTTTTTTTTCACTAGGAAACAAATATTTTATTCCTTTTTTTTCTGTTGTTCAGACAGATTGTGATACAGAAAACAGCAGTCTGGCCACAGAGGCTCGGTTGGTTGATTTCCACAGGCACATGGAGGACAGGAAAGGCAGGATCTCATTTGAGCTCCTGCTGTCATTATGACCTTTGACCTCTTCCTGTACCACCTGCAGCAGTGCTGCATGGAGCCTACTGGGTCTCTAACCTACCTACCTCACCTCTCTGACCACTGACAGGCAGCACAAAGGATGCAGGAGTTCTCTGCTGACCAAGGGGACATGGACAGAGAAGCAAAGGCCCCTTACTCTCCCTCTGTCTATTCCAGTGTGCTGGCCACAACAGAATGGGAATCCTTCAGTCATCACCTGCTGGAGACTCAGCTTCAGGGATGGGAGCCTGTGTCCACAAAAACTGGGCTGTAGATTGAAGTCTCAGAAGCAGGAAGGTTGGAGACGGGTGGGGTACCAGAGCCCCTGTGGTTATTGCTCATAAGATATGTAAGGGCTACATTCCCCAAGGGCAGATTAGAAGCCCTGGGCCTGGGCTGGGCATGGTGGCTGACACCTGTAATCCCAGAATTTTGGGAGGCCAAGGCAGGTGGATTGCTTGAGGCCAGGGAAAACCCCATCTCTATTAAAAATACAAAAATTAGTTGGGTGTGGTGCTGTGTGCCTATAATCCCAGCTACTCGAGAGGCCCAGGCACGAGAATCCCTTGAACCCAGGTTGCAGTGAGCTGAGATCATGCTACTGCATTCCGGTTTGGGTGACAGAGTGGGACTCTGAAAAGAAAAGAAAAAAAGCAGCAGCCCTGGGCCTGGAATCTCTGGGTGCTATGTGAAAGGCAGGGCAGATGGTGCTCCCTGGGGCTTCCCCAGGGAGAAAAATAACCATGGAAGTGTATAGTAGCCTCCTGAAGGCAATGCTGGGCTCACAAACTCCTTGCTTTGCTTTGGATCTCTAATTGCTGATCGTCAGAACAGACTGGGGGTGGAGTGGTATAAGGAAGTGAGGTTCTTGTAAGAGGAGTGAAGAGACTCCATGAAGAAAGATGACGAAAGTGGTGAAAACCTTCCCAGGTCCCAAGACAACTGGAGACTCCTGCCCATGCTCTAAAGGGAAGGAGCTAGACTCT
This sequence comes from Nomascus leucogenys, assembly GCF_006542625.1. Taxonomy (NCBI): domain Eukaryota; kingdom Metazoa; phylum Chordata; class Mammalia; order Primates; family Hylobatidae; genus Nomascus; species Nomascus leucogenys. Next base: position 44,578,197 of record NC_044398.1, on the reverse strand, counting down.
CCAGGGAAAAAAGCAGACTCCCAGGAGTGAGAGGTGATGGGGGGCAGAGAGGAGCAAATGGCCACATGGCTCAGCCTCTGCCTAGGAAAGCGAGTCCACAGTTCACTAACAGTAATAACCATGAACAAGTAGCCATGAACACTGCAGTCAGCAAACACACACACAGACACATCACAGGAGTTGGAGGAGCCTGCAGGCTGCAGTGGTGAGTCAAGAGATTAGTTGGATTATCAGGTGGAGGAATGGTGTTAGAAGGGACAGGGAAGGGCATGGGAGGACACACAAGTTATTGGCTTCTCTTGGGGAAAGATTTGTTGCTGAAGTGGCTGTTTTCTTAAGCACCAACATTTGCATCTAAAAGTTCAAGCAGCTGCCTTCAGGTTCCAGAGGCTTCCCACTGGAAGGCTGCACTTCATTCAGCTCTCTGCTTTCTGGAGCTTTGTTGCATTTGCAGTGATGAGGTTCTCCACCTGGGCTTCCTCCTCTCCTGGGGGTCCCGGGCTTCTGATTGAAACTGCACTTGCATCTGCAACCTAGGATAAGGAGGATCCCAGTGGAGAAGAGGAACACAGCACATACCAACCCCCTAATCCTCAGGATCTGGTAGTCATAATGAAAAGGGTCAATTTCCTTTTCCTTCTCAGCTGCACTGGCCAGGACAATGAGGGCCAACAGGCTGCATAGAAAGATCAGCCCCACCTCCATGGTGCCTGCACAGCCAGTCCCCTTCCTGATATGATCCCAGGAGGATGTGTCGAGTCCCAAGGAGCCTGGGAGTGGCATGTTCCTAGTTTTCAATCTCTTTAGGGATAGGATTATGCAAATTGAAAGAAGAGCAAACAATGTTACTGAAATAATCCATGGCATAATGGAACCTGAATGCATTAAAGAAACAATGGAGGCCAGGCGACGTGGCTCACACCTGTAATCCCAGCACTTTGGGAGGCCGAGGCCGATGGATCACTTGAGGTCAGGAGTTTGAGACCAGCCTGGTCAATATGGTGAAAACTAGTCTCTACTAAAAATATGAAAAATTAGCCAGGCGTGGTGGCATGTGCCTGTAATCCCAGCTACTGGGGAGGCTGAGGCAGGAGAATCACTTGAATCTGGGAGGCGGAGGTTGCAGTGATCCGAGGTCTCGCCACTGCACTCCAGCCTGGGCAACAGAATGAGAACCGGTCTAAAAAAAAAAAAAAGAAATAATGGAGTATTCACAAGTGTCAAGACTGTTCTTAAAATGGAAAAATATTAGGCTGGGTGCAGTGGCTCATGCCTGTAATCCCAGCACTTTGGGAGGCCGAGGTGGGTGGATCACGAGGTCAGGAGTTCGAGACAAGCCTGGCCAACATAGTGAAACCCCGTCTGTATTAAAATTACAAAAATTAGCCGGGTGTGGTGGCACAAGCCTGTAGTCCCAGCTACTTGGGATGCTGAGGCAGGAGAATCACTTGAACCCAGGAGGCAGAGGTTGTGGTGAGCCTAGATCATGTCACTGCACTCCAGCCTGGGTTACAGAGCCAGACTCCGTCTCAAAAACAAAAAGAAAAAATAAAAAAGAAAAAGGAAAGAAAACATTATGAGCAGGAAAATAAATTGTATCTTGAAGTGATAATCATTATTGTACTTACCGTGACTGTCTTCTGAAATGCATCTCAACCCTTGACTAATTTGATTCTTTTATGTGGATGGTACTAAATGCTTTTCCAGCATGGGAACAAGTGGGATTATCATCAATGGTGGCAAAGAAGGGAATAGAAATGGAGAAAAATGCTTCTTTTTTGGTCAGTGGACATTTACTTTTTATTTTTATTTTTAACTTAAACTTCGATAGCTTTTGGAGTACAAGTGGTTTTTGGTTATGGATTAATTATAAAGTGGTGGATTCTGAGATTTTAGTGCACCTGTCACCTGAGTAGTGTACACTGTACCTAATGTGTAGTTTTTTTTTTCTTTTTTCAGATGGAGTTTTGCTCTTGTTGCCCAAGCTGGAGTGCAATGGCGCGATTTCAGCTCACTGCAACCTCCACCTCTCGAGTTCAAGGGATTCCCCTGCCTCAGCCTCCCAAATAGCTGGGACTGCAGGTGTGTGCCACCACGCCCAGCTAATTTTGTATTTTTAGTAGAGACAGGATTTCACCGTGTTAGCTAGGCTGGTCTTGAATTCCTGACTTCCTGATCCACCCGCCTCAGCCTCCCAAAGTGCTGAGACTACAGGCGTGAGCCACCGCGCCTGGCCATGTATAGTTTTTTTAATCTCCGGCCTCCTTCCTACCAGCCCCTTCTGAGTCTCTAAAGTCCATTGTGTCACTCTGTATGCCTCTGCGTACTCATAGCTTAGCTCCCACTTATAAGTGAGAACCTACGGTTTTTGGTTTTCCACTCCTGGATTACCTCTGTCAGTGAACATTTTAAAAAGTTATCGTGATCAAGAGATCCAGCATACTCCTGAAGAATGGAAAATGCATGTTTGCCATGAAAGATGGTATTACATGGTTTAACAAAATTTGAAGAGCAATTCCGAGTTATCTTTACGACAGTTTACAGGTTGGTAATGCTCACGTCCAGCGTGTTTTCTTACGGTGAGCGTCCAATGGACCAGAAGTGAGCAAGTGGAGCCACACGGGCGCAAGTGGAGGTGGTGCTGCAGTGGCGCCGCGGGGCCACAGGAACCGACCGCGTCTGGAGAAATTCCACTCGTGAATTTTGCCAAATGAGGAAGTGTTGAGGACAGCCAAATCATCAGGGAGATGTAATTCATGAGAAAGCTGTGTAATTTAAATACTCATAATTTATTTTCAGCTAACGAATAAAACTGCAGTACTGCACTTGCTGCATCTGGGAACTAACTATCCTTTCTAAAGGAGCGGCACGAGGGCTTGTGGGAAATGTAGTCTGCACTTTCTAAGGGAGCAGCGCGAGGGCTTGTGGGAAATGTAGCGTGCATTTTTTTAAGGGAGCGGCGCGAGGATTTTTGGGAAATGTAGTGCACTTTCCGGTCCCCGTCGCGGGAGCCGCTTCGGGCCTTCTGCGCATGTCAGCCATATGGCTCCAGGTTTGTTTTTCTCCCCGGCAGTCTGAGGGGGAGGGCTCCCGGCATCTCCTGGCGTCGGGGTAGAGGACGCGGAGGGTGAGTAAGGGAGGTCAGGGGCGAGGGTGGACTGGGGGTTCCGCGCGGCCTGGGGGTGGGAGAGAGGGAGCGGCTTTGCCGCCTGGCCTGGGTCCGAATCCTGCCTTGGTTCTTGCGCTCCCGGAGGGAACGCGCAGGTCCTGCACCTGTGACAAGTGAGGTTGGATTTTCTCTTCCTTGAGGTGAAGGACGCCCGGAGGCCCCCGCAGGACGGCGCAGAAACGGGCCTTCAGCCCAATAGATGCGCGCTTCTCTCCTTATTCTTTCCCCTCAGAATCCACTGTCACCTCACAACCACCTGTGGTCAGCGTCGCCGCGGTGTCACTGCGATGCCGAGGCGAGCGGGGTGGCGGGAAGCGCCCGCGAGGTGGGGAGGGACCCAGCAGGCGCGGACTCCACACCCAGCCTCTGGCCAGCGTCACTTGGCTTGCTGTGTCCTCGCAGGTCGCAGCTTCATGGCCTGATGCCTTCGGGAAGTATTTTGAAGTCATCGTGGCTGTGGATTGAGAAATTTGTTTCCACTGACCTGTGAGGCTGCGCACGTGGAGGGAGGCACCCCAGGCCCTCCAGCACTGTCCAGCCTCGCCTGTGTCCCCAGTAGCACCAGTGGGCATTTCTAGAGGGTCCAGCTCGTGGCTCAAGTGACAGGAAGAGGTAGGGAGCTTTCAGTCTTGGATGAGGATTCGAACTGAAGGGCTTAGGCCCAGCTGCCTTGGAGCAAAGCAGCTGTTGTCGGGTAAGAAGGGAAGGGTGGGGGGCGAGGGCCCAGGGGCCCTCCTAGGAGGACACCCAATCAGTTGGGCTGAGACCTCACTAGAGATCTAGAGCACGGGTGGGAGGGGCAGAGGCTCGATTTGTGTCCTGTCCAGACCCCCACAGGCTGGGTGATGGTGGGAGCTTTGTGCCCATTCAGTTGTGGGGGCAGAGGAGGGCAAGGCCGAAGGAGCAGACAGCAATGCTTCTTGGGGAGTTGTGAAGGCATCATGTGGAGGGACGAGTTTAGCAGGCAAGTGGAGGACAGCACCCTCCATGCCTGGATTCGTTACTCGCTCGTTCTAGATGCTGAGCTGTTGGCGCACTGCAGCACAACTAGAGATGTACGGATGCCCCCATCTTGATCTCACAAAATCAGAGGTGCAGCTGTGAGAAAGGTCTGTAAGTTATCTATTTACGCTTTATTTAAAAGATGGGGTGGGGTGGGGCGGACAGGAAACGAGCTTAACGTGTTAAGTGACTGATGACATTGACACATTTTGTTGTGGCAGAGTCAAGAACAGACACTGAGTCGCTTGAGGACTCAGGAGGGTGTTTGCTGCGTTGACAACAGAGTAAGTAAAAATCAGTTTGCTTTTTTAAATCCAAAGATGGTTTTGAGAACCTGAAACCAAGTTAGAGCAAGTTCGTTTTCCTTCCAAAAAGACTGAGCTGGGCCGGGCGCGGTGGCTCACGCCAGTAATCCCAGCACTTTGGGAGGCTGAGGTGGGTGGATCACGAGGTCAGGAGTTCGAGACCAGCCTGGCCAACATGGTGAAACACCGTCTCTACTAAAAATAAAAAAAATTAGCCGGGAGTGGTGGTGCGCACCTGTAGTCCCAACGACTTGGGAGGCTGAGGCAGGAGGTTGCAGTGAGTCGAGATCATGCCATTGCACTCCAGCCTGGGCGACAGGGCAGGACTCTGTCTCAAAAAAGCAAACAACCAAAAAAAACTGGGCTGAAAAATACCACATCACTTTTTTCAAAACCTTGTTGGGATTCTCTGGTTTGTAATAAAGATTAAAACCTGAGTATTTTTGTTTAGCATCAGTTTTAATGAAAGTATTATGTTCCACTCTTTGGCTTTTCCTAACTTGCTTAATTAGTTTAATATATCGGTTTGCATACTCTGTTAGAATACAACGTAAGTTGTTTTTAAGTCAGTAGAAAACAAACGTTTTTACATTGGAAAACTAATGAGTCCAAGCAGTACATAATCATGCCAGAGTCATGCATGGGCATGTGAGTATCTCCCTTTCAGAGATGTTTTGCCAGCTGCGAAGTGGACCTTTTAAGGCAAGTGACATCACTCATGATGTTTTCTTATTTCTCAGCTACACCCTCACAGTTTGCTCTGCTTTTCCAACACCAGTGGAAGATGATCACATCCCAGGTAAGTTGTTTATTTTTTCACAGTTTTGTTTAAAAGTAATTATTGAGGTTTAAAAAATGTCTATACATTCTAGAAATAACCTCAGGGAAAATACAGAGGAGAGGTCACATTACAGTTCAGGGGTCAAATGCAGCCTGCCTCATGTTTTTTTATGGTCCACAAACGAAGGATGGTTTTTATATTTTTAGGTGGCTGAGGGAAAAAAAGAATTATATGAAATTCAGATTTCATTATCTGTAAAGTTTTATTGTGACTCAGCTATGCTCATGTATTTATGTATTGTCTGTTGGTACTTTCATACTACGAGGGCAGAGTTGACTGGTTGCAGCAGAGACTGTAATGGCCCAGAAGCCTAAAATATTTACTGTGAGACCCTTTATAGAAAATGTTTTCGGATTTCTGATAAAGAGTTGATGAAGAGCAAGACAAAAATGTCATGTAAGTGAATTCAGATCTTGTGATCTCACAGAGTTATGAAACTGGAACATAAAACAGTTTGTCAATGGGCTTTATTACGTGACACTGTGAAACTTCCGATAACAGTCTTGCAGTTACACGAAAAAATAGTACAACAAAGTGAATAATTCATGTGCAGTCCAGGGGAAAACTTAAGAGATATCAAGAGAAAGTATGTGATTAAAAAATTCAAATAGGCCGGGCTAGGTGGCTCACGCCTGTAATCCCAACACTTTGGGAGGGCGAGGTGGGTGGATCACGAGGTCAGGAGTCTGAGGCCAGCCTGACCAACATGGTAAAACCCCGTCTCTACTAAAAATACAAAAATTAGCTTGGCATGGTGGTGTGCACCTGTAATCCCAGAGAGACAGGAGGCTGAGGCAGGAGAATCGCTTGAACCCAAGAGGTGGAGGGTGCAATGAGCCAAGATTGCACTGCTGCACTCCAGCCTGGGCGTCAGAGTGAGACTCTGTCTCAAAAAAAAAAACCAAAAAATTCACATGAATTGTGTAGCATTAGGACTTATGGTTGTTTAAAGAAATAGTCCTGGTAGGCTAGTGATCATGGGTTGTTAGGATGTGGCAGGCTTTGTGACAGCCCTAGAGACTGGGCAGAACTGGAATATTTGCAATAACTTTCAAGGGATTCTACCTAAAAAAAAAAATTACGGTAAAATACACATCACATGAAATTCACAATTAAGCCATTTTAAAGTATAGAATTCAATGACTTTAGTACATTCACAATGTTGTAACACCATAACCACCATTTACTTCTGGAATATTTTCATCACACCAAAAAGAAACATGGTACCCTTAATAAGCAGTGTTGTAACTTAAAAAGCAGTTGCTCCCTTTTTCCCCTCTGCTCCAGCCCCTAGCGACCAATAATCTCCTTTCTGTCTTTATAGATATGCCTGTTTTAGATATGGCATAGAAATGGAATCATACAATTTGTAGCCTTTTGTGTCTGATCTCTCACTTAGAATAATGTTTTCAAGACCCATTTATGTTGTAGTTGTATATCAGTACTTTGTCCCTTTTATGACTGAACAATATTCTATTATATGGGTATACCAACTTTTGTTTATCCATTCATCTGTTGATGGACATTGGGGGTCATCCTGTGTTTCGCTATTGTGAATGGTGCTCCTATGAGCATTCATGTACAAATATTTGTTAGAATACATGCTTTCAATTGTTCTGGATATATACCTACAAGTGAAATTGTTGGGTGATATGGTAATTTTACATTTAATTTATTGTGAAACTGACAGTTTTCCACAGCAGGGTGCTTTGCAATCCATAGGAATTTTTAGTTAGCTTTTCTATTTCTGCAAAAAAGTGTGTTGAGTTTTTGATAAGTATTGCATTGGGTAAGTATTGGAGTGGGTAATAACACTTTGGGGAGTGTTATCATCTTAATATTAAATCTTATAATCCATGAATGTAAGATTTTTTTCCCCTAGGTGTTCTTTCCTTCATTAATGTTTTATAGTTTTCGGTGTACAAGTGTTGCATATCCTTGCTTAAATTTATTAGTTTTTCATTTAAATGCTATTGTAAATTATATGAAATTCAGACTTCAGTGTCTATAAAGTTTTATTGAGACTCAGCTATACTCATGTATTTATGTATAGTCTGTGGGTACTTTCACACTATGAGGGCAGAATTGACTGGTTGCAGTAGAGACTGTAATGGCCCATAAGCCTAAAATTTTTTGTTTAAATGGTATTGTAAGTGGAATTGTTAATTTGCTTTTTGACTGTGCATTGTAATGAGTACACAACTAATTTTTGAGTGTTGATCTTGTATCCTGTAATTTTGCTGAATTTGTTTCCTACTTGTAGTAGTTTCTTTGTGGATTCTTTAGTATTTTCTGCATATAAGATCATGTCATCTGCAAACGAAAATATTTTATTTCTTTCTTTCCAATTTGGGTGTGTGTATTTATTTAGCCTAATTGCTCTGGCTGGAACTTTTAGTACAATGTTGAATATATGTGGCCAAAGCAGGAATCTTTATTTATTGTTAGTTTTTTGTTTTAGCAATAACCATTTTGGGATGTACAATTCAGAAGCAGTGTTATGTATATTCATACTGTTCATCTAATCTCCAGAACTTTTTCATCTTGGGAAATTGAAATTCTTTACCCATTAAACAGTAACTCCCCATTTTCCCTTCCTCCTTGCCTGTGGCAACCACCATCCTACTTTCTGTTCTGAGTTTCACTACTTTTGCTATATCTCATTTAAGTGATATCATACAGTATTTGTCTTATTGTGACTGGCTTATTTCACCTAACATAATGTCCTCAAGCTTCCTCAGTGTTGTAGTATGTGTCAGAATTTATCTCCTTTTCAACGTTGAATGATATTTCATTGTACCCATGTTTTGTTTATTAATTCATCTGTCAGTGGACATTTGGGTTCCTTCCTCCTTTTAACTGTTGTGAATAATGTTACTGTGAACATGGGTGTACAACTATCTCTTTGAGATCTTTCTTTCAGTTCTTTTGGTTATATAGTCAAAAGTGGTATGGCTGGAATCTATGGTAATTCTATTTTTAATTTCTTGAGGAAACACCAGCCTGTTTTCTACAGAAGGTGCACCATTTTACAGTCCCATCCTCAGTTGTACAGGATTCTGATTTCTCCATGTCCTTGCCAACACTCGTATTTTCTTTTGTTGTTTTGATAGCAGCCATTGTAATGGGTGTATGGTAATTTTTCATCGTGGTTTTGATTTGTATTTCCCTAATGATAAGTGATGTTGAGCATATTTTCATAAGCTTGTGGACCATTTATATATCTTTTATGGTGGAATGTATTGGGGAACCTGCTCTGATAGTCACATAGGTTCTTTTCTATTTTCCCTAAGCATTGGCTGGTTTGAGAAATAAAGGGACAGAGTACAAAAGAGATAAATGTTAAAGCTGGGCGTCTGGGGGAGACATCACATGTTGGTAGGTTCCGTGATGCCCCACAAGCCATAAAACCAGCAAGTTTTTATTAGGGAGCTTCAAAAGGGGAAGGAGTATGCGAATAGATGTGGGTCACAGACATCAAGTACTTTACAAGGTAATAGAATATCACAAGGCAAGTGGAGGTGGGGTGAGATCACAGGACCACAGGACCAGGGTGAAATTAAAATTGCTAATGAAGTTTCGGGCACCATTGTCATTGATAACATCTTATTAGGAGACAGGGTTTTGAGAGCAACCGGTCTGACCAAAATTAATTAGGCAGGAATTTCCTCTTCCTAATAAGCCTGAGCACTATGGGAGACCGGGGTCTATTTCACTCCTACAGACCATAGGAGATGGCCACACCTGGGGGGCTGTCTATAGGCCTATTCCCCCAGGCATGTATTCTCTTTCCCAGGGATGTTCCTTGCTGAGAAAAAGAATTCAGCAATATTTCTCTCATTTGCTTTTGAAAGAAGAGAAATTTGGCTGTGTTCTGCCTGGCTCACCAGTGGTCATAGTTTAAGGTTCTCTCTCTTATTCCCTGAAGAATTGCTGTTATCCTGTTCTTTTTTCAAGGTGCCCAGATTTCATATTTGTTCAAACACACATGCTCTACGATTTGTGCAGTTAATGCAATTATCACATGGTCCTCAGGTGACATACATCTTCCTCAGCTGACAGGATTAAGACATTAAAGTAAAGACAGGCCTAGGAAATCACAAGGGTATTGATTGGGGAAGTGTTAAGTGTCCATGAAATCTTCACAATTTATGTTTAGAGATTGCAGTAAAGACAGGTATAAGAAATTATAAAAGTATTAATTTGGGGAACTAATAAATGTCCATGAAATCTTCACAATCCATGTTCTTCTGCCTTGGCTTCAGCCGGTCCCTCCGTTTGGGGTCACTGACTTCCCGCAACAAAATGTCTGTTCAAGTCCTTTGTCCATCTTTGAATCAGATTATTTTGTTTGCTTTGAGTTGTAGGGGTTCTTTTTTTTTATATTAATTCCTCATCAGATACATGAATTGCAAATATTTCCTCCTGTTGTGTTGGTTGCCTCTTCATTCAGTTAACCATGCCCTTTGATGCAAAATTTTTAAGTTCGAAATATCCAATTTATTTTTACTACTGTTGCCTGTGGTTTTTGGTATTATATCCAAGAAAACATTGTCACATATAATGTCAAGAATCCATTCTCTGATGTGTTCTGCCATGAGTTTTGTAACTTTAATTTTAATTCTTAGATTTAGGTGTTTGATACATTTTGAGTTAGTTTTTTTGTTTTTTTTAGTTTTGTTTTTCATGTGGCTATCCAGTTTTTCCAACGCTATTTGTTAGAAAAATTATCCTTTCCTTATTGACTGTTCTTGACAACTTTGTTGAAAATCATTTTACTATACACGCATGGGTTTTCAAGATTATTTTGGCTAGTTGAGATCCCTTGAAATTCCATGTAAACTTCAGGATGATTTATTTCCATTTCTGTTACTATGTCTCCTTTGTAGACTGACCTTTTTTTTTTTTTAAATCAATATGTAATGTTTTGCTCTTGTAACAGTTTTTGACTTAAAGTCTCTTTTGTCTCAGTATAGCCACTGTGGCATTCTTTAGGTTACTATCCTCTTCTGTCATTTCAATTTCAACCTATTGCATTGTGTGTTTGTATCTAAAGAGAGTGTCTTATAGACTATGTATAGTTGGATCATATATTTGTATTTATTTTGCCAATTTGTTTTTCCTTTTCTTTTCTTTTTTTTTTTTTTGAGACAGAATCTCACTCTGTCACCCAGGCTGGAGTGCAGTGGTGTGACCTTGACTCTCTGCAACCTCTGCCTCCAGGGTTCAAACAATTCTTCTGCCTCAGCCTCCCAAGTAGCTGGGATTACTGGTGCACACCATGACACCTGGCTAATTTTTTTTTTTTTTTTTTTTTTTTTTTTTTAGTAGAGACGGGGTTTCACCGTATTGGCCAGGCTGGTCTCAAACTCCTGACCTCATGATCTGCCCGCCTTGGCCCCCCAAAGTGCTGGGATTTCAGGTGTGAGCCACCATGCCCAGCCTATTTTGCCAATTTCTGTCTTTTAGTTGGGAGTTTAGTTTATTTACATTTAGAGTAAATGATAAACTGATAAAGGACTTATGCCATTTTGCCGTTTATTTTCCATATGTATTACATCTTTTTTGTTTTCAGTTTTTCTGTGTATGCCTTCTTTTGTGTTTTTTTCTAATGTGCCATTTTAATTCCTTTTGTATTTCTTTGTATTCATTATTTACCTAGTGTTAATACTTGGAATTGCAATTAACATCTTGAATTTATAACAATCTAGCTTGCATTAATACCAACTAAGCCTTAATATTATATAAAAACTCTGCTCCTATACAGCTTTGTCCCTGTCCTTTGTCTTCTTCTTATTATCACATATTATGCCTTCATAAATTGTGTGCACATTACATAGATGCATAATTATTGTTTTATGTATCTGTCTTTTAAATCACGTAGAAAAAAGAGAGAACATAAAAGCCAAGAATACAATAAGACTGGCTTTTGCATTTACTTACAGTGGTTACTTTTACCATTTGAATTTTTTGTTTGTTTGGATTGGAGTTACTGTCTAGTGTCCTTTTGTTTCAACCTGAGGGACTTCCTTTTTTCATTTCTTGTAGGACAGGTCTAGTACTAACACATTCTCTCAGATTCTGTTGATCTAGGAATGTTTTAATTTCTCCTTCCTTTTTGAAAGGTAGTTTTGCCTAATGTAGAATTTTTGTTATTTTTTTTTCTTTTGGCACTTTAAAGGTGCCATTATCCTACTGCCTCTGGCCTTCATGGTTTCTAATGAAAGACTGGCTGTTAATCTTATTTCAGATCCTTTGTACATGGTTAGTCCCTTATCTCTTGCTACTTTCAAGATGCTTTGTCTTTTGACAGTTTATTATTTCTCTCAGTTTGAAGTTCTTTGATGTTATCATAATCGTAGTTTCTTGAGAGTCTTGGACATAGAGATTCATATCTTTCATCAATTTGGAAGTTCTTGAGACATTATTTCTTCAGATATTTTTTGGTTCCCTTTTCTCCTCTTCGTCAGTAACTCTTGTTATTAACTTGTGGGTGTGCTTGATGTTGTCTCCTGGATCTCTTAGGCACTGTCCATTTTTCACCATTCTTTTTCTCTGCTCCACAGAATGAGTAATCTCCATTAGTGTCTTCAATTTTGCTGATTCTTTGTTCTCTTTGAGCTCCGATCTGTTATTAAATCCTGTCACTGATTTTAAAAAATTTTAGTGGTTGTACTTGTCAGCTCCAGACAGTCCTAATTACATTTTTATAATTTTCTACTCTACATTAATATTTTATATTTGGCATGGCATCATTCTCCTGGTTTCTGTTAGTTCTTTGTTTGATTTAGCTCTTTGAGCACATTTAGAACAGATGGTTTAAATTCTTCATCTAGTAAGACCAATATCAAATGTGTCTTTGAGGACAGGTTTTAGTTCTTTGTTCTGTGTGTCTGTGGGTCATACTATCTTCTTTGCATTCCTCATAATTTTTTATTGAAAACTGAACATTTGGAATATTAAAATGTGCTAACTCTAGAAATCAGATTCTTTTCCTCAGAATTTGTTGTTGCTGTTTATTTGTATTGTTTGCTTATTTTGTGACTTTTATAAACTATTTTTGTAAAGTCAGTGTTCTTTGTTGTACATGGTCACTGAAACCTCTGTTCTGTTAGTTTAGTGGTCAGTCTGTGATTTGACAGAGATTTCTTTAAATGCCCAGAGCCAAAAGGAAACAAAAAACTCTTCTGGTCTGTGCATATTGGCCCTGTTTTAGGGTGCTCCTGTAATGGTTTGCCAGGCCATTTACATCTCTGCATTAACCTTTACTTCCTGCTTACACAGAGCATGAAGGTCAACCAGACGTGAAAGCTTAGGTTCCTCTCAGGTTTTTTCTGAGCATGCATATTGCCTTGGACTTACACATGACCTCAATTCCCTGCTTTATGCAGGAGCTTTTCAAACCCCTTATCCCCACCCCTGGCCCCATGTGTTTCCTTCCCAGTTTTTACATTCCCAGTTTTTCAGTCCATCTGCTGCTTTTCTCATCTGGCTGCTGTGGCCAGATAATTGCCTTCAAATGCTTTCAACAAGCACTTCCTGGAAGACTAGCCCTGAGAAAGTTTCAAGGCAGGCAAAACAAAGACAAGCCTGTGAGCCACTTCTTCAGAGAGCCCGCATAGACAGATCAAAATACACAAGTGCGGTTCTCTGAAAACAAGATGCATACTGTCCACTTTGGCACAGGCATCAGCAAGCCATACCAGGGATATTCTGGGTGTACTAGGTTTTTAATTAGATTGGAGAATTCTGAAAAGCTTGAAGCTGAGAGGTGTTTTTTTTTTTTTTTTTCCAGCTTAATTGTTGCTTTAGTTTGGGATGGAGTTTTGGAATTACCTTTTCCATTTTCAGCCTGCCTCCCACATCAGTTTTTGAGTAATTACTCTGTGGAACAATAGATGTGCCTGGCCCATCTTGTCCTTTTCCTGCACTACCTCTGCCATTAGCCATTTCTCCAAAGGACATTGTTCTTTTCTAGTGGAGGATGGAATTTAAAAACCAAGATCTGGATGCTCATTGCTAAAGGCTGTCACTGCCTGAGACCATCTCAATTGACAGAGTTAGGAAATACATGTGTGTATGTATACATACACACACACATAGAAATACACATGTGTACACCTATTTTTGTATTGGTCTGTCTATACATATTTTTTAAACAATGAGTTTACATAGACCTTTCCCAGTTTCAATCTTAACCCCATAGCCTTTCTGTTTTCCATCTTTGTAACTTCTTTCTTCAACAGTGAGAAACCAGGCTATATCATTATCCACAATATTTGCTCCTTCTCCCTGTTTGTATCCAATCTTTCTTTGTTTCTTTCTTTTTTTTTTTTTTTTTTGAGATGGAGTTTCGCTCTCGGTGCCCAGGCTGGAATGCAATGGCATGATCTCAGCTCACCACAACCTCTGCCTTCTGGGTTCAAGTGATTCTCCTACCTCAGCCTCCCAAGTAGCTGGGATTACAGGCATGCGCCACCACGCCTGGCTAATTTTGTATTTTTAGTAGAGACAGGGTTTCTCCATGTTGGTCAGGCTGGTCTCAAACTCCTGACCTCAGGTGATCTGCCCACCTTGGCCTAACAAAGTGTTGGGATTACAGGTGTAAGCCACCATGCCTGGCCTGTATCTAATCTCTTAAACCTGCCAGTGCTACGTGTCTCCTCAGCTCTGGTTTGATCCCTTAGATCACCATTCCTGGAATTATCCATAGTTGCCATATTAAATATTCAAATTAGATTTGATGTATTAAAACATTTTAGAAGTTAAAAGGGGCCATTTGACTAAGTCTCCTTATTTTTGGAAAAACATCATTAGTTTATGTAAGCTTATCAAAAATAAAATTTCTGATTATTGGCAACACAGTATCTAAACCTGTCTCTACAGGTTGTCAAGCCTCTACTTTGTCTATTAAGTTATAAGGACACTTATCCCATTCATGAAGGCAAAGCTTCCTAATCACCTCCTAAAGGCCATGCCTCTTCATACTATTGCAGTAGTATGAGATTTAAACATATGAAGTTGTGAAGGGGACACACATTCAGACCATAGCACTAAGTATTTTATTCTACTGAATACTACCATAAATGGAATTATTTTCTGAATTTCCTTTTGGATTGTTCATTGTTGGAGTATTTTTTTTTTTAAAAAACCTAATTGTTGTGTGTTGATTTTGCACTTTGCAACTATGCCAAAACCATTTGTTAGCTCGTAGATGTTTTGTGGATTATTTGCTAAATAATGTTATCTGCAAATAGAGTAGTTTTACTTCTGCCTTTCAATTTGAATGTCTTTTATTTCTTTTTCTTGCCTATTTGCTCTGGCTAGAACTTTTAATACAGTGTTGAATTGCAGTGGTGAAAGCACTATCCTTTGCCTGTTCGTGATCTTAGGGGGGGATCTTTCAGTCTTTCACTATGGAGTATGTTACCTATGACTTTTTCACATATGCACTTTATTATGTGGAGGAACAGGCAGCAATCTTTGCTGTTTGGGAGCCTCCACTGGTGACACCGAGGCAAACAGGGTCTGGAGTGGACCTCTGGCAAACTCCAGCAGACCTGCAGCAGAGGGGCCTGACTGTTAGAAGGAAAACTAACAAAGAGAAAAGAATAACATCAACATCAACATCAACAAAGAGGACATCCACTCAGAGACCCATCCGAAGGTCACCAACATCAAACACCAAAGGTAAATAAATCCACGAAGATGGGGAGAAACCAGCGCAAAAGGCTGAAAATTCCAAAAACCAGTACACCTCTTCTCCTCCAACACACTCCTCACAACTCCTTGCCAGCAAGAGAACAAAACTGGACAGAGAATGAGTTTAACAAATTAACAGAAGTAGGCTTCAGAAGGTGGGTAATAACTAACTCCTCCGAGCTAAAGGAGCATGTTCTACCCAATGCAAGGAAGCTAAGAACCTTGAAAAAAGGGTAGACAAATTGCTAACTAGAATAACCAGGTTAGAGAAGAACATAAATCACCTGATGGAGGTGAAAAACACAGCACGAGAACTTCGTGAAGCATACATAAGTATCAATAGCTGAATCGATCAAGTGGAAGAAAGGATATAAGAGATTTAAGATCAACTTAATGAAATAAAGTGAGAAGACAAGATTAGAGAAAAAAGAATGAAAAGGAACGAACAAAGCCTCCAAGAAATATGGGACTATGTGAAAAGACCAAATCTGTGTTTGATTGGTGTACCTTAAAGTGACGGGGACAATGGAACCAAGCTGGAAAATACTCTTCAGGATATTATCCAGGAGAACTTACCCAACCTAGCAAGAGAGGCCAACATTCAAATTCAGGAAATACAGATAACACCACAAAGATATTCCTAAAGAAGAGCAACCCAAGGACACATAATTGTCAGATTCAGCAAGGTTGAAATGAAGGAAAACATTTTAAGGGCAGCCAGAGAGAAAGGTCAGGACAAAGGGAACTCCATCAGACCAACAGCAGATCTTTCTACAGAAACCCTACAAGCCAGAAGAGAGTGGGGGCCAATATTCAACATTGTTAAAGAAAAGAATTTTCAACCCAGAATTTCATATCCAGCCAAACTAAGCTTCATAAGTGAAGGAGAAATAAAATCCTTTACAGACAAGCAAATGCTGAGAGATTTTGTCACCACCAGGCCTGCCTTACAAGAGTTCCTGAAGGAAGCACTAAACATGGAAAGGAACAACCAGTACCAGGCACTGCAACAGCATACCAAATTGTAAAGACCAATGATACTATGAAAAAACTGCATCAACTAATGGGCAAAATAACCAGCTAGCATCATAACGACAGGATCAACTTCACACATAACCATGTTAACCTTAAATGTAAATGGGCTAAATGCCTCAGTTTAAAGACACAGACTGGCAAATTGGATAAAAAGTCAACACCCCTTAGTGTGCTGTATTCAGGAGACCCATCTCATGTGCAAAGACACATATAGGCTCAAAATAAAGGGATGGAGGAATATTTACCAAGCAATTGGAAAGCAAAAGAAGCAGGTGTTACAATCTTAGTCTCTGATAAAACAGATTTTAAACCAATGAAGATCAAAAGAGACAAAGGGCATTACATAGTGGTAAAGGGATCAATGCAACAAGAAGAGCTAACGACCCTAAATATATATGCACCCAATACAGGAGCACCCAGATTCATAAAGCAAATTTTTAGAGACCTACAAAGACACTTAGTCTCCCACACAATAATAGTGGGAGACTTTAACAACCCACTGTCAGTATTACACAGATCATCGAGACAGAAAATTAACAAGGATATTCAGAACTTTAACTCAGCTCTGGACCAAGCAGACCTAATAGACATCTACAGAACTCTCCCCACCCAAATCAACAGAATATACATTCTTCTCAGCACCACATCACATTTATTCTAAAATTGACCACATAAATGGAAGTAAAACACTCCTCAGCAAATGCAAAAGAATGAAAATCATAACAGTCTCTCAGACCACAGTGCAATCAAATTAGAAATCAGGATTAAGAAACTCACTCAAAACTGCACAATTACATGAAAACTGAACAACCTGGTCCTGAGTGACTACTGGGTAAATAATGAAATTAAGGCAGAAATAAAGAAGTTATTTGAAACCAATGAGAACAAAGACACAATGTACCAGAATCTCTGGGACACATTTAAAGCAGTGTCTAGAGGGAAATTTGTAGCACTAAATGCCCACAACAGAAAGCAGGAAAGATCTAAAATAGACACCCTAACATCACAAAAGAACTAGAGAAGCAAGAGCAAATACATTCAAAAGCTAGCAGAAGGCAAGAAATAACTAAGATCAGAGCAGAACTGACAGAGATAGAGATACGAAAAACCCTTGAAAAAAATTAATGAATCCAGGAACTGGTTTTTTGAAAAGATCAACAAAATAGAATAGCCAGAAGAATAAAGAAGAAAAGAGAGAAGAATCAAACAGATGCAATAAAAAAAGATAAAGGGGATATCACCACTGATTCCACAGAAATACAAACTACCATCAGAGAATACTGTAAACACCTCTATGCAAATAAACTAGAAAATCTAGAAGAAATGGATAAATTCCTGGACACATACACCCTCCCAAGTCTAAAGCAGGAAGAAGTTGAATCCCTGAATAGACCAATAACAAGTTCTGAAATTGAGGCAGTAAATAATAGCCTACCAACCAAAAAAAGTCTAGGACCAGACGGATACACAGCTGAATACTACCAGAGGTACAAAGAGGAGCTGATACCACTCCCTCTGAAACTATTCCAAGCAACAGAAAAAGACAGAATCCTCCCTAACTCATTTTATGAGGCCAGCATCATCCTGATACCGAAACATTGCAGGGACACAACAAAAAGAGAAAACTTCAGGCCAATATCCCTGATGAACATTGACACAAAAATCTTCAATAAAATACTGGCAAACCGAATCTAGCAGCACTTCAAAAAGCTTATCCACCATGCTCAAGTCAGCTTCATCCCTGGGATGCAAGGCTGGTGCAACATAGGCAAATTAATAAACGTAATTCATCACATAAACAGAACCAATGACAAAAACCACATTATTATCTCAGTAGGTGCAGAAAAGGCCTTTGAGAAAATTCAACACCCCTTCATGCTAAAAACTCTCAAAAAACTAGGTATTGATGTAACATATCTCAAAATAATAATAAGAGCTATTTATGACAAACCCACAGCCAATATAATACTGAATGGGCAAAAACTGGAAACATTCCCTTTGAAAACCACCACAAGACACGGATGCCCCCTCTCACCACTCCTATTCAACATAGTATTGGAAGTTCTGGCTAGGGCATTCAGGCAAGAGAAAGAAATAAAGGGTATTCACATAGGAAAAGAGGAAGTCAAATTTGTCTGTTTGCAGATGATATGATTCTGTATTTAGAAAACCCCATCATCTCAGCCCAAAATTTCCTAAAGCTGATAAGCAACTTAAGGAAAGTCTCAGGACACAAAATCAATGTGCAAAAATGACAACCAGTCCTATACACCAATAATAGACAAACAGAGAGCCAAATCATGAGTTAATTCCCATTCACAATTTCTACAAACAGAATAAAATACCTAGGAATACAACTTACATGGGATGTGAAGGATCTCTTCAAGAAGAACTACAAACCACTGCTCAAGGAAGTAAGAGAGGACACAAACAAATGGAAAAACATGCCATGCTTATGGATATGAAGAATCAGTATCATGAAAATGGGCATATTGCCCAAAGTAATTTATAGATTCAAGCTATCTCCATCAAGTTGCCATTAACATTCTGCACAGAATTAGAAAAAAACTACTTTAAATTTTATATGGAACCAAAAAAGAGCCCAGATAGCCAAGATAATTCTAAGCCAAAAGAACAAAGCTGGAGGCATCACACTACTTGACTTCAAACTATACTACAAGGCTACAGTAACCAAAGCAGATATATAGATCAATGGAACAGAACAGAGGCCTCAGAAATAACACCACACGTCTACAACCATCTGATCTTAGACAAACCTGACAAAAGCAATGGGGAAAGGAGTCCCTATTTAATAAATGGTGTTGGGAAAACTGGCTAGCCATATGCAGAAAACTGAAACTGGACCTCTTCCTTACACCTTATACAAAAATTATCTCAAGATGGATTAAAGACTTAAACCTAAGACCTAAAACCATACAAACCCTAGAAGAAAACCTAGGCAATATCATTCAGTACACAGGCATGGGCAAAGACTTCATGACTAAAACACCGAAAACAATGGCAACAAATGCCGAAATTGACAAATGGGATCTAATTAAACTAAAGAGCTTCTGCACAGCAAAAGAAACTGTCATCAGAGTGAACAGGCAATCTACAGAACGGGAGAAAATTTTTGCAATCTATCCATCTGACGTAGGGCTAATATCCAGAATCTACAAAGAACTTACACAAAATTTAGAAGAAAAAAACAACCCCATCAAAAAGTGAGTGAAGGATATGAACAGACACTTCTCAAAAGAAGATATTTATGCGGCCAAGAAACATGAAAAAAGCTCATCATCACTGGTCATTAGAGAAATGCAAATCAAAACCACAATGAGATACCATCTCGTGCCAGTTAAAATGGCAATCATTAAAAAGTCAGGAAACAACAGATGCTGGAGAGGATATGGAGAAATAGGAACGATTTTATACTGTTGGTGGGAGTGTAAATTAGTTCAACCATTGTAGAAGACAGTGTGGCGATTCCTGAAGGATCTAGAACCAGATACCATTTGACCCAGGAATCCCATTACTGGGTATATACCCAAAGGATTATAAATCATTCTACTATAAGGACACATGCATATGTACGTTTTTTTATGGTACTATTCACAATAGCAAAGACTTGGAACCAACCCAAATACCCATCAGTAATAGACTGGATAAAGAAAATGTGCCACATATACACCATGGAATACTATGCAGCCATAAAAAAGGATGAGTTCATGTCCTTTGCAGGGACATGGATGAAGCTGGAAACCATCATTCTCAGCAAACTAACACAAGAACAGAAAACCAAACACTGCATGTTCTCACTCATAAGTGGGAGTTGGACAATGAGAACACATGGACACAGGAGGGGAACATCTCATACTGGGGCCTGTCAGGGTGTGGGGGGCTAGGGGAGAGATAGCATTAGGAGAAATACCTTATGTACATGATTGGTTGATGGGTGCAGCAAACCACCATGGCACATGTATACCTATGTATCAAACCTGCATATTCTGCACATGTACCCCACAACTTAGAGTATAATAATAAAAAAAACCTGTTGACTGTAGTCACCCTGTTTTACTATCAAATACTCAATCTTATTCATTCTAATTACATTTTTGTATGCATTATTTGAAGAAATTTATCCACTTTGCCAGTCTCCTATTTTTCTTATTTATTTAATCCTAATTTCTCTCTTAAGACCAAATCCAGATGAAAACTTGGCTTATAATCTTATAACAGTTCCCTCGTTTGTTGTGAATCACATTTCAACCCAAAGGATTCCCTTTAGCATTCCTTGCAGAGTAGATCTAGTAAAAACATACTCCCTTAGCTGGTGTTCATCTGGGAATGTCCTCATTATTGACAGGCATGTTTGCCAGGCATAGAATCCTCAGCTACAGCTTTTTCTTTCAGCACTTTTAATATATCAATCCAGTGCCTTCTAACCTCCAAAGTTTCTGCTGATGGTTTTTTTTTTTTTTTTTTGAGACGGAGTCTCACTCTGCCACCCAGGCTAGAGTGCAGTGGCGCGATCTCGGCTCACTGCAAGCTCCACCTCCTGGGTTCATGCCATTCTCCTGCCTCCGCCCCCCGAGTAGCTGGGACTACAGGTGCCCGCCACTTCATCCGGCTAATTTTTTGTAGTTTTAGTAGAGACGGGGTTTCACTGTGTTAGCCAGGATGGTCTCGATCTCCTGACCTCATGATCAGCCTGCCTTGGCCTCCCAAAGTGCTGGGATTCCAAGCGTGACCCACCACGCCCGGCCTGCTGATGATCTTTTTGAGGTTCTTTTGTATGTGAAAATTGCTTCTCCTTTGCTGCTTCAAGATTCTCTGTCATTTTTTTTTCCTGACTGTTTGGTTATAACATGTCTTGGTGGATGTATTTGAGTTTATTTTGAATTTGTTGTGCTTCCTGCATGTATAGATTTGTGTCTTCCACCAAATTTAGGAAGTTTTGGCTTTTCTGCAAATACTCTATTTCCTTGCCTCTCTTTTATTCTTCTACATTTCCCATAATGTTTGTGTTGGTCAGCTTGATGGTGTCCCATAGGTCCTTTGGGTTCTGTTTATTTTTCTTAATTCTTTTTTTGCTCTGATTCTCAAACTTGTTAATTTCAATAGTCTTATACTTAAATTCACAGATTCTTTTTGGCATTCCCAAATCTGCTGTTGAACTCCTGTGGTGAATTCATTATTTCAATTATGGTACTTTTTAGTTTTAGAATATCTATTTGGTTCTTTATTATAATTTCAATCTCTTTTTTGATATTTGGTTTGTAAGTTGTTGTATGTTTTCTTTTAGCTTTTGAGTATATTTAAGACTGTTGATTTAAAGTCTTTGTTTAAGAAGTGTTATGTTTGGTTTGCCTCAGGGATATATGTCAATTTATATTTTTCCTGTGATTGGACAACACTTCCAGTTTCTTTGTATGCTTTGTGATTTTCTTGTTCCTGTTGAAACTGGGCATTTTAATATCATAATTTGGTAACTTTAGAAATCACTTTCTCATTCTTCTCTAGACTTTGCTGTTCTTCATTATTGAAGTCTTCAGTCATCCATTTGTTTTTATGAATTTTTCAAACAGGTTTTTGCAGTCTCTATTTTAATTTCTAGTCATGTGTGGTCACTGGATTCTCTCTCTTTAGCTTGTGTTCAGGTACTGTTTTAACAGGCATTTTTCCTGGAAGGCCAAGATTCAAGCAACAACAACCAAAAAAAAAAAACTAAAAAGAACAACAGCAAAACCCCTTTCCTATTATTTGCAAATTGGCTCTGTCCTGGGGCACTTTTTAAGTACTTAGCCTGGTCCATTTAGAACTTCATCTTAGTCTTCACTGCTTGCTTGCACTGAGCACAGAGATTAGCCAGAAGTAAAACCTTAAGGTCTTTTGAGGTCTTTGCCAAGCTTCTCCTGTCCTGGGTATGTGCTTGGCGTTCTGAATTCCCTAAACCATGTATGCCTAGTGTTCCATTATTGGAACGCTAAGCATGTGGGAGTTATTTATATCCTACTGCTCAGGGTCATTTCAAGGTCTGATTGCAAAAATTAAAAAAAATTGCAACCTCAGGCATAAATGGGCTATAATGTACACAGTGCTCTTGATTGCCCTCATTTCCCCCCAAAAAAGTCTCTTCTTAGCTTTTTTTTCTTTCGGAATTCATTTTAGAATGGTATTTATCTCCTGGATTTGTGTATATTTTACAAGCTATTCTTTTATTATCTCTTTTTCTAGTTTTTATTTTGTTATAATTTGTGCAATTTTATATACTTAGATTTGTACAATTCTGTATTTTACATCCATTTTGTTTTCTTTCTTTCTTTCATTTTTTTGAGACAGAGTTTCACTCTTTTTGCCCAGGCTGCAGTACAGTGGTGTGATCTTGGCTCACTGCAACTTCCGCCTCCCAGGTTCAAGTGATTCTCCTGTCT
The DNA here is from genome assembly GCF_006542625.1 of Nomascus leucogenys. Taxonomy (NCBI): domain Eukaryota; kingdom Metazoa; phylum Chordata; class Mammalia; order Primates; family Hylobatidae; genus Nomascus; species Nomascus leucogenys. The sequence goes on along the minus strand of NC_044398.1, from coordinate 44,555,709 downwards.
CAGCCTCCTGAGTAGCTGGGATTACAGGCACCTGCCACCATGCCTGGCTAATTTTTGTATTTTTAGTATAGACAGGGTTTCACCATGTTAGCCATGCTGGTCTTGAACTCCTGACCTTGTGATCCTCCTGCCTTGGCCTACCAAAGTGCTGGGATTACAGGCATGAGCCACCGCACCTGGCCCATTTTGTTTTCTAGTAGTGTTCAGAGAGTATTTGTTTTGTTTGCACAGTTAGGCAAATATTAACATTTAATTTTGGAATGCTCTTTTTTTAATCTGTGATTTTTTTTTTTTTTTTTTTTTTTGAGACGGAGTCTCACTGTGTCACCCAGGCTGGAATGCAGTGGCACAATCTTGGCTCACTGCAATCTCTGCCTCCTGGGTGCAAGCGATTATCCTCCCTCAACCTCCCAAGTAGCTGGGATTACAGGCATCCACAACCATGCATGGCTATTCTTTGTATTTTTAGTAAAGATGGGGTTTTACCATGTTGGCCAGGCTGGTCTTGAACTCCAAACCTTAGGTCTCTCCCAAGCTTCAGAATCATCTCTGTAGCCTTCCACTGGACATGCTCACTTCCATGACATGAAGACGTTCTAAGAGCAGCATGGCCTGCATGTGTCTTATTGTCACTCTGCACTCTCCCCTCCCCCAACACCCACCCTCCTGGTTCTGATTTCCAGACCTTCTAAGGCCTCTATGCAGGCCCTCTGGAAGTAGCCCTTCCTCTCTTCCTTTGCTTAGTGCATTCCCTCTTCCAAATCTCCACTGCTGTCCCTTAGTATAGACAATCTCTTCTAATGCTGCTCTCCAGCAGTCTCTACTTTGGTGGCATTGCTTCCTCAGTGAAAACTGAATTATGTTACAGAGATTCAGGTGTGTATTTCCAGTTCACCATCAACTTCTGCTATTCGCATCAATGACCTGGGGTGGGGGGAGCAGGGAGCCTATGGCCTAAAGGAAGTATGCAAGATAATTGTGTTTATGTCATATACTGCCGGTCCTTTAGGGCGTGGGAGGAAAATATCAGCATGCCTATTTATATTTTTATCTAAAAAATAAGAAGAAAATTAAGCTTTCCTTATATATGGATTGATTGTATTTTATTTACTTTATGAATAAATATAAATAAAACTAGTAGTTGCTAAAAATTTTTACGGATTAGATGAGTGATAAATATTTGGAGAACACTAACAGGATTAAAGCCAAAAGTATTTCCTAGTCTCCCTCATCTTCCATGCCTCTGCAACCTTTACCTCTTCACAGGTAAGACATGCTCTTATCCTGTTAAGCAGTTCCACTGACTTGCCACATATTTTTTCAGGTTTTTAACCTTTTCTTAAGTTTTTGTTACATGTTTGCAAAGGAACTAAAGTTTTATCACTTTAGTGAAATCTAATATGTTGACACACTCTCACATGAATTTGCACAGAACACGTTTATGATCCATATGTGTTACACATATCTGTAGTGTGAGTCCTTTAAGTCCTGTGGTAGGTATGTCTCTGTATGTATGTTTCCTTATGAGAAGATATGTTCCTCTCTTGTAAGGAAGACTCTTGTGTTCAAATTGGAATACTCAGAAACTAAGAAAGCTCTAGGCACATGTAGGCAATAAATATTTTTGTATTAAGTAATAAATTAATGCACCAACAGGATATTTCTACTACGATCTTTACCCACAATGTGTAATATAAAACAACATATATCATAGAGGCCCTTTGTAACAGTTTCTATTTAATTTTCAACAATAAAAATGGTAAGAATTTGTCCCTAAACATCTTTTTTCACGTCAACTGATTCTTATCACTTCAGACTGAGCAGAACTGTGATTTTCCAGGGATCAGTGTCATTTAGGGATGTGACTGTGGGCTTCACTCAAGAGGAGTGGCAGCATCTGGACCCTGCTCAGAGGACCCTGTACAGGGATGTGATGCTGGAGAACTACAGCCACCTTGTCTCAGTAGGTAGGTAGGAATTGTTTCCCATGTAGAAGGCCAGAATGCATGTCCTTTCTTATCAATAGAAACTTGTGGAACTTTTGTACAATATAATAATATTTAGATTTGAGATTCAGAGGTCAAGGACAATTTATCCCTTTTGGATACCAGAAAGAATGTTTTCCTCTGCCCCCATGACAGGATTAAATGAAGTGTGTGTGTGTGTGTGTGTGTGTGTGTGTGTGTGTGTGTATGTGTGTGTACTGTTTGGGGTATACTGTCTTCCTCCTTCAGGAAAACCTACCCAGTTTGTCCCAAGTAATACAATTCTCATTCACAGGGTATTGCATTCCTAAACCAGAAGTGATTCTCAAGTTGGAGAAAGGCGAGGAGCCATGGATATTAGAGGAAAAATTTCCAAGCCAGAGTCATCTGGGTGAGTTAGTATGTGCCAGATGGAATTTAAAGGAAGGTAGATCACAAAGGGTAAGTTCGGTTAATAAGACCATTGAAATGTTCTTTAGGAATCATGTTTTAGAGGCTCCAGACCTTTGGAAGTAACATGTTGACATGACCCAAATATGCAGTGACTCCGAATCACCCAGCATCTCCCAGTATCACTTCCATACACACATCTTGTTTTTTTTTTTAATTGTGGTATAAACTATATAGTTAAGCCAGAGATTAATAAAATTTTATATATATATATATATATAACACTCATGTACCCATCATTGAGATGAATATACAGAGTGATTTTTCAACACCCCCAGAAAGCTCCCTGGTATACTCTTCCCAGTAAAAAGCATCCCTCCTTCTATAAGATTAAATATATTTTTCTATACATGCTTTTTTGAGTTGCTCATTCATTAGCTTTTTACCATATTTACCATTTTTTACAGAATTATTTTAAAATAGCCTGGGCCCAGTGGTTCATGCCTGTAATCCTAGGACTTTGGGAGGCTGAGGTGGGAGGATTGCTTCAGCCCAGGAATTTGAGACCACTTTGGGCAAAATAGGAAGACCCCATCTCTATGAAAACTTAAAAAATTAGCCAGGCATGGTGGCACACACCTGTGGTCCCATGCCTGGCTAATTTTTGTGATCTCACCTACTAGGGAGCTGAGGTGAGAGTCTTGCTTTAGCCTGGGAAGAGGCTGTGGTTAGCTCTTGTTTGTGCCAATCCACTGCAGCCTGGGTGACAGAGCAAGATTCTGTCTCTAAAAAATAAAAAGCAATTAAAATTAAAATTAAACATTCAACCAGTAACGATTTCAGTGTGAAGCCTGAAAAAATTTGTGTTTGAAAAAGCTCTCCGGATAATACTGATAAACATTATTTGTTAAGTACTGTTGATTTAAATATTTATGTAGGGCTCTGAGAGAAAATCATAGGTAAAGTAATGGCTGCCAGGAACATAGTTGGTGAACAAGAACAGAACTGCATGAAATATTTTAAAATCAGTGTTTAACAAAGAATATTGTTATAGCAATCCAGCTGGTATTTGTGCTTAAATGAATTATACAAACAGTCCTTTCATGTTTTTTAGTAAATGAACTTGGAAAATTTGGGAAGGCAACTTTTTAAAAACACTGTTAGACTGCAAACTGACAATGGAAAAACAATCAGTATGAGATTATGATGGGAATGAGCAATTTATGAGGGACAAACAGCTGAACTTACCTAGAGTGAAATATATTCACTCTAGACTTGTAAAAGAATGGCTTGGTTCTAATCTGAATCTAAATGTAAAGATATGTTTACTTCAGTGATGCCTTGTTAAAAAAAAAAAGCGTTTGTTCTTGGTACATTGGACTCGGTATAGTATAGTACAGTTGATGGAATAAAGGGCAAATCCCATAGCTGGAATAGAACCATAAACCTGATCCTATGGCAAGATGGCTTGTTCACTCATTGATTTCACTCTTATTGTTGCATACTTTTATTCCTAGTGAATCAGAGCTAGAAAAACAATTTAGCCAGGTGCAGTGGCTCATGCCTGTAATCCCTGCACTTTGGAAGGCCAATGTGGATGAATTGCTTGAGGCTAGGAGTTCGAGACCAGCCTGGCTAACATGGCAAAATCCCGTCTCTACTAAAAACATAAAAACTAGCCGAGCATGGCTGTGTATGCCTGTAGTCCCAGCTACTTGGGAGGTTGAGGCATGAGATTCGCTTGAACCCAGGAAGCGGAGGTTGCAGTGAGCCGAGATCATGTCACTACACTCCAGCCTGGGTGGCAGAGCAAGACTCTGTCTCAAAAACACCACCACCACCACCAACAACAACCAAGAACAACAAAACCACATAGAATTGGAGCCTGAATTATAGGACTATCTATGAATTAGAACTTTTAGAAATTTAATTTGCTGCTGCTGTGTTGAATTGAAAAGAGGTATAAGACTGGAAGTGTGCACATTGTCATAACGTAGGTATGAGGAGATAATGGCCTAAACTGAGCCATGCCTTCAAATATAATGCTAACTTCATTTCTCTTACATATCCTTGTCAACTAACCTTTCCTGTCATTCTGTATTTCAGAATTAATTAATACCAGTAGAAACTATTCAAGAATGAAGTTCAATGAGTTTAACAAAGGTGGAAAATGTTTCTGTGATGAAAAGCATGAAATAATTCATTCTGAAGAGGAACCTTCTGAATATAATAAAAATGGGAACGGCTTCTGGCTGAATGAAGACCTTGTTTGGCATCAGAAAATTAAAAATTGGGAGCAACCTTTTGAATACAGTGAATGTGGGAAAGCTTTCCCTGAGAATTCACTCTTCCTTGTACATAAGAGAGGTTACATAGGACAGAAAACCTGCAAATATACTGAACATGGGAAAACCCGTGATATGTCATTTTTCATCACTCATCAGCAAACACATCCAAGAGAGAACCACTATGGTAAGGAATGTGGAGAAAATATCTTTGAGGAATCCATTCTCCTTGAACATCAGAGTGTTTACCCATTCAGCCAGAAGTTAAATCTCACTCCAATTCAGAGAACCCACTCAATTAACAATATTATTGAATATAATGAATGTGGAACCTTTTTCAGTGAAAAATTAGTCCTTCATTTACAACGCAGAACACATACAGGGGAAAAACCTTATGAATGTCATGAATGTGGAAAAACCTTCACCCAGAAGTCAGCCCACACAAGACATCAGAGAACACACACAGGTGGAAAACCCTATGAATGTCACGAATGTGGGAAGACCTTCTATAAGAATTCAGACCTCATTAAACATCAAAGAATTCACACAGGGGAGAGGCCTTATGGATGTCATGAATGTGGGAAATCCTTCAGTGAAAAGTCAACCCTTACTCAACATCAAAGAACACACACAGGGGAGAAACCATATGAATGTCATGAATGTGGGAAAACCTTCTCATTTAAGTCAGTCCTTACTGTGCATCAGAAAACACACACAGGGGAGAAGCCCTATGAATGCTATGCATGTGGGAAAGCCTTTCTCAGAAAATCAGATCTCATTAAACATCAGAGAATTCACACAGGTGAAAAACCGTATGAATGTAATGAATGTGGGAAGTCATTCTCTGAGAAGTCAACCCTTACTAAACATCTAAGAACTCACACAGGTGAGAAACCTTATGAATGTATTCAGTGTGGAAAATTTTTCTGCTACTACTCCGGTTTCACAGAACATCTGAGAAGACACACAGGGGAGAAACCTTTTGGATGTAATGAATGTGGGAAAACCTTCCGTCAGAAGTCGGCCCTAATTGTTCACCAGAGAACTCATATAAGACAGAAACCCTATGGATGTAATGAATGTGGAAAGTCATTCTGTGTGAAGTCAAAACTCATTGCACATCATAGAACACACACAGGGGAGAAACCCTATGAATGTAATGTTTGTGGAAAATCATTCTATGTTAAGTCAAAACTAACTGTACATCAGAGAACACACTTGAGGAGAAACCCTATAAATGTAGTAAATGAGGGAAATTACTCTGGGTGAAGTCAGAACTTTGTAGAACACAGAACAAAGGGTGAGAGAAATCTGTTAATATAATGATAGCCTTTGCTGTGAAGTCAGTTCTCACAGTATAGAAGAGAACTTAAAGAGGGAAAAAAACAATATGAAGATAGGGAATGCAGGAAAACATTATTCTGGAATTTGGACCATACACTATGTTACAAAACTAAAAGTGGAAAAAACTTATTAGTGAATGAATATAGGAAACATTTTGCCCAATGCCACTCCTCATTAAACATCAGAGAATTCACATAGCGTGAAACCTGGGTCAGCATCCCTAGGTTGAGAGAGGATGCATTTTTCTGCTACTACTACAGTTTCACAGAATATCTGAGAAGACACACAGGGGAGAAACCTTTTGGGTGTAATGAATGTGGGAAAACCTTTCATCAGAAGTCAGCCCTAATTGTTCACCACAGAACTCATATAAGACAGAAACCCTATGGATGTAATGAATGTGGAAAATCATTCTGTGTGAAGTCAAGAGGCCGGAGAAAATGCACAAACTGTAGGAAACTATAGGAAAGCATTTACTATGAGGTTATATTTTATGAAGTATATGTAATAAGAAGTAGCTTCTCAGTGGATATCAGATAGTAGAGAAAGTATTTTTAATTGTATCGAATGTGTGGACGTTTTAAGTTAAAATCTAAATTTAACATAGAACAGGTTGAATTGCAGGATATCTAGCAATTTAAGAAAATGTGGAAAAAAGATTTTTATTGAGAAATAGCATTTTACTTTGTTAATATCCAGTTTAGTTCATTGTCAAGACTGCTATTTTCTAAGAGACTTGAAAAGATGCCACTTGAGCCAATGGCTATAAGTAGTTCAAAGGTTTATTGCTTAGCCATATGAAAAATAAGGGAAGATTTTTTAGCAAAGGGACCCACAAACAAGAGTGCTCTTGAATGTCCAGAAGAAAGAGAAAGACCCTCAATCTGGGGCCATAGTACAGGAGCCCACCAGCAGCATTTTTGAGTAATCCTGGGGCAGACTAAATTCGGACGACCCGTCTCAAAATGGTGGATCAAAGCGGCAAGTCAATTTGCCTTGTATGCAACTTATGAGGATTAGTAGAAGAGAGTGGGTACAGATTTCTGGTGGTTTCTGCCCTGCAGATGTCTAACACATAAGCCAGGACATTCTGCGGTGAGTGACTTATTGTACCCAACTCTATTTTTCTCCATACTGAAACACGTCTTTCATAGGTGATATAACTTTTTAAAATGTATATGTAGATATAACTTAAATATGGAGCTTTCAAAAAGCACAAATAGGCTGGGCATGGTGGCTTGTGCCTATAATCCCAGTACTTTGGGAGGCTGAGGTGGGCAAATCACCTGAGGTCAGGAGTTCCAGACCAGCTTTGGCCAACATGATGAAACCCTGTCTCTACTAAAAATACAAAAATTAGCCGGGCATGGTGGTGCACACCTGTAGTCCTGGCTACTAGAGAGGCTGAGGTGGGAGGATCACTTGAACCTGGGAGGTGGAAGTTTCAGTGAGCTGAGATCATGCCACTGCACTCCAGCCTGAGTGACAGAGAGAGATTAAAACAAAGAAACAAACACAAAAATAGACTTTGCTATTGGGTAAGGTATAGTAGTTGGCAGCAGAATGGACCCATTGAGGATAACTATAAAATTACAGAAAATATTTAAATGCAACTAATTGCTATAGAAGCAAAGAGGACTAAAGGGGCAAAATTCTAGAGAGTGGTAAGTCTCAGAAAGCACATGCACAGAATGCAGCTCTGGGGGCCTTTCTACTTCTGGCTATAGGGCAGAACCTGAATACTGAACTTAATTCAGGCAGAGGACCATAACCTGGGGGTCAGGGGAAGGCATGGGGGGACCAGAAGCCAGGAGAACAATCAAGACTGCAATGAAAAAAATGGATACATTAGGGGCTTCAAACACATATAATTTCTCAAGAAATTTCCAGATGTCTCATGCTGCATAGGGCAGGAGCCTGAAAAGCTAATTTGAGAAGATAATAAGTAGGATTTTTGTTCTGTTTTGCATTTTGCAGTATAAAGGAGAAATTATTAGAACTTAGGAAGTGCCAGCAGGTTGGTGAACATGCCATCAGTAAAAGCCCTGGAAACAAGGTCATACTAGAGATTGGTTCTGCCTTGTCATAACTGCAAACAATACCTGAGTGGAATATTCAAAAACTTGCTTAGAAAGAAAGCTCTAGGAACAGATGGCTCCACTGAAGTTATTCCAAATATTTAAGAAATAATACCAGGCTTTTATAAACTTTTCTAGAAGAAAAAAGATGGAACTTTTCCAATTCAGTTTTTGAGGCCAGTACAACCTTGATACCAAAACCTAAAACAAACAAACGAACGAAAAACCTATAAAGCTATAGACCAAAGTCTCATAGATTTAGATGCAAAATCCTAAAATTGAAAAAAAAAAAACATCTAGCCATATCCATAAACTATTATCATCACCAAGAGATGTTTATTAGGGCAATCAAAAGATTTATTATTTAAAAAAAACCAATGTGGCCTTCCATTCCTCTTTCTTTTGATTCCCCTCTTTGACTTTTCATGTATCTCTCCTGCCTTCCTCCCCCAGAGTGGAGGAGTTAGACTTGCCTCGTGGGATGAGAGGAGTTTTGGCTTTGTGTCTGCTGGCAGCAAGAGGGCTGAGGGTGAGGTGTGGAAGGGACGGGGAGGAGATGGGCAGCATTGTTGAGAGATTGGTAACACTGAGCAAATAAATACGTTGAGAATGATGACAGCAAGATTTCTCCATTAAAGAAGGTATTTATAAAAATAGGAATGAGGAGTGGAGCCAAGATGGCCGAATAGGAACAGCTCCGGTCTCCAGCTCCCAGCCCGAGCGACACAGAAGACTGGTGATTTCTGCATTTCTGCTTGAGGTACCGGTTTCATCTCACTAGGGAGTGCCAAACAGTGCAGGACAGTCGGTGAAGCGCACCGTGCGCAAGCCGAAGCAGGGCGAGGCACTGCCTCACTCGGGAAGCGCAAGGGGTCAGGGAGTTCCCTTTCCTAGTCAAAGAAAGGGGTAACAGACGGCACCTGGATAATCGTGTCAGTCCCACCCTCATACTGCGCTTTCCCAACGGGCCTGGAAAACGGCACACTAGGAGATTGTGTCCCGCACCTGGCTTGGAGGGTCCTGTGCCCATAGAGTCTCGCTGATTGCTAGCACAGCAGTCTGAGATCAAGCTGCAAGGCGGCAGCAAGACTGGGGGAGGGGCGCCCGCCATTGCCCAGGCTTGCTTAGGTAAACAGGGCAGCCAGGAAGCTCGAACTGGGTGGAGCCCACCACAGCTCAAGGAGGCCTGTCTGCCTCTGTAGGCTCCACCTCTGGGGGCAGGGCACAGACAAACAAAAAGTCAGCAGGAAATTCCAGAGACTTAAATGTCCCTGTCGGACTGACAGCTTTGAAGAGAGTAGTGGTTCTCCCAGCACGCAGCTGGAGATCTGAGAACGGACAGACTGCCTCCTAAAGTGGGTCCCTCACCCCTGAGCAGCCTAACTGGGAGGCACCCCCTCAGTAGGGACAGACTGACACCTCACTCGGCCGGGTACTCCTCTGAGACAAAACTTCCAGAGGAACTATCAGACAGCTGAATTTGTGGTCTCACGAAAATCTGCTGTTCTGCAGCCACCGCTGCTGACACCCAGCCAAACAGGGTCTGGAGTGGACCTCTAGTAAACTCCAACAGACCTGCAGCTGAGGGTCCTGTCTGGTAGAAGGAAAACTAACAAACAGAAAGGACATCCACACCAAAAACCCATCTGTACATCACCATCATCAAAGACCAAAAGTAGATAAAACCGCAAAGATGGGGAAAAAACAGAGCAGAAAAACTGGAAACTCTAAAAAGCAGAGCACCTCTCCTCCTCCAAAGGAACGCAGTTCCTCACCAGCAATGGAACAAAGCTGGATGGAGGATGACTTTGACGAGTTGAGAGAAGAAGGCGTCAGACGGTCAAACTACTATGAGCTACGGGAGGAAATTCAAAACAATAGCAAAGAAGTTAAAAACTTTGAAAAAAAATTAGAAGAATGGATAACTAGAATAACCAATGGAGAGAAGGGCTTAAAGGAGATGATGGAGCTGAAAGCCAAGTTTCGAGAACTACATGAAGATTGCAGAAGCCTCAGTAGCAGATGCGATCAACTGGAAGAAAGGGTATCGCCGATGGAAGATGAAATGCATGAAATGAAGTGAGAAGGGAAGTCTAGAGAAAAAAGAATAAAAAGAAATGAACAAAGCCTCCAAGAAATTTGGGACTACGTGAAACGACCAAACCTACGTCTGATTGGTGTACCTGAAAATGATGGGGAGAATGGAACCAAGTTGGAAAATAATATCTCTGCAAGATATTATCCAGGAGAACTTCCCCAATCTAGCAAAGCAGGCCAACATTCAGATTCAGGAAATACAGAGAACGCCACAAAGATACTCCTCGAGAAGAGCAACTCCAAGACACATAATTGTCAGATTCACCAAAGTTGAAATGAAGGAAAAAATGTTAAGGGCAGCCAGAGAGAAAGGTCGGGTTACCCACAAAGGGAAGCCCATCAGACTAACAGCTGATCTCTCGGCAGAAACTCTACAAGCCAGAAGAGAGTGGGGGCCGATATTCAACATTCTTAAAGAAAAGAATTTTCAACCCAGAATTTCCTATCCAGCCAAACTAAGCTTCATAAGTGAAGGAGAAATAAAATACTTTACAGACAAGCAAACGCTGAGTGATTTTGTCACCACCAGGCCTGCCCTAAAAGAGCTCCTGAAGGAAGCACTAAACATGGAAAGGAACAACCGGTACCAGCCACTGCAAAAACATGCCAAATTGTAAAGACCATCGAGGCTAGGAGGAAACTGCATCAACTAATGAGCAAAATAACCAACTAACATCATAATGACAGGATCAGATTCACACATAACAATATTAACGTTAAATGTAAATGGGCAAAATGCTCCAATTAAAAGACACAGACTGGCAAACTGGATAAGGAGTCAGGACCCATCAGTGTGCGGTATTCAGGAAACCCATCTCACGTGCAGAGACACACATAGACTCAAAATAAAGGGATGGAGGAAGATCTATCAAGCAAATGGAAAACAAAAAAAGGCAGGGGTTGCAATCCTAGTCTCTGATAAAATAGACTTTAAACCAACAAAGATCAAAAGAGACAAAGAAGGCCATTACATAATGGTAAAGGGATCAATTCAACAAGAAGAGCTAACTATCCTAAATATATATGCACCCAACACAGGAGCACCCAGATTCATAAAGCAAGTCCTGAGTGACCTACAAAGGGACTTAAACTCCCACACAATAATAATGGGAGATTTTAACACCCCACTGTCAACATTAGACAGATCATCGAGACAGAAAGTTAACAAGGATATCCAGGAATTGAACTCAGCTGTAAACAAAGTGGACCTAATAGACATCTACAGAACTCTCCACCCCAAATCAACAGAATATACATTTTTTTCAGCACCACACCACACCTATTCCAAAATTGACCACATAGTTGGAAGTAAAGCTCTCCTCAGCAAATGTAAAAGAACAGAAATTATAACAAACTGTCTCTCAGACCACAGTGCAATCAAACTAGAACTCAGGATTAAAAAACTCACTCAAAACTGCTCAACTACATGGAAACTGAACAACCTGCTCCTGAATGACTATTGGGTACATAATGAAATGAAGGCAGAAATAAAGATGTTCTTTGAAACCAACAAGAACAGAGACACAACATACCAGAATCTCTGGGACACATTCAAAGCAGTGTGTAGAGGGAAATTTATAGCACTAAATGCCCACAAGAGAAAGCAGGAAAGATCCAAAATTGACACCCTAACATCACAATTAAAAGAACTAGAAAAGCAAGAGCAAACACATTCAAAAGCTAGCAGAAGGTTAGAAATAACTAAAATCAGAGCAGAACTGAAGGAAATAGAGACACAAAAAAACCCTTCAAAAAACTAATGAATCCAGGAGCTGGTTTTTTGAGAAGATCAACAAAATTGATAGACTGCTAGCAAGACAAAGAAGAAAAGAGAGAAGAATCAAATAGATGCAATAAAAAATGAAAAAGGGGATATCACCACCGATCCCACAGAAATACAATCTACCATCAGAGAATACTACAAACACCTCTATGCAAATAAACTAGAAAATCTAGAAGAGATGGATAAATTCCTCGACAAATACACCCTCCCAAGACTAAATCAGGAAGAAGTCGAATCTCTGAATAGACCAATAACAGGTTCTGAAATTGTGGCAATAATCAATAGCTTACCAACCAAAAAGAGTCCAGGACCTGATGGATTCACAGCTGAATTCTACCAGAGGTACAAGGAGGAACTGGTACCATTCCTTCTGAAACTATTCCAATCAGTAGAAAAAGAGGGAATCCTCCCTAACACATTTTATGAAGCCAGCATGGTCCTGATACCAAAGCCAGGCAGAGACACAACCAAAAAAGAGAATTTCAGACCAATATCCTTGATGAACATTGATGCAAAAATCCTCAATAAAATACTGGCAAACCGAATCCAGCAGCACATCAAAAAGCTTATCCACCATGATCAAGTGGGCTTCATCCCTGGGATGCAAGGCTGGTTCAACATACGCAAATCAATAAATGTAATCCAGCATATAAACAGAACCAAAGACAAAAACCACATGATTATCTCAATAGATGCAGAAAAGGCCTTTGATAAAATTCAACAACCCTTCATGCTAAAAACTCTCAATAAGTTAGGTATTGATGGGACGTATCTCAAAATAATAAGAGCTATATATGACAAACCCACAGCCAATATCATGCTGAATGTGCAAAAACTGGAAGCATTCCCTCTGAAACCTGGCACAAGACAGGGATGCCCTCTCTCACCGCTCCTATTCAACACAGTGCTGGAAGTTCTGGCCAGAGCAATCAGGCAGGAGAAGGAAATAAAGGGTATTCAATTAGGAAAAGAGGAAGTCAAACTGTCCCTGTTTGCAGATGACATGATTGTATATCTAGAAAATCCCATTGTCTCAGCCCCAAATCTCCTTAAGCTGATTAGCAACTTCAGCAAAGTCTCAGGATACAAAATCAGTGTACAAAAATCACAAGCATTCTTGTACACCAATCACAGACAAACAGCCAAATCATGCGTGAACTCCCATTCACAATTGCTTCAAAGAATAAAATACCTAGGAATCCAACTTACAAGGGATGTGAAGGACCTCTTCAAGGAGAACTACAAACCACTGCTCAATGAAATAAAAGAGGATACAAACAAATGGAAGAACATTCCATGCTCATGGGTTGGAAGAATCAATATCGTGAAAATGGCCATACTGCCCAAAGTAATTTATAGATTCAATGCCATCCCCATCAAGCTACCAATGACTTTCTTCACAGAATTGGAAAAAACTACTTTAAAGTTCATATGGAACCAAAAAAGAGCCCACATCGCCAAGTCAATCCTAAGCCAAAAGAACAAAGCTGGAGGCATCATGCTACCTGACTTCAAACTATACTACAAGGCTACAGTAACCAAAACAGCATGGTACTGGTACCACAACAGAGATATAGATCAATGGAACAGAACAGAGCCCTCAGAAATGATGCCGCATATCTACAACTATCTGATCTTTGACAAACCTGACAAAAACAAGAAATGGGGAAAGGATTCCCTATTTAATAAATGGTGCTGGGAAAACTGGCTAGCCATATGTAGAAAGCTGAAACTGGATCCCTTCCTTACACCTTATACAAAAATTAATTCAAAATGGATTAAAGGCTTAAATGTTAGACCTAAAACCATTAAAATCCTACAAGAAAACCTAGGCAATACCATTCAGGACATAGGCGTGGGCAAGGACTTCATATCTAAAACACCAAAAGCAATGGCAACAAAAGCCAAAATTGACAAATGGGATCTAATTAAACTAAAGAGCTTCTGCACAGCAAAAGAAACTACCATCAGAGTGAACAGGCAACCTATAGAATGGGAGAAAATTTTTGCAACCTACTCATCTGACAAAGGGCTAATATCCAGAATCTACAATGAACTCAAACAAATTTACAAGAAAAAAACAAACAACCCCATCAAAAGGTGGGCAAAGGACATGAACAGACACTTCTCAAAAGAAGACATTTATGCAGCCAAAAAACACATGAAGAAATGCTCATCATCACTAGCCATCAAAGAAATGCAAATCAAAACCACAGTGAGATACCCTCTCACACCAGTTAGAATGGCCATCATTAAAAAAACAGGAAACAACAGGTGCTGGAGAGGATGTGGAGAAATAGGAACACTTTTACACTGTTGGTGGGACTGTAAACTAGTTCAACCATTGTGGAAGTCAGTGTGGCGATTCCTCATGGATCTAGAACTAGAAATACCATTTGACCCAGCCATCCCATTACTGGGTATATACCCAAAGGACTATAAATCATGCTGCTATAAAGACACATGCACACGTATGTTTATTGCGGCACTATTCACAATAGCAGAGTTGGAACCAACCCAAATGTCCAACAACGATGGACTGGATTAAGAAAAGGTGGCACATATACACCATGGAATACTATGCAGCCATAAAAAATGATGAGTTCGTGTCCTTTGTAGGGACATGGATGAAACTGGAAAACATCATTCTCAGTAAACTATCGCAAGGACAAAAAACCAAACACCACATGTTCTCACTCATAGGTGGGAATTGAACAATGAGAACTCATGGACACAGGAAGGGGAACATCACATTCCAGGGACTGTTGTGGGGTGGGGGGAGGGGGGAGGGACAGCATTAGGAGATATACCTAATGCTAAATGATGAGTTAATGGGTGCAGGAAATCAACATGGCACATGGATACATATGTAACAAACCTGCACATTGTGCACCTGTACCCTAAAACCTAAAGTATAATAAAAAAAAATAAAAAATAAAAAAATAAAAAAAATAGGAATGAGGAGAGCTAGAAAACCTGGAGTGTGGCATTAGAATAGAACTCATATCTTTTAAATATATAGGAACAAATAGAGAAATTGTTGTGTGTGCACATATGCATATATTTTGTGTTCATTCTACTGAGAGGACCTAAACACAATGACACCTCAGAAATAGTAAGCAGACCAACTGCCAAGTTATTAGTTCCTAAATACTATCCACAAAAAAGGGGACCAGGGATGATTCCTAGTCAGAGATTGGGAGAAATAGAAGATGAGCCTGGATCATCTCATGTACCTAACAGTAAGAAAATACTCTGGCTGGTCTAAGTGGCTCATACCTGTAATTCTAGCATATTAGAAGGTCGAGGTGGGTGGGTTGCTTGAGCCCAGGAGTTTGAGACTAGCCTGGGCAACATGGCACAACTGTCTCTACAAAAAATACAAAAATTAGCCAGGCATGGTGGCATGCACCTGTAGTCTGAGGTACTCAGGAGGCAGAGACGTGGGAGGATCACTTGAGCCTGGCAGATTGAAGGTGCATTGAGCTGTGATCATGCCACTATACTCTAGCCTGGAAGACAGAGTGAGACCCCATCTCAGGAAAAAAGAAAAGAAAAAAGATGTCATTCAGCAGGTTAATGGATAAACTGTGGAACATCCAGAAAACTTTAACATTCTTCAAAGAAATAGAAAACACAATCCTAAAATTTATATGGGAACCACAAAAGACCTAGAATAGAGCTATCCTGAGCAAAAGGAATCAAACTGGAAGAATCATATTACCTGACTTCCAATTATTCAACAGAGCTACAGGAACCAAAACAGCATGATACTGGCATAAAAACAGACACATAGGAACAGAATAGACAACCCAGAAACAAATTCATACATCTACGGTGAATTCACTTTTGACAAAGGAATGAAGAACATACATTGGGGAAAAGATAATGTCTTTAATAAATGGTGCTGGGAAAACTGGATATCCATATGCAGAATGAAGCTAGACCCCCATCTCTTAGCATATACAAAAATCAAAATGAACTAAAAAGTTTAATCTAAGACCTCAAACTATGAAACAGCAAAAAGAAAACATTGGGGAATCTCTCCAGGACATTGGAGTGGGCAAAGATTTCTTGTGTAATACCTGACAAACAGGCAACCAAAGCAAAAGTGGACAAATGGGATCACATCAAGTTAAAAAGCTTCTGCACTGCAAAGGAAACAACACAGTGAAGAGACAACCCATAGAATGTGAGAGAATATTTGCAAAATATCCATCTGTATTAGGCCATTCTTGAAGTACTGTAAAGAAATACTTGAGACTGAATAATTTATAAAGAAGAGGTTTAATTGGCTCACGGTTTTGCAGGCTGTACAGGAAGCATGGTGCTAACATCTGATCAGCTTGTAGGGAGGCGTCAGGAAGTTTCCAACCATGGTGGAAGGCAAAAGGGGAGTAAATATCTCACATGGCAGGAGCAGGGGCAAAGAGTGGGGGGAAGGGAAGTGCCACACAAACAGATCTTGTGAGTACTCAGATTTTGTGAGGGGTGCCTGAGGTCATGGATACTCCATTTACCCTGATGTGTTTATACACATTTCATACCTGTATTAAAATATCTCATGTACCCCATAAACATATATACCTACTTTGTACCCACAAAAATTTAAAAATAAAGTTAATTTCAATGTTTAAAGACTTGTTATTAAAATAATAGCAGTTTCTATAAATTTAATATTTCAATAAAACTCCCAATATTTATTCTTAACACTGGAAAAAGTTTTCCAAAACATATATGGCAGAAATATGGGCCTTGATGTGAGGGCAGCATCAATTAATGAGGGATCCTCTCCCTTGACCAAAACACCTTCCACCAAGACCCACCTTTAACGCTGAGCATTACCTCTCAAAATGAGATTTGGGCAGGGACTAATATCCAAACTGTATCAACATCTGACAAGGTGTTCACAACCAGAATATATAAGGAGCTATAACAATTCTTTAGAAAAAAATCTAATCTGAGTTAAAACTGGGCAAAAATCTGAATAGACATTTCTCAAAAGAAGACATACAAATGGCAAACAGGCATATGAAAAGTTAATCAATATCATTGATCCATTAGAGAAATGCAAATCAAAACTACAATGAGATATCATCTCACCCCAGTTAAAATGTCTTCTCTCCAAAAGACAGATAATAAATGCTGAAGAGGATGTGGGGAAAAGGGAACCCTCGTGCACTGTGGAAATGTATATTAGTACAACCACTATGGAGAACAATTTGGAGGTACCTCAAAAACTAAAAATAGAGCTACCATACAATCCCACAGTTCCACTGGTAGTTATGTACCCCAAAGAAAGGAAATCGGTATATTGAAGATATATCTGCACCATGTTTACTGTAGCACTACTCACAATAGCCAAGATTTGGAAGCAACCTAAGTGTCTATCAGCAGATGAATGGATAAATAAAATATGGTACATATACACAATGGAGTACTATTCAGCCATAAAAAAGAATGAGATCCTGTCATTTGCAACATTATAGATGGAACTAGAGATCATTAAGTGAAATAAGCCAGGCACAGCAAGACAGACATCATATGTTCTGACGTATTTGTTGGAGCTAAAGATGAAAACAACTGAACTTATAGAGAGTAGAAGGATGGATACCAGAGGCTGGGAAAGGTAGTGGGGGGATGGTGAGGGGGAAGTGGGGAATGTTAATAGGCACAAAATGTAGAATGACTAAGACCTAGTATTTGATAGCACAAGGTTACTACAGTCAGTAATAACTGTGCATTTTAAAGGTATAATTGAATTGTTTGTAACACAAAGGATAAATGCTTGAGGTTATGGATACCCCATTTACCCTGATGTGATTATTAGACATTGCATGCCTATATCAAAATATATCACATACCCCATAGATATATACACCTGGTATGTACCCACAAAAGTTAAAGTAAAATTTCAATGATTAGTTAATAACAGTTTTCTTTAAGTGTTTCTGTAAATTTAATACAATTTCAATAAAGCTCCCAATATTTATTCTTAGTACTGGAAAAAGTTTTCCAAAATGTGTATGGCAGAAATAGGGCCAAAATAGGCAAGAAAACTATTTTCGAGATGTCAGTTTTCCTCAAATTGTTCTATTAATTAAACATCACTTGAACTAAAATTTGACAAGTGGATTATAAATTTATGTGGACATTCAAAACAATTGTGGATACATGAGTCCAGAATCACAGCCACAAACTATTACGTGCTTGGGAGATTTTCAGAAAATATGCCAATGAAATCCAAGGGGAAAGACACGTCTTCAAAAAGTGATGTTACCTTTGACTCCCCAAAGCATATATAAAGCCTCAACTCATCATAGATCTAAATATAAGAGCTCAAACTTAAAACTTGTAGAAGAAAACATGAGAAAATTTTTGTAGGTTTGAGTTAGATGATGATTTCTATATAGGACAATAATAATATGGAACATACAAAAATAAATTTAATGCACTTAATTTAAAATAATACAAATGATTTACTCATTTTAAACTTTGCTAAATTAGATTTTGTTAAATTCAAAAGCTTGTGTTCTTCAAAGCACACAGTTAAGGAAATGGAAAGGTGAGTTATGGACTAAAAAAACATACCTGTAAAACAGCTTTGGGTAAGAATAGAAGAAAAATCCCAATAAGAAAATTGGTGAAATATTGGTGTGGAAAGTTCATTACAGAAAAATGAATGGCAAATTATCCTGATTTGGGGGAGAGTGTTCAATACCAATGCTAATTTTTAAAATGTCCTGTGTTTAATTTTTTGGAGTTTGTGATTTGCAACATGCCCCTACTGCATGGAGGGAGAGGAGATGGTAAAATGAACAGAAGTAATAATTGTAAACATAAAATCTCAATGGATCATAATTTTCCACAGAACAGAATAAAATGTGTAGCTGTCAATTTACAACACCACTCGGTAGGAGCACAATACAATAATTCCACTATTCTTAATATGGGCCAAATTTCTGATCTTGAAACCAGCTCAGTTTTCCTATACAATTGATGTTTATGGGGGCTTTTTTGGGGAATAAACAGAAATTGACTGTTAGACCATCCTTGCATTGCTATAAAGAAATACCTGAGACTGGGTAATATAAAGAAAAGAGCTTATAAAGGGAAGAGGTTTAATTGGCTCAGGTTCTGCAGGCTTTACAGGAAGCATGGTGCTGGGATCTACTTGGCTTCTGGTGAAGCCTCAGCTTTCAGTCACAGCAGAAGGCAAAACAGGAGCAAGAGAGAGGGAGTTGGGGCAAGTGCCACATACTTTTAGATGACCAGATCTTGGGAGAATTCAGTATCAGGAAGACAGCACTAAGCCATATGAGGGTTCCATCCCCATGATCACCTCCCACCAGGACCTACCTCCAGCACTGGGAATTACGTTCAACATCAGATTTAGGCAGGCAAAAATATTCGAAGCATGGGATTGACCTCCCAGTCTTAAAGGTTGAGAAGTTTAACATTTGTCATCTGAATTTCTTTCTCAATAAACCAATCGTTAGGACTCCCACATAGTTTCATGGACCTGAAACTTTACAGAGAACCACAACTGGACAATGAGAACTGTTGCCAGTTGACTAACTTCTGTTCCTTCTCTCTCATTCCTGTTTTCCCACAGGTGGTTACAATGAGATGCTAGACCTCTCATCTAACCACCTGCTGCCTGTTGATCATCTTCCTTATTCCCCTTAATTCCTGCCTATATAAACTCCTAATTTTAGTTGGGAGAGAGACAGATTTGACGGTTAGATTGACAGCATCCACAATAAAACTCTTCCCTGGCAATACTCGTCTTAGTGACTGGCTTTCTGTGTAGTGAGCAACCACACCTAGGCCAAACCCCTAGTGTTCAGCAACAATACATTTGTTCTACTTGATCCTCTGAGCTAATATCTTTGCCTTATGAAAACTTCCCTCACAGCCACTCAGATCAGGGGATGCTCAATGAGGAAGAAACCATTAAGAACTATGTTATCCAGTTTTGTCTAGGGCTGCTGTGATCGGGCAGTTCACTGTGCAGTGAGAAGCCTCCAGAGCAACATGCAGCAGCCCTGTCATCACCCTATTTTCCTCCTGCATCTAGCAGAAATCTTCACACACTTGTGAAGCCAACTATAGCCATAACTGCAGCCCAGGCCGAAGATTTTTGCTAATAACCAATGAGCTAGAAAGGTGGGGTTGGCCCATTTCTCTGTGCATTGTATCTAAGCCATGTAGTTGGGCCCTAGAAAAGAGCTCTACCTAACAATGAGCTATTCTGCCAGTCAACTGAGGATTTAAAAACTTGGACTTGTAGGGACTTTCAGTATTCTCTAATAAAGATGCACTCTATGTCCATATCTTTTCGTATTTTCAAGTGCAAAAAGTAAACATTTTTGCTCAAATATTCCAGTTACCAAATAATTCATATGATGGTATTGGATTGACCCCCAAATAAATGTAAGCTGAGAAACTGGGCAAGGCTGATATGTTCACCTCCTCCCACATTCATGGAATGGGAGATATACCTAGTGAGATCTGTAGTTGTATGGATCTTGCCGCTGGCTTTTTTTGGATTAGTTGAGACACTCAAGCCCCAGAATCCTTTAAAAATCAATAAGGTCCAGATTGAGGACCCTCAGAATGTCTGCTCTTTTCATCTTTTCACTTACGCCAACCACTTTCTTCACTGATGACAAGCACTCAAATTATATTTCTCTCTTTAATACTAATACACAAGTGTTAGAAATGAAAAATAGAAAACAAAGGGTGTATATAAGGTGTGTGATACTTGGCTTTAAGTGAAACCAGTAATGTTCCAACTAAAGATGTGCTTTCCTAGTGTTACACAGCTCATTCAGGTGGTGCATTTCTCTGAGTGCACTGCTGGTATATGATGAGTAGTTGCAAGGGGCCAGTTTGTTAGTAGAACACTGGGTTAGAGGCTCTCCCACTTCCTCCTACACCTGTCTCTGGTTCTCCACTCATTTCAGGACCCCTTTCCTCAGCTTCTCTAACACACTAAGCCTGCATCTACTCTCAGCAGGATTCCATTGAGACAGAGGTAAATACTAGCCGAATTCATGACTTCAACAGAATTTGAGCTGAAGTAAATATTTGCAGAAGTATAACAAACTCAATATAATGCATGCCATAAAAGAGGTGTGGCCGTAGTGCCAAGGAAGCAGAATGAAAGAACTGCATTTTCAGGTAGAACAAGAACAAGAAAGTTACCTGAAAAAAGTGACAATTTAAGCTGATTTTGATATCTGGGTATAATTCTAGTGGGCAGAGAAACACATGGGCAGTTGAAACTGAGAGAGGGTGGTTATCTAATATAATAGGGGATGTTTGGGGCTAATGTGAGTCATGCAGTTTGGCTAATGAGTGGGGAAAAAATGTAAGATCTATGTGGAGAATCTAGAAATTTGCTGTTGGAAACAAACTGAAGAACAGGGAAAGATATCTGCACCAAAGTGTGGAATGTAATTGTGTTTTAGAGAGTAATCAGAAGATTTTAATATGCATTGAGCAATAAGAGTCTAGGGGTGAGGAGGGGGTTAATATAATAAGGAGGGAGGATGCAGAGAGGACCTAACAGGCTTAACTAATTCATTAATTCATTTTGGGCCCTGGGGTTGTGGTGTCAAGCAGAAATAGCCATATTACAATCAAATGCAGTGGGAGAAATTAAGTAATTGCACACATCTGAGCATAATCATGGCAGAGACGTATACTCAATAGAAGCAATCTCAATCTAGCAAGATTTGAGTATTCAGTCCTAGTACTTACTAGGAGTGATTGAGAATATACTTTCTGTCACAAATGATTCCCTGTTAAAAAGTTTGGGTTTTATCTTTTCGATAAGGAGATACCATTGAAAATTTTGGATCAGGAACTAAAATTTAAAAAGTAATTTTTTGCATATTTCTTCCAATCATGTTTTCTTCTTTCTAAAGATGTGCATTACATGATGTACACCATGACATTCTGGAAGCTGAGTCAGAGACAGCAAATCGCATAAGTGCCTCTTCCATCCTGAGTTCACGTCCAGTGGGCACGAAGTGTTCTACGTTCATTCAATGAAATTCTTTTTTGAGACAGAGTCTAGCTTTATCGCCCAGGCTGGAGTGCAGTGGCAAAATCTCGGCTTACTGCAATCTCCCCCTCCCGGGTTCAAGCGATTCTCCTGCCTCAGCCTCCTGAGTAGCTGGGATTACAGGCGTCTGCCACCATGCCCAGCTAATTTTTGCATTTTTAGTAGAGACGGGATTTCACTCTGTTGGCCAGGCTGGTCTCGAACTCTTGACCTCGTGATCTGCCCACCTCGGCCTCCCAAAGTGCTGGGGTTACAAGCATGAGCCACCACATCTGGCCAATGAAATTCTTTAAATAATGTTTCTGTGAGCACTCAGTAACTCATTCATAACAGTGGAGAACTCAACTTACATTATAGCTTTCTAGATCGTGGATTTTTTCTTCCCTACATTGCATTGTTCAATTTTCTAGAGTTATAATTAGGCATATTTGGTTATATTTTTTGGCTGGTAAAAAGTCAAAATAAGAGGAGGCATAGTGATCTTAAGAACTTCAGAACTCCAGCCTGGGCGACAGAGCAAGACTCTGTCTAAAAAAAAAAGAAAGAAAGAAAAAAAACTATAACATTGTTAGGTTCAGGGGTATACGTGCACGTTTATTTTATGGGTAAATTGTGTGTTGCAGGGCTTGGTGTACAGATGGCCACCCTCCACCTTAAGTAGGCCCTGGTGTCTGCTGTTCCCTTCTTTGTGTCCATGTGTAGTCAATATTTAGCTTTCACTTATAAGTGAGAACATGAGGCATTTAGTTTTCTGTTTCTGTGTTAAAAAACTGTAACTTGGCTACTCTGCCTATGGAGTAGCCATTCTTTTTCCTTTACTTTCTCAATAAACTTGCTTTCACTTAAAAAAAACCTATAACTTCAAAACATGTTTCTTTGCATCTCATAAAACTGCCATTAGAGATTTCATGTACTAGGTTTATCATTTTCCACTATATTTAGGTACAATTTAAGTACTTGCCTTCAAATTTATTGGCAAAAACCCCTTATCCCAACTGACATGTTTGTAGTTTTGGGTTTTGTTTCTAAAAATCAGTATTCTTACTTGTTCCATCCTGATTTCAAAATTGTGAGGGTGATTTACTTTGGTAAAATACACATAAACCATATCATTTAATTTATTTGTAAGTGTACAATTCAATGGCATCAAATACATTCACAATGTTATATAACCATCAATACTATCTATACCTAAATTTTTTTCACTTTCCCAACAAAAACTTGATCTACTCAACCATAATCTTTCCTTCTCTCCTCCCTGTCGCTGGTCACTTCTATTCTACTTTTCTGTCTTTATGGATTTGCCTATTCTAGGTACAGCATGTAGGGAGAATCATGAGAAATGTGTCACTCTGTGTCTAGATTATTTCTCTAAGCATAACATTTTCATGGTCCATCCATGTTTAGCATATATTTAAAAATTAATTTTTATGGCTGAATAATGTTCCTTTGCATGTTCATACCATGATTTGTTTACTCATTCATCTGTTCATGGGCACATGGGTGATTTGTACCTTTTGGCTATTGTGAATGATGTGCCTGTGTACAGTGATGTACATATGTCTGTTCAGATCTCTATTTTCAGGTTTTTGGATGTACACCTTACAGCAGAATTGCTGGGTTACATGGCACTTTTATGTTTAAACTTCTGAGAAAACACCACACTATTTTCTTTTCTTTTTGTTTTTGAGACAGAGTCTTGCTCTGTCACCCAGGCTGGAGTGCAGTGGTGCAATCTCAGCTTACTGCAACCTCTGCCTTCAGGGCTCAAGTGATTCTCCTGCTTCGGCCTCCCAGGTAGCTGAGATTACAGGGGTGCACCACCATGCCCAGATAAGTTTTGTGTGTGTTTTTTTTTAAGTACAGACTGGGTTTCACCATGTTAGGTAGGCTGGTCTCGAATTCCTGTCCTCAAGTGATCCACCTGTCTCGCCCTCCCAAAGTGCTGGGATTACAGGTGTGAGGCATCGTGCCTAGCCCACCACGCTATTTTTGACAGCAGATAGACCATTTTACATTCCCACAAGCAATGCACAAGTGTTCTAACTTCACCACTTTCTTGTCACTTCATGTTATTTTCCATTTTTTCTTAGCATACACATCTTACTAAGTAGAAAGGGGTATCTAATTGTGATTGATATTTGCAATTCTCTAATGACTAATGATGTTAAGCATCTTTTCAATTGTTGTCATTTGTGTATATTCTTTGAGTAATGTCAAAGAATTTTCAAGTCCTTTGCTTGCTTTTAATTAGGTTATCTCTTTGATTGTGATGGTGTTATTCATGTTCTTTATATATTTTGGATATTACTATCCTGTCAGACACATAATTGGCAGTTATTTTATCATATTCAGTAGGTTGTCTCTTTGCTTTCTTGATAGTATTCTTTGATGCAAAAAAGTTCTTAATTTTGATCAAGTCCAATTGACCAATTTTTTCATTCTGTTGTCTGTGTTTTTGGTATCATGTTCCCAAATCCAATGTCATGAGGATTTTCTCCAATGCTTTCTTCTGAGAGCTTTATAGTTTTAGGTCTTGCCTTTAGATCATAAATCCATTTTGTATTAATTTGTGCATATGTTGTAAAGTAAGGGTCCAACTTCATTGTTTTGCAAGTAGGTCTCCAGTTTTCCCAGCACTGTTTTTTGAAGACTATCATTTTTCTATTGAATGGCCTCTGCATCTTTGTCAAAAACAATTCACCGTATATTTGAAAGTTTACTTCTGGGATCTCCATTACATTGATCTATTAGTACCACAGTGTTTTAATTATTGTAGCTTTGTGGTAGGTTTCAAAGTTAGGAAGTAGGAGTACCCCAAATTTATTCATCTTTCTGAAGATTGTTTTGGCTATTTGGTGCCCTCTGTAATTTTATATGAATTTGAAAATCAGCTTTTCCTTTTCTGTTGAATTTTGTATCTCTCTTTGGGTAATATTGGCATCTTAACAGTGTTAAGTCTTCCTATACACAAACAGGGATGTCTGCCCATTTATTCGTTTCTTCTTTAATTTCTTTCAGCAGCAGTTTATCATTTTTAGTATGTAAGTCTTTAACCTCCTTAAATAAATTTATTGCAAAGTATTTAATTCTTTTTAGGTGCTATTGTAAATGGAGTCACTTCCTAATTTTCTTTTTGGATTTTTCATCAATGGTATAGCAAACAAAATTTCTCATCTTGTACCCATAATCTTGCTGAATTTGTTTATTAGCTCTGGTGCTTTTCTTTGGATTCTTTGGAATATTCTACATATAGGTTCATGTCATCTTCAAATAGAGATATTTTTACCTCTTTCTTTCTATTTTGGATGTTTTTATTTTTCCTATCTAATAGCTCTGGCTAGAACCTCCTGTTAAATAGCAGCAGTAAAAAGGAGTATCCTTGCCTTGTTCTTAGTGGGAAATCTTTTTAGTTTTTCACCATTGATTATGGTGTTAGCCATGGGTCTTTCATAAATACCCTTTGTCATGTAGAGGAATTATTCCTTTATTCCTAGTTTTCTGAAAGTCTATCATGAAATAGTGTTGGAATTTTTCAAATGCCTTTTTCAACTGAAACAATCAACTGAAACAATCATGTATAGGTTTTTCCCCCTTTCTTCTATTAATAATATGTATTGCATTAGTTGATATATTTGTATTGAACCACCCTTGCATTGCTGGGATAAATGCTATTCACCCATAATGAATAATTCTTTCAACAGACTATTGAATTCAATTTACTAATATTTTGTTTAAAATTTTTGCATCTATAATTGTAAGAATTTTGAGTTTCAGTACAATATTTAATAAATAAAGTAAGATAATCAACACTTTATTATAAAATAGGCTTTGTGATAGATGATCTTGCCCTGCTGTAGGTTAATGTAAGTGTTCTGACCATGTTTATATGGGCCAGATAAGCCATGATGTTTTGTAGATCAGGTATATCAAATTCATTTTCAACTTATATTTTCAACTCTCTTTATGGAGATGTAACCCCATGGTAACTCAAGGTGCATCTGTAGTTGGTTTACTGTATTGTTCAAGTCTTTTTTTTTTAACTTTTCATCTATATGATTGATCTATTTGTGACTGTAAGTAGGACACTGAAGTCACCAACTATTATAGAATTGTTTATTTCTCCCTTCCATTCTGTCAATTTTATGTCATATATTTTGAGGGTTTGTCATTAGGTGCATAAATGCTTACAACTTTTTTTGCTCTATTGACTCTCTTAGTGATATAGTCTCCTTTATCTCTTTTAAACTTTAAGATTTAAAGTTTATTTTGTTTTAATATTATTATAGCCACTCAGATTTATTTTAGTTACTATTTGCATGTAATATATTTTACTATACTTTTACTTTCAAGTTATTTTTGTCTTTAGACATACAGCATGTCTCCTGTAGATTTTGTATTGATATTGTTGTATCATGTTTTTTAAAAATTAATTCTGCTATTGTTCTTTGATTGGAATTGTTAATCTGTTCAGATTTAAAGTAATTACTGGTAACACAGGGCTTAATCTTGCCACTTTGTTGCTTGTTTTTTATTATTTATTTTTAAATTATACTTTAAGTTCTAGGGTACATGTGCACAACGTGCAGGTTGTTACATATGTATACATGTGCCATGTTGGTGTGCTGCACCCATTGACTCATCATTTACATTAGGTATATCTCCTAATGCTATCCATACCCCCTCCCCCCACCCCATGACAGGCCCCAATGTGTGATGTTCCCCACCCTGTGTCCAAGTGTTCTCATTGCTCAATTCCCACCTATAAGTGAGAACATGCAGTGTTTGGTTTTCTGTCCCTGTGATAGTTTGCTCAGAATGATTGGTTTCCAGTTTCATCCATGTCCCTACAAAGGACATGAACTCATCCTTTTTTATGGCTGCATAGTATTCCATGGTGTATATGTGCCACATTTTCTTAATCCAGTCTATCATTGATGAATATTTAGGTTGGTCCAAGTCTTTGCTATTGTGAATAGTGCCACAATAAACTTACATGTGCATGTGTTTTTATAGCAGCATGATTTATAATCCTTTGGGTATATACCCAGTAATGGGATGGGTGGGTCAAATGGTATTTCTAGTTCCAGATCCTTGAGGAATTGCCACACTGTCTTCCACAATGGTTGAACTAGGTACACCAATCAGATGTAGATTTGGTCTTTTCACATAGTCCCATATTTCTTAGAGGCTTTGTTCATTTGTTTTTACTCTTTTTTCCCTAAACTTCTCTTCTCACTTCATTTCAATCATTTGATCTTCAGTCGTCTAATCTTTTTTCAAAGTTTTTAGCTTCTTTGCAATGGGTTCAGACATCCTCCTTCAGCTCAGAGAAGTTTGTTATTACTGATCGTCTGAAGCCTTCTTCTCTCAACTCATCAAAGTCATTCTCTGTCCAGCTTTGTTCTGTTGCTGGTGAGGAGCTGTGTTCCTTTGAAGGAGAAGGGGTGCTGTAATTTTTAGAATTTTCACCTTTTCTGCTGTGGTTTCTCCCCATCTTTGTGGTTTTATCTACCTTTGGTGTTTGATGATGGTGACATACAGATGGCGTTTTGGTGTGGATGTCCTTTCTGTTTGCTAGTTTTCCTTCTAACAGTCAGGACCCTCAGCTGCAGGTCTGTTGGAGTTTGCTGGAGGTCCACTCCAGACTCTGTTTGCCTGGGTATCACCAGCGGAGGCTGCAGAACAGCAAATATTGCAGAATGGCAAATGTTACTGCCTGATTCTTTCTCTGGAAGCTTCGTCTTAGAGGGGCACCTGGCCGTATGAGTTGTCAGTCGGCCCCTACGGGAGGTGCCACCCAGTTAGGCCACTCAGGGGTCAGGGACCCACTTGAGGAGGCAGTCTGACCATTCTCAGATCTCAAACTCCATGCTGGGAGGACCACTACTGTCTTCGAAGCTGTCAGACAGGGACATTTAAGTCTGCAGAAGTTTCCGCTGCCTTTTGTTCCTGTTGCTTGTTATTGATATGCGTTATAAGTTTTTGTTCCTTACTTCCTTCATTACTGCCTTTTTATGTAATTTTTTGTTGTGAAACTTTTGATTCTTATCTCACTTACTTATACGTATATTCTTTAGATACCTACTTGGTAGTTACTATAGGGATTACATCTAGCATCCTAAAGTTATAACAATATAATTTGAATTGATACCACTTAAATAGCATACAAAAACTGTTTCTTGGCTGGATGCGGTGGCTCATGCCTATAATCCCAGCACTTTAGGAGGCCGAGGCAGGTGGATCACGAGATCAAGAGATTGAGACGATCTTGGTCAACATGGTGAAATCCCGTCTCTACTAAAAACACAAAAATTAGCTGGGCGTGGTGGTGCACACCTGTAGTCCCAGCTACTCAGGAGGCTGAGGCAGGAGAATCGCCTGAACCTGGGAGGCGAAGGTTGCAGTGAACTGAGATCATGCTACTTACACTTCAGCCTGGTGACAGAGTGAGACTCTGTCTCAAAAAAACAAAACAAAACAATTTCTCTACAGTTTCATCCTACTTTCTGTTATTAATGCTACAGACTGCATCTTTATTCATTGTGTGCTTAATAATTTAGATTACTAATTATTTTTACACATTTGTCTTTTGAATTCTATAGAAAATAGAAAGTTAGATTACAAACCAAAATCAGAAAACAAAATTATTCTTTATAAAGAATTCTTTATAATTCTTTATAATATACTTTTGCCTTACCTTTTTTTTTTTTTTTTTTTTAAACATGGTGTATTAGTCTGTTCTCCAATTGCTATTAAGGAAGTATCTGACACTGGGTAATTTTTAAAGAAAAGAGGTTTAATTGACTCAACAGTTCCACATGGCTGAGGAGGCCTCAGAAAACTTAAAATCATGGCAGAAGGCACCTCTTCACAGGTGGCAGGGGAGAGAATGAGAGCCAGCAGGGGAAATGTTAGAAGTTTATAAAACCATCAGATCTTGTGAGAAATCACTCTCATAAGAACAGCATGGGGAAAACCACCCTCATGATTCAATTACCTCCCACCAGTCCCTCTCACAACACATGGGGATCATGAGGATTACAATTCAAGATGAGATTTGGGTGGAGACACAGCCAAAACATATCAGAGGCTTCAGGTTACTGTCTAACTTTCTTTCATTTTAACCTGAAAGAATCTCTTTAGCATATATTGCAGGGCAGGTCTATGGAAAAATGAACCCCTTTAGCTTTAAAAATTTTTTTGAGAGTGTCTTCATTTATGTCTCATTCATGAGGTAAAATAGCTTTTCTGAATATAAAATCATCAAGTAAAAATTTTTCAAAGCATTTTTTTCTTTTTGAGATGGAGTTTCACTCTTTGTCACCCAGCCTGGAGTGCAATGGTGCGATCTTTGCTCACTGCAACCTCTGCCTCCTGGATTCAAGAGATTTGCCTTCCTCAGCCTCTGGAGTAGCTGGGATTATAGGCACCTGACACCACGCCTGGCTAATTTTTTTTGCATTTTTAGTAGAAACAGGGTTTCATGGTTTCACCATGTTGGCCACACTGGTCTCTAACTCCTGACCTCAGGCAATCCACCCACCTCGGCCTCCCAAAGTGCTGGGATTACAGGTGTGAGCCACCACACCCAGCCTCAAAGCATTTTAAATATATTCAACCACTAACTTCTGGCCTCTAAGGTTTCTCATGAGGAATTGCCTGATAATGTTACTGATGGTTTGTTGTATGCGATGAGTCACTTCACTTTTGTTGCTTTCAGTATTCTCTGTCTTTTAATATTTGATTATAATGTATCACAGCATGAGTATTGTTGAGTTTATCCTATTCAGGGTTTGTTGAGCATCTTTGACTTGTAGATTCATCTTTTTGCATAAAATTTGGGAATTTTTTAGGCAGTATTTATTCAAATATTCTTTTTGCCCCAGTCTATCTATCTTCTCCTAATGGGATTCCCATGCTACATATGTTTGTTTGCTTGATGGTATCTCACATATTCCCTAGGCTCTGTTCAGTTTTTATTACTTTTTTCCTTTCTTTTTCTCAGAGTCAATAATTTCAACGGTTCTTTCTTCAAGTGTATTTATTATTATTTTTGGCTTGCTTAAATCTGCTCTTAAACCCCTCTAGAGTATTTTCAGTTATTGTACTTTTCATCTCTAGAATTTCTTGGCTCTTTTTTATAATTTCATATCCTTTTTGGAATACACATTTTTTCAGACATCATTTTCCTGTTTTGTCCCTGTCTTCCTTAGCTCTTTGAATATCTTTAGGACAGTTGTTTAAAAGTTTTTGTCTAGTAGTAAGTCTGATATACTCATCCAGGCTTCCTTGGGTTTTAATTTATTTGGCTCCTTTAAGTGGATTATACTTTCCCCTTTTTTATGCCTTCTTTGTTGTTTTTGTTGTTGACTGGACTCTGAACCTTATAATGCACAAACTGGAGAGCAGATTTTCCCTCTTCCTCCAGGGCTTGTTGGGCTTTAAAAAATGTTTTATGGTGTTCCTTATTGGAGATTAGCCTGAGGTAAAAACTTAAGGTCTTATTCAGGTCATTACTGGGCCTTTGTCTTTCCCTAGGCAGGTATGTTGGCTTTCTAAATTCTCTCACATATGCAATTACTTTTTAGTTTCCAAAAACAGGTGTATCCCTTTTGAATCCCTTGGTGGCTACTTCAGTTTATGGAGGTTGGATAACTGGTGACCAGCCTACATGCCCACACCACATTTATCAGAGAAGCATTCCATAATTAGAGCACAGAGCCCTCATATTTGGAAGGCCAGGTCTTTATTGCCCACCCTGGCTCCAGCAAGACCTTTCACCCTTGAATGTGGGTTATGGACCCCAATGCCACATGACATGAGACTGTAGAGACTGTGGTTGGGGGATGGTAGTTGTAACTCTGCTGGTGGCTTAAATAAAGCAAAGATTACCATAATGTACCAGGCAAGCTGTCCCCTGGAAGCTGTGAGTGTTCAAAATAAACTATGGAGGTTCAAAACATTTGCCTCAGCCAATTTCTTCCAATGTAATTGTGCAGATAGAGAAATGGATTTTTGGTAGTTTGTACTTTGCCATTTGTCTTGACTTCACTCCCCTAAGGATCAGTTTTAATAGTAAAGCATAATTACTCTTTGAAGTATGTTAGTTTTCCTGTATTAGAAGTCCTAATTTGTTCCTCTTTTGTTAAATTTAAAATGTGTATGACTCATTGTACTGGCATCCTGAAATAAATAACTCTTTGTAATCCAGACATTTTGATTAATCAGAAAATTGCATTACACTAACATCCTAGTCAATTAAATGTCTATGCGGCACTGTGGTCCCACTTTGCAGAGTGACTATAATTGCCTTGCTTTGCCATTAGTAATTGTTCTAGAGTGTGAAATAATTATAAGTGTAGGAAAGCTCTTGTAGAGAGAACTTCACCTAGGCTTGTGGCATTCACTATTAAAGCAATGAGTGCCTTCTGGTGACAGTCAGCTCAACTGACTTCAAATTTTTGCAGAGTGTCACCACGAATACTAAGTATAGATTTCAGTTTGAAACACTTTAAATTTACCTTTTATTGCTGTGTTTGGTGATATAAATGCAGCTAAAAGCATGAGTTAACAAAGTGAGATTTAGAAAGGAAATGTCATTGACTGCCTGAGCTATGTACTTCATGGAATATGTTTTTGTAATAAAGCCCCTAGAAAATCAGGAAACTTATGAAAGAAGCTTTACATATGTATATGCATACATATATGTTTAAAGCTTATATTGGACTAAGGTTAGAATACTTAATGAGGTCTAAAATGACAAATGGGGATGTGAGAATGTAAGCAAAGTAACCAAGGACTGTCAGTTCTTAATTTGTTGGCAGCACATGCTCACCAGGAACCCGTTGTCTAAAAGCCAATCCCCTGAGAACAAACAGCATTGAGTCTGAAATTCAAATTTCCCAGAATGGAAAATGATGAGCCCTAGAATTTTTGAGTCTTGTCACTAAATTTGCAAAGTTCAGTTACACTACAGCCCAGCTACTTACCAACTGCCTTATTACTCTTCTCTTTGGGCCTACTTAACCCAACTAAAGAATCAGGGAGTCAGACTAAATACCCATAAAGGTCCTCCTAAAGACACATCCTCTGGTTCATTTTGAATATCTAACTTAACATTCTGTCCCTGCAGATGTTCTTTTTTATAACATCATTTTAGAGCTGTAGTCTATCTGCAGAGGAAGGGCTACAGGCAGGTTTGGAGTGCATGAGTTCATTACAAATGCCATGTTTTATAAATTGATGCCAGTGTTCTTGACCTGTCTTATGAACAACTGGGACCTTATTTCCTGTGTCACTCTCTCCCCTTTGCATCTTACACTTTCAGCTAGTCTTAGAGGTTTCCATTGAGTTCTGAGGACAGACTTTCAGAATCCTCATTCTCTTGCTTCCTTTCCTCTAGAGTTATCTCTGTTCACTATTGTCCTTATTATGTGTTTTTTTTATGATTATGAGGCAACTAAAATCATCTGATTATTGATCACTGTGCTGAACCTCTAACTGCATTTCTTCAATGGTTAGACATATTTTTATTTTTTTTGAGATAGAATCTCATTCTGTTGCCAGGCTGGAGTGCAGTGGCATGATCTCAGCTCACTGCAATCTCTGCCTCCCGGGTTCAAGTGATTCTCCTGCCTCAGCCTCCTGAGTAGCTGGGACTACAGGCATGTGCCACCGTGCCCAGCTAATTTTTGTATTTTTAGTAGAGACGATGTTTCACCATGTTGGCCAGGATGGTCTCGATCTCTTGACCTCATGATCCGCCCACCTCAGCCTCCCAAAATGCTGGGATTATAGGTGTGCACCACCGCACCCAGCTGACATATTTTTCATATTTAATATTTCTAGTCAGTATGAGTTTTTAAATACGCATATTTTGTTTACTATTTTTCTTCCTTCAAGCCTCTGAAAATATTGATGGTGTCTCAAAATTAATAATTTATGGATTGAAAAAATTCCATTTATCTATTCATATTTATTTATAATGTACCAAATCTAGTGCAATACGTAGTCCCAGGAATTTGGTTCCCATTTTGGAGTTATACTTGAATTTCATTTATAAACCCAAGTTCATTTTTCTCTCCTCTGGCACATATATTCCTAATCATCTTAGCATTCTTTTAGTTGTTACAGATGAGGTAACTGCAGTTTGATGTTTACTCTCCACTCTTTTTCTCCTGCAAATGGTAGCCAGAGCTGCGTTGTCCTATAAGTTTGCTCTACCCTTGATAAAAGAACTTACATTTTATAATCATTGCTATGGCTGTACTGGATCATGGATCCATAACTCTACAGGTTTGTCAAACACTGCCAAATGCTACACCACAAACACTGATCTTTATTCTTTGCTTATTAAAACAAGCAACCAACCAGGTTAATGCATTCCAAGAGGAAAAAGATATTGACCAAACTAACTTTGGAAAATGGTATTTTGACTGGATAAGGTTTACACAAACTGAGCTGTGTGTAAACACTGTATCTAGTTGGTAATTTTGTTTATCACAGGGACAAAAGTTAATTCTGACATTACTTTTCATTTACACTAGGCTAGAGAAAATGAATAAGTTGTAGAGAATGTGAGCTAGATTCCTCACTGTTACAGAAGGAAGTTATAAGTTAGAAAGGGTACAAGACTAGAAAAAATCCTGTGGTGCCAGATTAGAGTTAAAAATATCAATATATACACAGATAGATATGTAGATAAGATAGACTCACAGAGAGATGGTAGTTAGGCAGATAGATAGATAGATAGATAGATAGATAGATAGATAGATAGACAGACAGACAGATAGACAGATACATATACCTAGAGATTGATAGATGATATATATATATGGGTTAGGACACACTATTCCTAGTTCTGTCTGCTAAGAGATACATGCATCCCATAAGCAATGAGCATAAATCTTGGTTTCTAAATAACATTCTCCAATATAATTATTCAGATCTCTGGAGCAATGGTTGCTTCTAGGACTGGGGCAGTGAAAACATAAAATGATCCTGGGGCATCCTGATGTGCCAGCAGGCCAGAAAGTGCTCAAAACACAAGGATGTGGCATGCGTCATAATCCAAAGTAAAATATAAAGAGACATGAGTCCATACTATGCAAATAAATTGTTAATTAAATGAATGAGAAGGAAGAGACTAATCTTTCCCATGGAAGAATTTCAAATAATTTATGTAGAAAACATGAGGGCAAAGGAAAATCACCATTAGAACACTACAGTGATAGTGGCTGTTGGCAAGATCCAATGAGGGATCCATATTAGTGGGTGAAACTTGAGGAGGAAACAGTATCTTTGCAAAGTCTGAAAGTATCTTTAACGGAATATTTACTAATTACCATGGTTATTTTAATATACATTCACAAATTTATTGTTATTTCTGCCTTAAAGAGGTGGAGTTTAATTTTCCTCTCCTTAAGTGTGGGCTGGATTTAGTGACTCAATTTTAACATATAGAGGGTGGAAGGGAAAAATAGCCTCGCAGAGGAGCAACCTGGCAGACACAAGCTAAACCGAGTGATTGCGGTTCATGTCACCAGTGATGCCTTATCCCCATAGGATGTGATGAAAAGGCCACCTCACCTCTGCAACATTCCTCCCTCAAATCTGTAATCCTAGTCTAGTCAGACAAACATAAACCAAGGGAACTCCACACATATCTGACTGGTTTTCAGCAAAAGTGCCAAGGTCATGAAAAACAGGAAAGACTGAGACACTGTCACAGAGTCAGAGACACTAACAAATCATGATGACCAAACACGGCACAGTACCCTGTTTTGGATCCTAGAACCAATAATAATAATAATAGAAAAGTGGCAAAATCCAAATGAATTGTATAGTCTAGTTATAGTATTATACCAATGTTAATTCTTCTTAGTGCTGTTAAATATGTTATAGTTACATGAGATGTTAACCTTAGGGGAAGTTAAAGGCATATTGAAACCATCCATACTATCTCTGAAACTCTTCTTGAAATCTAAAATTACTTCAAAATAAAAATTTTTTAAAACAGGAAAGAGGCTAAAGCGGGCTGGGTGTGGTGGCTCATGCCTGTAATCCCAGCACTTTGGGAGGTGGAGGTGGGCAGATCACTGTAGCCCAGGAGTTTGAGACCAGCCTGGCCAATGTAGTGAAACCCTGTCTCTACTAAAAATACAAAAATTAACCAGGCATACTGGTGGGTGCCTGTAATCCCAGCTACTTTGGAGGGTGGAGAATTGCTTGAACCCAGGAGGCGGAGGTTGCAGTGAGCTGAGATTACACCACTACACTCCAGCCTGGGTGAGAGAAAAATAAAAGAGGCTAAAGCATCAAAAAGGGGAGCAGGGAAGCAGGGCTCTCTTTTGTCTTAATAGGGAAGTCTGAGAAGTTATGGCACCATTGTCATATGTTTCTAGCAGAGCAGAATGCCAGGGCTGGGCCATGTCTGGGGAACAGCCTCAGGATAGAGTAGACAGCAGATAAGGGAACTAAGGCCAGACCCCAGGAAGAACAAAAATATATATTTATGCAGAGAGAAATATCAATATAAACAAGCTTCTACTGCTCTGATGATGTGAGATGATTGACAAGACACTAATTCATATCTACTCTTACCATTAGAAAATATAAACACTATTAAAACAAAGTGTTTACATAGATCCAAGCTTATATTGTGAAAATAGAACTTCTCATTGTTCTCTATGTGGGGGTGTGTACAACACTGGTGGACCCCGCAAGCTTGCTCTGGTACAACTCAGGTACAGGATCATTTGGGAACCCTGAGCGTGGCCCCCTGAGCCAATATATAACATGATTGGTCAGGCTGGTTCTGCCTTGAATAACACAGATTCCACTTTAGCTGAGAGAAGGTAATATTTTTTTAAATTCCATTTTGGTTTATCTACACTGTTTTAGAATGTATGGGTTTCTCTAGATCCTCTGTTACTTCAGGTGTGACATTTTATGCACATCACTTGCAGCCCACTGGTGTCCACATTCTGCCATGTGATGTGGAGGATCCTTGCCTCCATGTAGGCCCATTTTTCCTTCTCACTTTACAACATAATTTACATGCATGAAGAACTATATCAGACCATGGAGTAATTTTTGCTTCAATCATCAAACACAGTTTAGAAAAACTCAAGAAGGCCAGTCTATCGTATTTATCCATATTTTTATTATTTCTATTTTTCTTCATTCCTGATGTTATGCTTCCTTATTTTATCATTTTTTTCTGAATTAAGAACTTCCTTTAGCCACACCTTTAAGAAGGTTGCTGTGTCCTTCCTTGAGTCCCAGGTTCCCCTTGGCAGCCCACAGTGTGGATCTGGGATACACAGGGTGAGCACAGGCTGTAGGAGGTCTTGAAATTCTGGCAGGGGGTCTGCACTTGACCTAAGAGGTAAGGCACCAGCACTTCTGAAACCAGACAGAATTGGATGGAAGCTGTATTTCAAGGTGATTGTCTGTATTTATGAGGACTAATCTTTTGGATAATCTGGAAGGCCTGGGGGACTCACTGGAAAGATATGGTAATAATTTCAATAAATATTTAAGGGCTAAACCACGTTGAGGCTGATGGGACCAGGGAGAAGCAGCTGCATGCTACATACTGAGATCATCTAAGACAGGAAATTGATGTTTTACATGAGGTTGATTTTGAAGAGTAAGGAGGCATATCTCGTCCCCAGTCTCATCTCTGGAAAGAACTGCACCAGACCCAACCCACCCTAATTATCTGTTCTCCTGATTGTGAAGTCTACAAAAAGAAACACACAGGTCATTTTCAGAAAACGAAGACATGGTGTTAGTAGCAAAATCTCACTGTGGTTTGAATGAGCATTTATGAACTGTCAGGAAGGAGCCCTTCATTGCTCTGTTGTCAAGAATGGGAGACACTAAGAGCTCAGCCAGGGCTTCGACTTAAGCTCCATGTGAATAACCTTGGCCTATGCTCCCTGGACATGCAGTTCACCATCCGCAGAGTGTGGCCAGTTTGCCTGTTGGGAGGAATCACATGCACTGTGAGCCACCCCTTGCAGCAAGAAGTCCACAAACAGGACTTTTTCCTGGCAACAGTAAGTGAGGTCAGCTGGGGTCTGGAGCTGCCCAAGACTGGCTGCACGCTCCAGGGATGGGAGTTTTAGTGCCCTGGAGGGAGCCTCTACCTGTGACTGCTTTAGCACTGCCCTGAGAACCATGGTCCACATGGCACCTGTGAGCAGAGATGGGGGAAAGAGGAGACATCGCTGGGCTGCAGAGGTCAACAGGGATGTGGAAGTGTCTTTTATTGCAATTAAGTTTTCTAGTCATCAAATCTCTTCGAGGTATAGAATCAGCTCTGAAATTCTCAAAGTGTTTTGATCATAGTATTCAGGGATTTATTTCTTTAACTGAGATTTACATTACTATGTATTTGCGGTAATGTTTTTGTTAAAAGTTATATCGTAATGTATTTAGCCAGAACTCAGTGTCTGTGAGAAAGAAAAGATACTAGAACTTCTTACTACCTTCTATGATATAAAGTTTAAAATTATATAATGTAACCAGTGACTTTCCTGTTTTAAAAAATCACATAATCAAAAAAAACTTACTGTCTGTATATTTTTGTTTTAATCAGCATATACTCATACATGGGTACATTAATTTCTCTCACAGTCAAGTACAATTATAAAATATATATTTTGGAATAATATGACCCACAGATTCATGATGCAATATAGTATGAATTAATTCTTTTTTATTATAGTTGTCTAATGCTGTGTCAGCTTCTCAACAAGGGGTCAAGCCCCCAAAGACCCAATGAATACACATGGCTTGAGTGTCCAGTGGAGCCCACATGGGTGGCACCCCTGGACAACTGAATGTCTGCTGACCTAATTTCTGAAATATTTCTGCACATCAATTACCTATGTCTGCTTGGATGAAGTTGAAAAAATTCAATAATCTCATAATAGAATCTTGAATTCTTTAATGTTCCCAGCAGTGAACCCAATGCCATGGGTGTGGTTTAAACCACTCCCCATGGTTTAAACCATCCCCCATGGTTTAAACCAAGTCTTGTATGCAGCACTACCCAGCTGCATACAAGACTCAAGAATCAGAGGTAAGAAGGTGGCTGGAAGTCATCCAGATTCTACAACATATGTAGTGTTGGGTCAGTTAAGCTCTAAAACAATGCATTTAATAAAATGATGGATTTATATAGGAATTTTCCAAATGGGAGGTGAGGGAAATAGCATATGGAGATTTGACAGCAGATACATTGAAAGTTAAAAAGAAAGACAGAAATGCAAATCCCTTCTCACTCCTTCACACCTGGGGAAGTTTTGAGCGGCTTGGATGCTAAACATACAGGAGACAAATTCAACAGCCTTATTGATTTTCACACACTCCCCATTTTCTGAAACAAACTGAACAACAATAAAAGCAGATCCAGGGGAAAAAAGGATCAGAATGCCACAAATTCTACGTAGGCTATGGAAATAGTTTTGACTCACACTGCCTGTGACTATTATAATAAAATCAGTCACTAATATAATTTGAAATTTAGGAAAGAAACAAATTGTCTTGTTAGGGTGTCTAGCTCACTGTACCTACTAAGAGAGGCTGTGAGTGCTCTGAGAGTAATTTGAATTCCACATGTGTCATTTCCCTTTAATAATTTTCTTGCCAGGCATTTTATACTTTAAAATTTGTGTGGGAAATTTCTAACAATGGACCTGTTATTATTTTTTCACATTATCTCTACATTTTTCATATTATCTCTACATTCTCACTACGGATCTTTTCTGTCAAATGAAACGATATAAAGAAACTTCTGGAGTACTAGATCAGGCTTTCAAATTTGTCACTCTGACACCATTTTCACCCTTTGGTTCATGGGTCACTGCACAGTGGAAAGCAATGGATGTGCCTATACAGTTCATATTGGCTGGGGGCTCAGTCACTGTGGCAGATTTACTGTGGTAAAAACTAATATCAGAAATGTTTCTCAAGAAAAGAGAAAGGACCAGCTGAGTGAGAATATATCTATGAAACTGTTTTTCTCAAGAGGAGAC
The DNA here is from genome assembly GCF_006542625.1 of Nomascus leucogenys. Lineage (NCBI taxonomy): Eukaryota > Metazoa > Chordata > Mammalia > Primates > Hylobatidae > Nomascus > Nomascus leucogenys. The sequence continues at coordinate 44,516,621 of NC_044398.1, read as the reverse complement.
TAAAGACTGTGAGCTGGGCAAGCGGTGGCTTATGCCTCTAATCCCAGCAATTTGGGAGGCTGAGGCAGGCAGATCACCTGAAGTCAGGGGCTCAAGACCAGCCTGGCCAACTATGGTGAAAGCCCGTCTCTACTAAAAGTACAAAAATTAGCCGGGCGTGGTGGTGGGCACCTGTAATCCCAGCTACTCAGGAGGCTGAGGCAGGAGAATTACTTGAACCTGGGAAGCAGAGGTTGCAGTGAGCCAAGATCATACCATTGCACTCCAGCGTGGGTGACAGAGTGAGATTCTGTCTCAAACAAAAAGAAAGAAACAAAATAGCCTGTGAGATACTTTTCTTTCATTGAAATCACTGCCTCTTATCTTGGCATAATTTGAACAACCCAAGCAGGGAGAAGCCAGAGCCGGGCACATTTCCCTAAGACTTCACAACAGGTGTTTTATTTATTTATTTATTTGAGATGGAGTTTCGCTCTTGTTGCCCAGGCTGGAGTGCGGTGGCACAATCTCAGCGCACCTCAGCCTCCCAAAGTGCTGGGATTACAGGTGTGACCACCATGCCCAACCCACAACAGGTGTTTTAATAGTTTATGAGGATATTGATAAACAGCTAGATTGGACTTAGGGATAAATTAATTAAGCCCTCATGTTTTATTGGTGAAAAGACAGATCCCAAGAGACAATGAAAAAGATACTTGATTTCTACTGTTGGGTTGATCCTGGAACAATCTGGGCCTGAACTGTGCAGGTCCACTTACAGGGGATTTTTAAAAATAAATGCAGTAGATCCATATAGGCAGTATCCACATTTGAAACCAAATGTGGCAGGAAAATACAGTACTGGCCAGGTTCCAGGCCTACATGCACAGAGGGTCGACTTTTCCTACCCACAGGCTCCACAAGGCTGACTTCAGGACCTGGGAATGCATGGATTTGTGTCGAGACCAGCTGGGTCGTGGAGACCCCAACCGAGCTGCACTAGAGGAATGAAGACAAAGACACAGAAATAAAATGCAAAGTGGGAATCAGGGGGATAACAGCCTTCAGAGCTGAGAGCCACAAACAGAGTGTGACCCACATGTTTATTGACAGCAAGCCGGTGATAAGCATTGTTTCTATAGGTTATAGATTAGCTAAAAGCATTCCTTACGGGAAACAAGGCATTTTTAGCGAGGAGCAGAGAAACAGTCTCTGGCTGATTATCTGCAGCAAAAACATGTTGTTAAGGCACAGGCCGCTCATGCTATTTGTGGTTTGAGCAGTTTTCCGCTCTGGGCAGGCCAGGTGTTCCTTGCCCTGCTCCAGTAAACCAACAACTTCTCGCAGTGTGCGTCATAGCCATCATGAGCACGTCACATTGCTGCAGAAATCCTCTTTATGGCCAGTTTCTTTAAGGCCTGTTTATGACAGGCTTAGGGCCTGTTCCCAGCAAATTTGGGTGTCCAAGGTGGGTCCTGGAACTAATCCTCTGGATACCAAGGGACGACTGTGTTTGAACCATGGTTTGGGTTTGGAGAGATTAATGACAACAGTGGCTAAGCATGGGAAGTGTTTCTATGGTGGGACTGCACTGGACCACCTCTGAATGTGTGTATTAGAAGTTTAGTAAATAAAACAAATCTAAATTATTATTTGATTGGGGTTAGTGGGATGCAAATAAGATTTATTCAGAGTATCCTAAAAATTCCCCCAGTTTTATTTAGTTTTGTGGAATTATGTCCTCTTTCCAATTTTGCAACATTTCTTTGCATGTTAAAACATTCTTCCCTGAACCCACAATGAGTTTTTTACAACCCATTTCTGATACAAAAAATACTTCAACGAAAAACAGAGCTTGCTTTTGTACATAAGCTAAAAACAAACAAAACAAACCCAGAAGCATAGCTGCTCTGCTCATTCCCTTCTACTCAAGAGAAAAAAAGAAAATAAAGATACCATCAAGGAAACTGATGCCACAGGAAATCTTTTATTCATCATTTGGAAATTTATCACCAGCACACTGAGGGCAATAGCCCTTTCTCTCAGTTGCTTGTAGATAATTCACATCTTTGTCAAAAGATTCTCCTTCAAAAAATGTGGAAAATTGATTTCGAAGAGTTAAGGAAATACAAGTCATGAGGAATGGAGAAGAAAATAACACATAGATAATCTGTCATGTCACATTTTATGTCTAGATATTGAGGGTATCAAGGAGATGCGTGCCTGGTGATGAATAAAGACAAACAGCTGATCTTGGAGGCATGGAATTGGGACTTGGAACTGCACCCCACCCCCTCCAGCTCCTATTCTCTTCTGTTATTGAACATCTGGAGAGACAGGCATGTTGGTGTCCTTGGTTTACCTACACTAAACCTCTTGTACACAGATGAGCAAACTGAGATCTAGAAAAATGAACTGGCCCAAATTTACAGAATTAGGTGACTTTGTCACATGAGCGGGTGAAGAGTCTCAAAGATTAGTGAAGTCTAGAAGATTGTAGGAGAGTCATCAACTAAGTTATGCAAGCTGTCCAATCCCCTCCCGAATTTCACATGGAGAATTTCATGGGAACAGAGCCAAATGAAGAGAGTTGGGTACACACACAAGGGCTGGTGTGGCCATTGAGATGCCTAAGCATTTACCAGGGGATTTTTATTTTTAGAAGGAAATATCTGCAGCATCTTACCAAATGCTCTGCCCAGGATCTCAGAGGCTCTGAGAACACTAAGCTCTGCTTGTGTTCCTACATTATGAAAAACCAAGAGAGATGTAGCCCTTGTGCTTGTGTTTTACTGAGAGGGAGGCTCGTGGCCCCATCCAGACAACCTCCACACCCCGCCTTTGATCCCAGAGGCTGATGGAGAATGTCTCAGCCAGCTGCAGCCCTAAGTATGGTTCTAACACATGGAGGCTCCTCCGAGAAATCTATAGGGCTTCATTATGGCCATCAATAGGGCTGCTTGTCTTGCCACATTTCTGGGACTTTGCAATTTTTTTAATGGTTTGCTTTAATATTCTTCTTTTTTTTAAATGGAGTCTTGCTCTGTCACCCAGGCTGGAGTGCAGTGGCACAATCCTGGCTCACCACAGCCTCTGCCTCCCAGCTTTAAGCAATTCTCTTGCCTCAGCCTCCTCAGTAGCTGGGATTACAGGCACTCACCACCACAACTGGCTAATTTTTGTACTTTTAGTAGAGATGGGGTTTCACCATGTTGGCCAGGCTGATCTTGAACTCCTGACCTCAAATGATCCACCCTCCTTGACCTCCCAAAGTGCTAGAATTACAGATGTGAGCCACCACACCAAGCCATGTTTGCTTCATATTCTAACACAAAATGATAGCTTAACCTATCATCCAATATTCCCACTTCTCAATAAGATGCAACTGCTGTGCTTTCTTTGAAATAATTATTTTTGAAAATATTATTTCAAAATGTAGTCCTCCCAGACAGTGCTAATTCTATTGGGATTTTAAAGGATTACACAAAATAGCCATCACATTACACTTAATGTGCTCTATGTAATGCAGCACCAGCCTGCTACAGCCACTTCGGGGGCTCTTGCCCACTCTCTCCTCCAGGCTCTCTCACATGCATCAAGGCTGTGATCAAATGGGACATTCTCACTCCATCCCCTCCTAACCCCCAATTCAGATTGTAGCCCACCCCTCAGCAGTCCCTATCCCCTTTCCTTCATTTTGTTCCATAACTTTTGACACCTTCCAACATTCTACAGTTGTGCTTTTTTTTTTTTTTTTTTTTTTTTTGAGAGAGTCTAGCTCTGTCGCCCAGGCTGGAGAGCAGTGGTGCCATCTTGGCTCACTGCAAGCTCCACCTCTTGGGTTCACACCATTCTCCTGCCTCAGCCTCCCAAATAGCTGGGACTACAGGCACCCGCCACCACGCCTGGCTAATTTTTTTGTATTTTTTAGTAGAGACGGGGTTTCACCATGTTAGCCAGGATGGTCTCAATCTCCTGACCTCGTGATCCACCCGCCTTGGCCTCCCAAAGTGCTGGGATTACAGGCGTGAGCCAGTGTGCACACCCGATTTTGCTAATTTCTTTAGTGAACTATTTGCTCTTCTGCACAAAATTGCAAGTTCCATGGGGATAGAATTTTTTTTATGGCTTTATTCTCTGTGGTATGTCCAGTGCCTAGAAAAGTGCCTGTTAAGGGTTGTGTGGTATTTCCTGAATAGAGGCTGAATGTTGTGATAAGTTTCACGGTGATTCCTCATCTTGTGCCTGCACTTGCAAGTTTATTTTTGTCTGCCTGGGGAGTTGCACCCAGCACCCTCAGCCCCCACCACTCAAGGTTCCTGTCTGCATGAGTGTAATCGCCATCGAGTGTCAACAGCACCATCCCTTTCCCCACTCTCATTCAGAAGCTCCTCATCTGCTCTGGGATGGGACAAACTCTTGTGTCATCATTCTGCCAAGTTTATTAAAACTCAAAATGTGAGTGTCTACTCTTTTCTTTCTCTTTGTCCTTTTGTTAAAACTTCCCCTTTGAAAGAGGAGATGCCAAGGTTTAGACTAAATGGGAGAGAAATAGTGGGCAACTGGAGAATAAGGGAGGAAAACCACATTAGTTAATCTATCAAATCATTACATTTCTATATGATTAAGCATAAAATAAAATGTCTTTGAAGAAGTTATGCAGTCCAAGGGGTCTCTAACTAATGAGCAGGTCCTGAAGGACATGGTAAAGCCCATATCAAAGCCAAGTTAATTAGCATTTTATCCTGATGCATCTGTGGGGACAAGCAGTTCAGCTACATTTTCATGAAACAAAGACAGCATTTGCAGGGTCTGTGTCTAACCTTGTCATAGGTGGGACATCCTTTAAGGGGGATCCATGAGTCTTAGCTAAGTCAATGGGGAAGGGAAGTTCTTTGCAGTAAGGCAGGAAAACAAGGTGGTGATTTCTTTAACCATCACTGTTTCCCAGTGCCTCAGGGCTCAAGTAGAATTCAACAGTGTCAGTATCAGTACCTGAGCATATTTAAAAGAAATAGCTGAAGACTCCAAATACTTATTTACTGTGGAACTGCCAAACAACCGTGTTCATGGATTTTGAAAATATCATGACATGCTGCATCTTGACATCTGGGACATGTTCCAGACTCAAATGAACCCCATGAACATAAGATTAGCCACAGACAGAATTGTGAAGAATAACAAAACATCTTAAACTACATGGGTAATTCAGAATCTAAGTGAAAAAAAGAAAACTGGAATGCATGGGGCCACTCTGTGAGTTACGAGGTGCATGATTCAGGCCATTCCTTTCAACCACAACCACAGATGCAAAAGACAGTGGAACTGAGTAACTTGCAGTCTTGTCATGAGCACCAGAATCAAGAAGATCAAGAAATAGCTGTTTCTCTATGGAATTTTCTTTTTATTTATTTATTTATTTTTTTTTGTTTGTTTTGAGATGGAGTTTAGCTCTTGTCGCCCAGGCTGGAGTGCAATGGTGCAATCTCTGCTCTCTGCAACCTCTGCTTCCTGGGTTCAAGTGATTCTCCTGCCTCAGCCTTCCTAGTAGCTGGGATTATAGGTGCCCACCACCACACTGGGCTAAGTTTTTGTATTTTTAGTAGAGACGGTGCTTCACCATGTTGGCCAGGCTGGTCTCAAACTCCTGACCTCGGGTGATCCACCCACCCTGGCCTCCCAAAGTGCTGGGAATACAGGTATGAGCCACCATGCCCAGCTCTCTATGTGATTTTCTAATCTTCAATTTTATAATCTTTCATTTTATTCTATAGAAGACTGAAGATTATCTATAGAAATTGAAGATTTTCTGGAGAAAATTCTGTATATTTAATCTTTCATTTTTTAGTTTTTGTTTGTTTGAGATGGAGTCTCACTCTGGTGCCCAGGCTGGAGTGTAGTGGCACAATCTCAGCTCCCTGCTACCTCTGGTTTTGGGTTCAAACGATTCTCCCACCTCAGCCTCCTGAGTAGCTCAGATTAGAGATGTGTACGATGATGCTCAGCTAATTTTTGTATTTTTAGTAGAGATGGGTTTCACCATGTTGCCCAGGATGGTGTTGAGCTCCTCAGCTCAAGTGATCTGTCCCCCTTGACCTCCCAAGTGTTGGGATTACAAGCGTGAGACACCACGCCCCGCCTTATGTTGTTAGTTTTTAATCTAAAAGAATGCCTCTGTCTTCATAGAGTTTTGCTCAGTGTTAATGACGAAATCCTTGCCAAAGTCCCACCAAGTGCCCCATGTGCAGTGCCAATGCCCTGAGCTCCCGCATGTTGCTGGCTGCTTCACTGGATGCTGAGACTTGGTTATTGCAGAAATGCTGAGATTGCTTATTGAGGAAGGAGGAGAGTATAAGTAAATAATCTTCCTGAGGATTTTTTTTTTTTGAGATGGAGTTTCACTTTTGTTGCCCATGCTGGAGTGCAGTGGCGTGATCTTGCCTCACTGTAAACTCCGCCTTCTGGGTTCAAGCAACTCTCCTGCCTCAGCCTCTCGAGTAGTTGGGATTACAGGCATGCGCCACCACGCCCAGCTAATTTTTGTATTTTTAGTAGAGACAGGGTTTCTCCATGTTGGCCAAGCTGGTATCAAACTCCCGACCTCAGGTGATCTGCCTGCCTCAGCCTCCCAGAGTGCTGGGATTACAGGTGTGAGCCACTGTGCCTGGCCTTCCTAAGGATTTTTAAAGCTATTCTACGAACTTTGATCACAAATCTACCCATGTAAGTTGTTTTCTCTGGGAAACTACATTCCTATTTGTGCCTAACACAGTGTGGACATGGTGGCTGCAGCTCTCCTAGGGCCTACTGTGGAAGCTTCTTCCTCAACAGAGCCTCAGGGTTTATCAAAGTAAAAAAATAAAAATAAAAAATTCATATGCTATCTGACTGCTGCCACTGCTGAAGGATCTGTTATTTCTCAACCACTAATAAAACACAGAGTTTCATTAAAGATGGATTGTTGCTTTTCTTTTGAGTGTGAATATCATTATTCTAAGACTTCCATAGTTGTTGATCTGATCAAGGAAATGTAGTGAACTTTTTGTTTCAGGTTACGAAGCAAAGCATTTTATTAGATGCACCACAAAAGGCACATTAATAGCAAACGGCAACACAATTTTAGATTATTAGCACTAAACTACGTTTTAAAAATAATGTATAATACTTCTACACAAGGCCTAGAGTGGTGGCTCAAGCCTGGAATTCTAGCACTTTGGGAGGCTGAGATGGGAGGATTGCTTGAGCCCGGGAGGTGGAGGCTGCAAGGAGCCGAGTTTGCACAACTGCATTCTAGCCTAGGCCACAAAGTGAGACCTTGTCTCAAACAAACAACAAAGACCAAAACCAAAAACCAAAATTTGCCATGGCCCATGAGGAAAGTGGCCATGGCCATGTCAACAAGGACACTTCAAGCCCATGGTGTTTGGAGGTCTGAGGCAGCCACAACATCAGATGTGTTTTCTGGGCTCTGCTGCAGGAACGGAGGAGCTGTGCTGGGCCCCTTGCCCCACTCTGAAGTTTGGCCATGGGCTGGATGTGCTTCTGCTTAGTGAAGATGCCACAGGCTCCTTCCTTCTTTCCAGAGACAGACACAGGTCCCCAAAGCCTCCTGTACCTGGCTGAGGAAGCCAGACAGACAAGTTCCCTGTCCAGATGGAAGGCCCCAGAGAGCTCCTCAGGATCTGAAAGCTGAGGAGGAATGCAGGGCGGTGTCCCTGGTCACTCCCACTGACCTTGGGGTCATCTGATTTGCAGAGCTGATACCCTGGCTTTCGGGGGAGGCAAGTTATGTGTATTTTGAGATTTGTGTTCGTTAACACATATTATTATCAAGGCCAAGGAAGTCTACTGAGAAGGAAGGAGGAGGACATTGAACACCAGCCCAGGCTGCAGTGCGGCCTCCAGCAGCCTGCTGTATGACTTAATAAATGCTGAGTCAATGCAGAGTTGTGCTTGAAATCATCTTCCAAATCATTCCATTGAAATTAATCTTCTTGAGTATGAGCTTTCTGCTTTTGGGAAGGTTGTTAATAATTTGCCCATGTATATTCATAATGAATTTCTCTACACATGAATTCCAGAGTAATTATTCAGTAAGTCTAGAGTTAACATTTTTTCTATTGTTACTTACATACATGTGGTATGTTACTCCCCTTCATGCCAAATATTTTCTTATGCAGCATACCAACCGCAGGGCTATCAGATTAATTTCAAAGACTTCAGCATGTTTCAAAGACAAGGTATCTGACCAATTCTTATGCAATTGTTTGTTTTTAGATCTCAAATTATAGTGTTAAACTCATAACATTTTTTCACTACGTTCAAATTATACTAAGCTTTTGGCTCAGAAAATGCTTAATCACCATTTAATTACAGAAAGTTAGTAAGCTAATATACAGAAAGTTAATAAGGTAACATACAGAAAGCTCAGTTGCTAACTTATCCCACTGCCAGGTCTTTAATTTGGATGGCCACAGTTGACACTCATGAAACTCACCACTGACTTGGTGCTGGCTATGTCTTTCCTGCTGATGTTTTGTGGGTATCATTCATGCGGAGACTTCGATCTTTGGTGGAGAGGCTCCTGGATTTCTCCCCACTGGACATATCTGGCTCTCCTCCCTTCATCTCCTCTTCTAAGATAACCAGTGTGTTGTTTCACCTCTTTCTCCCTACAAAGCCAGACAGCTTACAAAGCAGGGGCTGTTCCATGTACATCTGACTTTCTCACCCAGGTCTGTGTGTGCGTATCTGCATGTGTGTGTGAATATGTGTGCACATGGGTGCATTCATGTGTATATGTGTGCCTGTATGTGTGTCTGTGTATGTGTGCCTGTGTACAAAGACACCTGAGGTCAGTGGCTGAGTATGAGGAACTTGAAGCTCTTACAAGTACTTTGAATATGGAAAGACACATTTGTGCCACATAGGTGCATTAGTCCTTTGCAGTTGCCTAACAGTCCATTTTATTTTAATGCTGATGTTTGTAATTGTGCAGTGGATTCACAGAATGACAGAGTCGGTGCCTTCCCAGCATCATTGCCCTACATGCATGACATTATCCAGTGTGCACACATGTGGGTTGCTAGAGTATTTAAACTGGGAGTTCATGGAAACCTGGCTGCTCCCAGAAGCACTCAGCACAGCCTAACATGACATAAAGTGTTACAATTAATAAATAAATTAAGCAAATCTACTGCATACAAGATCATTATCAACCAGATTACTATATACAATTATGCACACAAAGAAATGAAACAACAAAAATCAAACTAGAGAACAAGAACCTATGACAAAGATGAGCCAATAAAGGGCTAACTTACAGATTTTTAACAATAAGTCCTACAATTTAATATAAGGAAAAAAATCCCTAAAGAAAAATTAACAAAATAAGAAGAGTACATGAAGAAAAGTAAGGCACAGAGGCCAATAAACATTTTCTAAACTCTACCTCACATGAAACAAGTTACAGCAAGAGGATCTCTGCAGGGCAGGAGTCCAGAAACACTGAAATTCAATCACCTCAACTTCTTTCTTCTTCTTCTTCTTCTTTTTTTTTTTTTTTTGAGACGAAGTTTCGCTCTTGTTGCCCAGGCTGGAGTGCAATGGGATGATCTCGGCTCACTGCAACCTCCGCCTCCTGGGTTCAAGCGATTCTCATGCCTCAGCCTCCCCAGTGGTTGGGATTACAGGCGCCCACCACCACGCCCGCCTAATTTTTGTATTTTTATTATAGATAGGGGTTTCACCATGTTGACCAGGCTGGTCTGGAACTCCCGACCTTCAGGTGATCCACCCATCTTGGCCTCCCAAAGTGCTGGGATTATAGGCATGCGCCAATGCGCCAGGCACCTCAACTTTCTCAGGAATCAAGAAAGAAAAATCAAGTGCAAAGAATACAGGATGAAGGCAATAATAAAGATAACAAACAACAATGAAATGGAAAAAAAGTATAACAGAAATAAACCAAGGCTAAAAGTTGTTTTTATAAATAATATAGTTATTATTGCAACCATTAGCAAGACTGATTAAGGAAAAGAGATTAAAGAACACAAGTGACCAGTATCAGATTCAAAACAACAGTCTGCTCTACATAACAGTATTATAACAAGATAATCAGAGAATTTTGTGAAATACATATGATCAAAAGTCTGAAAACAGAGATCACAATAGATGTTGAAAACCCAGCTTACTAAAACTGGCACAAAAATAGCATAAAATAAAAACACTCCTATGTACATTAAACAAAATTAATTAACTATTTAAAAAAATTCAACAAATCAACCAGCAATAATGCTCCACAAGGAAAATACCAGGATCAGACTTTGAAAATGTTCCAAATATTTAAGGAAGAAAAAAATATCGACACCGCTCACTCTCTCAAAGAGAAAGAAGAAAGGGATGGTTTTTCAATTTGTTTCGTGAGGCCAGCATTACATTCATACGCAATGTGATCAGGCAATAAAAAAACCCAGAAATAGTAGATGCTCTGTTTCACAAACACAGATACAAATATTCTAAGAAAAACATTGTTACCTGAATTCAATCAAGCAAGAAATAAAAAAATTAAATTAAACAACAAAGACCAGACTAGGAAACAACCTACAATAGAAACGAACCAATAAAGGACTAATCTCTAAAGTGTCTTTAAAAATGCTTCACATCAATACAGGAAAAACACAAATGACCCAATACAAAAAGAACACTAGATATGAAGAAAAAAAAAGGTGGTGCATGGGTGAATAAATATTTGCTAAGCCGTACTTTGAAGGGGGTTATTTCCAGTTCCAGATGAGAGATACCCACAGGCAGCCCGGAGGGCGGGACCCCAGGGGACAGGTGACAGAGGCCAGGAGGTGACAGAGGCCCCGGCAGTGGGGGACCAGGGGCCCAAGGGGACCTCCATCCTTTTCCCGGGCTGCCGCCCAAGGCTCCCGCTGCTCCCGGGTTCCAGTGCCCTCTCACTGGGTCCTGATAGGGGCTCCCTTTCTCACCCCGGGTCGGGCAGGAGGCCCCGGACCCCAGTCCCGGAGGAAACGGAGGCTCCAGGGCTTCCACGGAGGAGAAACGGGAGGGCTCCTCTCCGACCCGGGCTCCTCTCTGACCGGGGCTCCTCCAGCGCCCACCCCAACGGGTTCTGAGAGGGCGAGGAGGAGGTCGGGGGCTGGGTTCAAGCCGCACTGGGCCCTGGATTCAACAAGGAAAAGGGCTCCCCAGAGGCCTGTGCATCAGAGGGGTCCTGGCTTGGCTGGAATGGGGCTCGGGGAGGGTCAGAAGGTCTGCTGGGCTCCCAGCCTAAGGCCTCCCTCCCCAGCCCGTAACCCCTCCTGCCGCTGAGGCCCTCCTGCCTTTCCCTGAACGCCACTCCCTGGGAGGCCGAGACTCCTGCCTGGCCTCCCTCTGCCGCCGGCACCCCAGACTCCCGGACTCACCTTTGGCTGGGTTGCCGTCTCCTCCTTTCAGCGCTGGACGCCACAAGTTCCAGGCTTCTTGGGCTCTGGGAGGAGGCACAGTGGAAGGCTAGGTCGCTATATTAGGCTGCTCCAAAGTCTCCTCGCGCTGTTGCTACCTCACTGCCTCCAGCCTCCAGCATCCAGGGAGAGTGCAGGCAGGCGGTACCAGTTCTCTTCCTTCTCCTCCTGCCCAGGGCGGACTGGCCTCCAGCATCCAGGGAGAGTGCGTGCACACGGCGCCTGGTCCTCTTCCTTCTCCTCCTGACCAGGGCGGAGCAGCAGAGACCACGCGGCCTGGAGTAGGGTGAAATGATGAAAGCCCAAGGGGAAACTATTTATAATGACTCTTATTTAACTGGATCTCCTGGAAGGCATGTTCGGATTGGGTGAGAGCCACTGCACAAAACAACTCTGATTGGATAATATGACCCAATCAGGGCTGGCTGAAAGGTTCCTTCTTGTCTTATCAGAACCAGGGTACCAAAAATTTATACTACTTTGACATAAGTCTACATTGGGAAAATACCTGAGTGACCCCAGAATGTTAAGTTTTAAGAATATATAGATGCTGGGGGAGGGGCAGGAGCCAGCGCCTCCACCGGAATCGGAAGCTGGGGGAGCACATGGGAGATGGCTTTGTAGCCACCTTGCCTTCGGCTTTGCCACCTGCCACGCACTGCAGGCCTGGAGAATGTGGCCTTTGGTGTTTCCAGGAATACTTTACGCAATTAAAGTCATAATTAAAGTAACATATGCAAAAACCCTTATCAGTACTCCTTTTATACTTAAAGTTTTGTTTAACCATAACCCTGTTTACTTGTTTATATGTTGTCTATGGCTGCTGTCATGCTGCAAAGGTCGAGTAGAGTATGAAACAGACGATGTGGACCACAGCTCCAAACCCGTTTACTATTTTGCCATTTTCAGGATGAGTTTGCTGGATGACTCCTAATCTAGTGGAATGTCTGTGTTGCTAGTACAGGGAGATCCTTGCCAGCCAATGTCAGATAAACAAGTTGATTTTATGGACAGTTTGTAATATACATACAAGCACCTTTCCAGTTTTTGTAACTATTAACAATTTATTTTCCTACTTAGTTTGCTCGCTATAACTCTGAGTGGCTCAACTATTCATCCTGTTTTGATTTCTTCATACCACTTACCCTCCTTCCAGATTATTTAATCAGATGATTTTATATTATATCTCAGTAGGGTCCTGAGCCTCTTGTTTGTTTACATGTCTCTATGACCCTCTTTGTTGTTTCATAAATGGATTGATGATATGTAAAATGTGCATATTCATGGAAATAGCATTTGTTCCAATTGACAAAACTATTTATAAAATGAGGATTGTAATTATGTGTGCTATTTGAATTCTGTACATGTATATTTCTGTCCTTGGATTGGAGGCAGAAAAGGGGTTGATTTTGGCTTTCAGCCATGGTTGTTTTCTGGGAATCCTAAAGTTAGTTGCTCTAGGCGTGGGGCCGTAGTATGAATATCTCAAGGTGACAGTCATTGTAGATCCTTAGACCTTATTCTTGTGGGATTTTTAAAAAGTGTATTAATATTTTAAGAGCTATATTAGCTATAAGAAGAAATGGAATCAATTTTTATTTCAAAATGTTTCAATTTGAAATAATTGTATACTTCAGAAAAATTGAAATAATATTAACAGTATTTCTGCATACCCTTCATCTGTCCTTAATGTTAATGTTAATGTTTAACATAATCATAGAACAATTATTAAAGGTGAGAAACTCATACTGATTCAGTACTGTCAACTGATTTTCAGAGCGCATCTGAATTCTCCCTCCAGTACCCATTTTCTGTCCTCGTTGCATGTAGTTCTCATTTTTCCTCAGGCTCCTCCAGTTTGTGTAATTTCCTCATTATTTCTTTTATTCATGACCTTGACACTTTTTAAGAATCATATTTTATTTTGTAAATATTTTGTAGACTGCACCTCCATTTGGGTTTGTCTGATGTTTCGTCATGAAGTAACCTTCCATCTAATCATGAGGAAACATCAGATAAGCTCAAATGGAGGTACAGTCTATGAAATAAATATGATTCATGTGGCAGGAATGCCACAGAAGTAATGTTACATACTTCTCAGTGCGTTTTATCAGATGGTATGTGATGTTGCCATTACTGGTGATGTTAATCTTGGTAGAGTGGTGGCTGCCAAGTATTTTTGCCTTTTTAGCTGAAATGTATTTTATGGGGAGACATTTGTAGATATATAAATGTCCTATTTGTTATCATAATCTCCACCATTAATCCTAGCACCCATGAGTAGATTTTTACCTACAGCAGTTATTACGGTGGAGGTTGCCTAATGATTTCTTTCCATCATTCCTTCTGTATTTGTTTGGAATGCTCCAGTAGGAAACAGCTGTTCCTTCTACACCACTTATTTATTCAATTATTTATATTATTATGGATTCATGGCTGTTTAGTGTATTCTTTGGATTATGATCCATTGCTAATATTATTTATTTTGTTTTGAGGTTGTGCCAACTGTTGGGGTGATCAAATCCAACACCAGGCCGTGGGGGCTATGAAGTCTGGCAGAGTCAAAGGAATGAGAAAAGACAAATTAAGAGAGAAAGTGGGACCAGGGGTCCAATGCTAGTATGGAGGCTGTGAAGGCCCCACGCTCTGGGATCCCACGCTTTTTATTGGTGATCAAACAAAGAAACAGTTGGTGAGGATGTGGGGGTTGAAAGGAAGGGGTGTATCAAGTGAATGAGCTACAACTGTGACGGTTTAGCATTTTCTTTGAAACATATGGCTACTTGAGATAAAGGGAGTGCCAGAAGCAAGGAGCCAGCAAGTCTAGACACATTCCAAAGGCCATGAGGGGTTTTAGACCTTGGACCCTGGACATGTTCCAAGCACTGCCTCAGCTTCTCTCCCAACACTCAGCTTTTCTCTCAACACTCAACATTGGCCAATGAGAGCCCCTTCAGGTTGGCACCTATTTCCTTTTGATGTGCCTTCATCATTTTTGAGTTCTTCCTTATTTTTGGCATCACAAAGCATTCCAGGCTTATCACACGTCTTCCCTGACCTCAGCCCTGAAATTAATCCTGTTTCTATGGAGCCCTGGTTCATTAACTGGAGAATGGTGCTAGAAACCATAATCTGAGCACTAGGTGTGCTCATTAGCACAGGAACGCCATTTACTCTAGGATCTCTCCATGGACAGAGTTAGGAACTCTATGTTGGTGTACTCACACATGCATTAACATTTGTCTATACCTATCTGACTGTGTACCTACCTACCTACTTATAAAAACTGTGAGTTCATACTGTTGCCTTTGATTCCACTCTAACACCACCGAGTTTACTCTAGCTTTTCCTTCTTTGTAACTTCTAACAGTGAGAACATTGGCTTTTATTTTCCAAGATATGTTCTCTTGTTTGTTTGTTCCTGGTGTGTGTGTGTGTGTGTGTGTGTGTGTGTGTATAGTAGATTGAGAAATGTGAAACCATATGCTTGTTAAGCAACAAATTTACTAATTAGAAGATAGTATTTGTGGGACATTTTTTTCTGTCTTTAGCTTTCAACAATGAAAATAGAGTTTTCCAAAGTTACTTAGGCTTCTTATGTTCTTCCCCACCTCTTTCTGCATGCTCGTATTATTAGATTTCCTTTTATTAGATTCCCATTTCATTAGATTCCTTTTTATCCTTTTTAGATATCTTATGCACAAATGAGCAGATAACATGTATAATTTTTAATATCCCCTTCTCATTATATGAAGTGTAGCTCATACCACATGTATATATATGCATACTTGCTCTGTGTTTTGCGTTTTTTCTTTCCACTTAACAATATAGCCTATATTTTAGAACATATTTAAATTTACTTCCATCTTAGCATGCTGCGATAGCAGTTTCATTATTTTTCAGCCATAGAATTTTGTCTATAAAATATTCACTTCAGAAATGTAAAAGTAAACCATCTTTTTTTTTTCTTTTCTTTTTTTTAAATTTTTTTATTTTTTATTTTTATACTTTAGGTTTTAGGGTAAATGTGCACAATGTGCAGGTTTGTTACATATGTATCCATGTGCCGCGTTGGTGTGCATCAACATTCACAGAAACACTGTCTTTTTGAGGTTTTTCCTTCTTTTTTTTTTTTTTTTTGAGACGGAGTCTTACTCTGTTGCCCAGATTGGAGTGCATTGGCGCAATCTCCACTCACTACAACCTCCGCCTCCTAGGTTCAAGCAATTCTCCTGCCTCAGCTTCCTCGAGTAGCTGGGACTACAGGTGTGTGCCACCACGCCTGGCTAATTTTTGTATTTTTAGTAGAGACAGGATTTCACCATGTTGGCCAGGCTGGTCTCGAACTTCTGAACTCAGGTGATCTGCTCACCTTGGCCTCCCAAAGTGCTGGAATGACAGGTGTGAGCTACCATGCCCAGATGAGGATTTGCTTCTTAAAACTTAACATTCTGGGGTCACTCAGGTATTTTCCCACTGTAGACTTATGTCAAAGTAGTATAAATTTTTGGTAGTAATTTAAATGTCTTTATTTATAAATGCACATTTATGTTTCATTTCCAGCTGGTTGGAGTGTTTGATGAGCAAGATCTACATCATGGAGGTGATGACACCAATGCCAGCTCCATGCATACCTAGAGCCAAGAGAGATTTGCTAGTGCTAGTGAGCTTGGCACCAACAATGTCTCAGCCTTTCAGTCTGATCAAGCAGCAAGTGAAATTGATGTCACATCTTCAGTACTTCATGCAAGTAAGTGAAAGATCTTTCTTCTCTGCATACATCTTTTTTTTTTTTTTTGGAGATGGAGTCTTGCTCCGTTGCCCAGACTGGAGTATAATGGTGTGTTCTCGGCTCACTGACACCTCTGCCTCCTGTGTTCAAGCAGTTCTCCCTCTCATGGCCTCCTGAGTTGCTGTGATTACAGGCAGCCACTGCCACGCCCAGCTATTTTTTGGGTATTTTTAGTAGAGATGGGGTTTCGCCATGTTGGGCAGGCTGGTCTTGAACTCTTGACCTCAGATTATCTGCCTGCCTCGGCCTCCCAAAGTGTTGTGATTATAGACATGAGCCGCAGCACCTGGCCACATCGTTGTCATTTAAAGGATACAGAGTTTTGTCATCCAGTCTTGCATCTGTAAATGCAAGGAATTCATTTCTTGAACAGATAATAAAATTCATTACCTGTTTTTATCCAGAATTCAGTTTAGAACCTTGGCAAATGTCTTGCAAGAGAAGTAGGCACATTAAAATCACATTTTAATGAATTAAGCTTACTTTAGTCAACTTTTCATGGCAGGGCAGGGTCCATCAAGGCAGGGGGATAGAGAAATATTTAGACACTGGTATAGCCCAAGTCCCAACCAGTTTTAGTGTATGTTGAAGCGAGCACCCAAGTCCCAACCAATCTGAATGAACCATTCTACCATACCCAGCCAATATTAATATTATTCATAATAAAATCTGCTGAAGTGAGCACCCAAGTCCCAACCAATATGAATGAACCATTCTACCATACCCAGCCAATATTAATATTATTCATAATAAAATCTTAATAAATGAAAATTCAGTAAATAAAAAATGAATATAAAATACCTAAACATAAACGTGTCCTAAAACTCTAGTTGAGGGTTTTAAACATATCAAGAGTAACTGTTTTGAGTCACTTTAAAGCATTGCAATTTGTACAACCAAAAGGAAATATATCCTAAGGAAAGAATGAATTGCCAAACAAGGACCCTAAAACTGTTTGTTGTTGGCATTGTTCATTTTCAATTCATAGATGGGTATTATAGGATGAAGGAGATGAGGAGAAATAATACTTTAATTCTGTCATTCCTGGTGTCATTGAGGACTTAGGATTCTTAGTATAGAAGAAAGGGGATACAGATAGAAGTTACAAACTAACAAACAAACACTTTATAGTCTTCAATTTGGATAGGACAAGTCATCATGGATTCATGATATGTTTTAACTCTCAAAAAAAAAAAAAAAAGAGAGAACCTAGAAAGAAGGAGAACTCCTGTGTGTATTCACAGAAAAAGCCATGAATCAAGTACCACCTTAGTAAGGCAGCATTTCTCATATCCAGGCTATATTCTGGAAATAAAATTTTTTTATAAAAAGAGATCAGAGTTCCTTGGAGAAATGCCTGAATTTAGGTCTGGACACAAAATGTATGAGATGATTCTGGATCGTCCTGACATATCATAAAATAAGGATGCTGTGAAACATTACTAGGGTATATCACAGGGCCTAGGAGAAGACACGATGCTCCTATTGTCATTGGAACATCAAGTAGTATAGTAACAGCAATAAGTGCATGGATTTGTAATTATAATAAATAAGCTTACAAGCAAGAAAAAGGCTGCCAGTGATCCAATTTATTATTTGGAAAGCTGATAAGGGAATAATTCATCTATTCTGTATTTCCTGTGTGGGTGGTGTGACTGGACAACTAAATAACAGATCAAGGGGAAGTTACTTTTTATGTAAGTATTTCAGCTAATAAATGAAGGTGTAATGATAGCATTAGAATATTACTATTTTGCAACTCCTGGTGAAATAATAGATCTAGGGATTGATCATTGAATGAAAGGACAATAAATATTGGGGACCCCAATTTCCTATGGCAAAAGGAAAAAAAATTAAGCTGAAAGCTGAGTCATGCAAGAAGCCGCCTTTCCTTGGCTTTGTAAGCAGTTACAGATAAAAGTTTAAACATTTCCACAGGTAGCTACCCTGTTCATCTTATCTAATCAAGTGCTGACTTATTGAGCATAAGATCAGTACATAATTGACTATTTCCCTACGTGCTCCTTTTCTCTTGCAACATGAGGATCACCACCACAGTTCTCTAGGTCACTTTTCCTTTTTAAATATTGAAGCCCTCAAAATCATCTTTAGTGAAAAATCACAGACCACAGACTGTGTCTGTGATTCTGTGTTTATTTCTTCTGGGCATGTTCTTAATCTTGGCAAGATAAACTTCTACATTGATTGAGACCTGGCTCAGATACTCTTTGGTTTTACAATTGCTGTGGTCTTAATGTATCCCTCAAAATGTATCTGTTAGAACTCTAATCCCTAAGACAGCAGTGTTGGAAGCTGCAACCTAATGGAGGTGTTTAGGTCAAAAAGGCACTTATTATTTGGAAAACTGATAAAGGAGAGAATAAATTATTTATCTATTCTGCATTTCCCATATGTGGGTGGTACCTACCACCCTGCAGTAGATGAGGAGGATGTTACTTTTTATATACATACAAAATAGTTATGTCTTATATAAGTATAAAAAAGGCTTGAAGGATTGGGTTTACTTTTTGTCACTCTTCTGTCACGTGAGCACATCACATCCATCCTCTCTCCCTTTCACCTGCCTCCATGTGAGAATGTAGTAGGAATGCCCTCTCCAGAGGCCTCTTGATTTTGGACTTCCCAGCCTGCGGAACTGTGAGAGAATAAATTTCTGTTCTTTATGAGTTACCTAGATTCAGGAACTCTGTTATAGCAACAGAACACTCCCAACTGGAGTTCTTTAGCACACCCCGTCCATCCCCTTGCTAACTCCCCCACCTGTCCAGTCTTATCTGCCTTTATATCAAAAGCCCACAGCTAACCCAGAGGCCTTCAGCTCTGCCCTGGCTTTCTAGGAAACCCCCCTCTCCACCCACCCTGATCAGGACACTGTCTGAAGTTTCCCCCTCATGATTTTAAAAAGAGAAATTTATCTGACAGAGGTTCTGCTGAGGAGGCCAGCTCTCACATCAGAGGGTGATGGCAGTTTGCGCTGGATGAGGATAAGACAATGCTGTCCCAGGGCTGGTTGTCTGATAAAGGGTCCCAGAAAGTGCCTTAATGGACCCTGGGAGGCTTTCTGCTCTCCTGTCTGCAGGTTCCTGGTGAGAGGACCTGTTGGCCACTAGGGTGTCTGAATATGTGTTTGTGTATGTGTGTGTGTGTGTGTGTTTGTGTGTGTGTGTGTTAGAGTGATGTGTGTGTTCTTGGCTTGATTTCTTTCAGCATGAAGCCCACTGTTTTGCTGAATGTATCTCACTGTTTCCTGAAACTCAGTGCATTCAGCTGGCTTAAGGGTCCTGGGGCCTCACTGTGTCATATTTGCACAAGCCTAGTGTCTGTGCAGACTGTATGCTGGAGTTCAGTTGTAAAACCCTTTTTCTCCCTTATACTGACCCAGTAATAGAAAAGCCATTTCATTCAATGGAATAGAAACCCAGATCTAATGGAGAGATGGTCTAATCTGCCATGCGTTGGAGCAGTATCCAGTGATTTGGGCTTTGTGGCATTGATGGAAATTTCCAGGTTCTCTAGGTGGTGGGCAGAGACCTCACTTTTTAAAAAACTCCCCCACTCCACCCCTGCCAATGAGGACACTGCTTGAGGACATTCCTGTCAATGTTAAGTAGAAGAGATCGTTTCTTTTTCTTTCTTTTTTTTTTTTTGTTTAGACAGAGTTTTGCTCTTGTTATCTAGGCTAGAGAGCAATGGCCTGGTCTCAGCTCACTGCAACCTCTGCCTCCTGGGTTCAAGTGATTCTCCTGCCTTAGCCTCCTGAGTAGCTGGGATTACAGGGGCACACCACCATGCCCAGCTAGTTTTTGTATTTTTAGTAGAGGCGAGGTTTAACCATGTCGGTCAGGCTGGTCTCGAACTCCTGACCTGAGGCAATCCACCCACCTCAGCCTCCCAAAATGCTGGGATTATAGGCGTGAGCCACCGCTCCCAGCCAAGAGATCATTTCTTGATGTTGAATTTCAGGTAGGGAAGCCAGCTCCTGAATATCAGGGTGGCGGTGCTTGGGCTGAGACTGGTCTAGACAGCACTGTTTGAAAACAAGGAAGTAGCTATGAAACGGCCCTGGGATGTTTTCTGCTCCCCTCTCTGCAAATGTCCTGGAGGGACATCCTGTTAGTCACTTTGTGGGGGCTGTGTGTGTGTGTTCATCACTTGGTTTTGTTTATGTTTTTGCTTTTCTTCATGAAATCTGCAGAGTTGCCAAAAGTACCTTGATGTTTTCTGAAAGCAGAGCCAATGACCACACTCCAGGGACTGAGTCCTCAAATCTATGGTATTTGCTAAGGACGGGTGTATACCTGCAGACAGTGTGATGGGGTTCAGGGCCAAGGAACACTTGTTTCTGTGCCCTGTTTCTATGTTAAAAAGACATTTAATTCAACTGGATAACAGGGCAATTCTGGTGGAGAAAAGGTCTACTCTGCCATAGGATGGGGCAGCAGCCTGCAGTTCAGAACACTGGTGTGTGTCTGGAGATTTCCAGGGACTCTAGCTGCTGGTAGAGGCCCAGAAGTTAGGGGGCATTTGTCTGCAGATCAAAGGTGAGGGTTCTGCTCACCCCATTATCTTGACCATGTGTGGACCCTTAAGTTTGCAGGGTTGGATGTCCTGACTGACTGTGCCATAGGAGGGTATAAGACACTGAGGGCGACACAACTATAGGCTGTGGGGATGATGTTCATAGGGAGCCTCCCTGCTGCCTGTGGCAAGAGTAAAGTGAAATGCTTGGGGCTGGGAAGAGGCAACAAAAGTCTACAGAATCTATTGTCCTCAGCTCATCTCCCATCCTACTCCAATCATGGCCTAACATCCTTAGCTACCGATCACAGAGGAGACTCTGTGCATTTGTGTTCATGTGGCCTTGGATGTTGGCAAATTCAGATTGGGGCCCCAGGCATCTGTGCCTGTAACTGCAGTTTCAATGGGCTCAGAACCAGGCTAAAGAGCCTCCAAGCTTCCTCCAGTTTCCTGGTGCATGCATGTGCAATATACTCCTCTGGCCTGGGTCTCTTCTGCCTCTTCTTGCCAGTTGGGTCAGAGCTAGCTTATTAACCAATGTTTTCTGAGATTTAATAGAACTGGCTCAGACCAGTTGGAGACTTGAAAAGGGCTATGTGATAGTAATGGATTTTTAAAGACACATTATTATTTTAGAGTAGATTTGAGTGTACAGCAAAATGGAGTGCAGAGTCCAGAGTTCCCATATGCCCTCGATTCCTGTACACTCTTGAGTCACTCCACCAACAACCTCCTACACCAGAGTAGAACATTTATTATAGTCAGTGATCTTACATTGACACATCGTTATCACCCAGAGCGATACTTTTGGTGGCACACATTCTAAGGGTTTGGAGAAATGTATAACAAGAATGAAATGTATAATGAATGTATCATTATAGCTGTTATGATATCCTGCAGTGTATTTTCATTACTGTAATAATCTTGTGCTCTATTTATTTATCCTTTCTTTTCCTAACCACTGGAAACCACCAATCTTTTCACTGTCCATAGTTTTGCATTTTTCTGAATGTTATATACTTGGAATCATAGATAACTTTCCAGATTGGCTTCTTTCAGTTAGTAATATGCATTTAGTATGTAATATGCAGTTAGTAATAGCTCATTTCTTTTCAGACGTGATTAATATTTCATTTTCTAAATATACCACATTTGTATTTATCATTAAGCTACTTAAGGACATCTTGGTTCCTCCTAACTTTTGGCAGCTATTTTAAAAGCTGCTATAACATCTGTGTGCAGGTTTTCATGTGGACATAAGCTTTCTGGTCATTTGGATAAAGACCTAGGGAATGCAACTGCTGGATCACATAGTAAGAGTATGTATAGTTTTGTAAGAAATTGCCCATATTAGGAGAGTCTTTACCATGGTAGAGGAGAACGTGCTAATATACTGCAGAATCAAACCAATGAAGGAGGTAGAACTTGAAAATCCAGAAACAATGACGTAACCATGAGAGCTGTTAAAAGATGTAGTTAGGCACTTTGAAACATTAGGAAGTATATTTGAGCATTCAGAAATTTATAAACCAGGTAGCCCAAGACTGCAAGCACCCCAGAGCTCCCACAGAGAGGCTTAGGGAGGGTGGGGGAAGACCCTTATATGGTGAATGTGGAAGAAAAGGAAAATACTTGATTGGGCAAGTGGAGCAGTGGCCTCATTTGGATCATTACAGTGGAAAACCTCTAGTTAGATGGTAGTTGGTGGTTTCTGATTGGTTAAGCTTAAGTTTCCTTTTATTATTTATATTGAGTCAAATTTTGTTTTGTTGAAGGAGGAACTGAGCATACTGGGGCCACCTCAGCCTCATGGCCATCTGTTTATTTGATCATTTTTAACAGAGAAGATCCTTTTAAAAATATTTGTTGCCCCACCTGGAGTGCAGTGGTGTGATCATGGCTCACTACAGCCTCAACCTTCCAGGCTCAGGTGATCCTCCCACTTCAGTGCACCCCACCCTGAGTGGCTGGGACTACAGGCATGTGCCACCACACCACCATGCTCAGCTAATTATTTGTTTGTATTTATTTTAGAGATGGGGTTTCCCTAAGTTGCTTAGGCTTGTTTCAAAATCCTGGGCTGAAGTAGTCTGCTTGCATTGGTCTCCTCAAGTGCTGGAATTACAGGCCATCTAAATCTTTTATCTCAGATTTGCCTTGTGACAAAAGGAGGGGTACTTTTTCTGACATGATGAGGAAGAGAAAGATGAGGTGGATGCACCCTGTGCATATTATTTTCTTAGGCTCTTGCCTAATGGGATATATTTTCTCCTTCAATGATATGGCAAGATATTCAGGTGAAAGAAGTTGAATAAAAGTTAGAGGAACATAGAAAAGATTGGTTATACATGTTGGGTTTTTGAATAAATGATGTCGTTGGAGAAACAAAACTTTTATTGATATTTGAAAATATTCAGGGCCAATTTGTTGTGTAAGTAATTTGAATTTATGATGATACCTCTGACCACTTTTTGATATTTTTGTGGTTCAGCTGAGTGGTGTGATTGAACCAACACAAAGTGAGGCTCATCCAGGGATGAGATTTTGCCAGAGAGAGGATGAGCATCAAGTCAGGGAGCTAAAGATAATTATGAGAAAGTGACTATCTAAAATTGCTTAAGTAAGAGAGAGATTGGATTTTTGTGTATTTGGTATTTGGGAGAAGAGGGGTGTGGGTATGTACATGAGATGTGTTGTTTATTCTCTTAAGAGAGAAAATGAGAGGATTAATGGACTGTAGTTCTGGATAAGGTGAAAAACTCTTAAAGTGGAAGTATTGGTGCAAGTGCCGTGACAGGCTGGAATGGTGCAGTCAGTCCCTTCGTCCATAAATCAGTAGAATGTTAGCAGTTCAGACTCAAACCTTGCAAAAAATAGGTGAAGAAAAGGAAATCCCTCACAGTAACTGCCACCATAATCAAGACAGAATGTTTCCAGAATAAATGGAGTTATCTGCTTTCAGCTCCAGGTGGTAGCTATTGTCTGCCTTGATTATATGTGATAATAATTTGTGATCCTGATGTCTTAAAATGGGATCACTCATCTCCAGTAGAATTAAGTCCACAGTGAAGTTGTCCCCTCATCCCCAAAGAGATAAACATATATGAATGGACTGAGATTACAATAACTACTGCTGCCTGGGATCATGAGAGACCTGAGATGAACTGATAGGAAGTGAAAGGTGGCTGAGAAAATGAGAATGGACCCATCTGCGGAGGATCATAAAACCAGCAAAGACAAGGTCTTGTCCAAGATGCCTTCAGAAGCTTTGTCCATGAGAACTCTAAGGACTTCTCCATACGTGGTGGCTGTTGCTGTGATCTCTGCCTAAAAGGAGCCTCTGATCAGCATCCAAAGGGCTTTTGGACCCACTGGAGTCTTCTGGAGGTACATTGATTTCCTGAGACATCACTGTGGTTTTTTACACTCTTTATTACTGCCTGTGTGTAGAATGATAATTGCCTAATCAATAGTGTGAATACCTCTTGATACATGGTAAATCTGAGCATATGTAATTGGGTGTCATGTCATTCTGAAACCTCACAGCTTCAGTCAGTGTCAGCACAGCTAGGGAGCTTGCACCTAATGTAAATATCAGTGGGCATAGTCTACAGGTACCTAATGACTCAGGTACTTTAACAGTCACTAATGAGTGTATCTCCAAGGAATAGTCCAACAACACATGGCTGGCCTGACTCAAGGTAACTATATGTCCAATCCAGGGTCATACTGAGTGGACATCTGCCAACCACAGGTCATTCTCCCTGCCTGCCATTGAGCAGTTCAAAAGTGACTGGTGTAAGCAGACATGAGTGAGCTTGTTCAGTGCAGTATTTGCTTCTTCCGACGGGCTCATACTCAGGATCTTGGTCATTGTGCCTTATTGGAGTCCTACACATTTCACTTGCAAATTATATTTGAAAATTAAATTACCATGTTGCTAGTCATTCACAAAACATTTTTTAAAATTACATTCTAGAACCCATATTAACATCCTGTGACCCATAGAAAACAGTAGAGAAATGTATTAGGCAAAAAGTTCTGGCAAAGACCAGTCTGATATTGGCCTGATTACTCAACTTCAGGCATTTGTCACATTAACTCACAGAGCTAAGAAAAATAAAAAGTACCAGCCTTGTTACTCAAGACATTAGGAACTATTGATTTAGACAGATAAAAGATTTTAGCTAACAAAATATTACAATGTCATTGTGAAGAATATGTCCCTCTTCCAGAGAACCCAGGAGGTTATCATGACCCCTGGAAAGCCCAATCAGCAATAACAGTGAAAGTTACATAGCTGCCTGAGTGCAGAAATATAATCTCTACTGAAAATAAGTTTTGTACTATGCACAAATTTCAAGACATACATAGAATTTTTGCTCACAAAGTCAAATCACATGTACAAATTCCATATGGTTTAGGAGTTAATGGTGGTAAATTCATTATGCTTACAGGAAGCGAAGTAGGACAAATGACTGGAATAGCAAACAACTCCAGGTTTCATGATGAATTAATTGCTAGAGCACAAAATATCGAAGATCTTCATGACTTATGATGGGGATGGGTAACAGAAGTTGGATGAGACAATACCCAAACATGATTCCCAGATTTACCTAAACTGAACAATGGAAGACTGTAGAAGATGCCATTAAGATATCTCATGAATATGGAAGATTATTATTCACTTCTGATGGGACAGGACTTTATAGGACAGCTGAAAAAATTCTCATGAAAAACGACTTTTACAAGATGTCAAGTTATGATATCCAAGATGAAACCAATGAGTCACAACATTCACATAATATACTGTACAACCCTGATCTCTTGACTGTCATAAAATGTTTCTTACCTCTAAACCAAAATTTCATTTTATAATTCAATTTTTCTCATTTTTTCTTTCCTCTCAGCTTAAGACAAGATCATTACAACCTTTTCTGTATGTTTTCATATATGCTTGCAAAGAGTTGTAAAATTTTATTGTGATTATTCTTGCTTTAAGCCAAAACTTCCCTAATCTTTCATTAGAGATTGTGGAATAGCATGCTAGTTTCCTTTCCATATCCAATTGTTTCTTCTGTATTCATTACCCTAGCTATATGATTATGTCTTTTGAACCTCCCCTGCAGCTAGATATGGCCATGTGACTAAGTTTTAAGCCAGTAATTTGTAAGCCCTGTGCTATGAGTACCTTCTAAAAAACCTTCCTCCTTCTTTTCTCCCTCTACCCTATTGTCTGGAATGAAGATCCAATAGCTGGAGATCAGTAGTCATCCTAGGTAAAGCAGGCAGTGGTGATGGGCAACACGGTCTGTTAATTCCCTTACTGGAAGATAACTTTCACCAGAATAAGAACCTTGGTTGTGTTGGTTCAAGCAATATCCCCAGCACTTACATACAGTGTGCGGCATGTTTGCTAAGGGCTCAGGTACTAAATGGGTATTGAATGAATGGATGAATTAATTAGTTTGCTTTGGAGCTATAAATAAACAAGGTCTCAGCTCATTTCACAGAATCAAGCTCCTGATTAATTCAAATCACACTACTCTAATTTATTTCTCTTTGCTCTCTCAGACTTGCCAATGTCATGGTAGGATAGGATTTTTCTTAGTGTACTTCAATATTGCCTTCACTCAAAATGTTTTAAAATCTATTTTCATAACAATGCTTCCCAATATTTTTCTGTTTAGAGAGTTTAAAATTCTTCCATTTTTAAAGTCATATATATCTGTGGGCCGGGTGCGGTGGCTCACGCCTGTAATCCCAGCACTTTGGGAGGTTGAGGTGGGCAGATCACGAGGCCAGGAGTTCAAGACCAGCCTGACCGACATGGTGAAACACTGTCTCTACTAAAAATACAAAAATTAGCTGGGCATGGTGATGTGCGCCTGTAATCCCAGCTACTCAGGAGGCTGAAGGAGGAGAATTGCTTGAACCCGGGAGGCAGATGTTGCAGTGAGCCAAGATTGCACCACTGCACTCCAGCCTACGGGACAGAGTGAGACTCCATCTCAAAAAAATAAAAAATGAAAGTCATGGATATCTGTTCTTGAGTGTGTCTGTTGTTAAGCGCAGGCACTATTTTGTAACTTTAAATAGATATCATCTCAAGTCTACAAGAATTATCCAAAATGGTATCTAATTATATTTCTAGGTCTTCAGACACTATTAATGAAGATTGTAGCCACTAGGTCCTGAGGATTTTACTAGATATTGGTTACTGAAACTGAACTTTCTTGAATTCTTTTTTTTCCACTGTGGTTTCCTGCATTTCAACGTATCACCTATTTTTGCCCTCAAACTTTACTGAAATATTTTCAACAAAATTAAATTACATATGAATCATCGCTTCTTCCCTGATTTTTGAAATTACCCGTTGCTTCCTATGGTAATGATTCTTCTGGTCCTTTTTGTAGTTAACTTATGTTAGAGTTTGTAAATTTTCACACATTTCGGAATTGCATGTGATTTTCTTCTTCATTATTTTTTCCTCTTCCCCCAAAGTTGTTGTTATTTCTTTTAACTCTTTATGGGAAAAATTAAACCCATGTTTCACTTTTTGATATACTTGTCATTGAACTCCTTGATTTATGCTCAAATTGCTTTTCAAGTTACCCACTTTTAGGGAAGACATTATTTGGGTTTTGTTTAGTGTATCAAGTTTTTTTTTTTTTTGTTAGATGTTTCAAGATGTGGAGACTTTTCTATACATAGTATCCTTTTTCCTACAGTAGTTTTTTGAAAATTCTATTAAAATAAAGGTCATCAAAAGATCTCTTCCTAAACTTTTCCTCTACCAGAAATACCTCTGGAATGACATGGTCCTTTCTCCCTTTTCTTTAAATACGTAAACTTTATTTAATATAGAATTAACATTAATTTTGGAAGCAATACTGTTAACTACATTTATAGGCATATATATTGAAAGTCAGTTTTTATTCAAATCACAATCTTAAATAAATCCCTTCTTGCTTTTGTAGAAGTCCAAAGCTAATCTGCCCCAATCCGGATTGCATGCACTTGTGCCTTTTGGGGGTCCTTGTGCATTCATTCTTCCTTCTCTTCTAAACTCAAAAATGTATTTTCTCTGTTGGCTCTTTCCCTTTAACATAGAAGTGTAGTCACCCTTTTTGTTGAATCTTGGAATAAAAGGCTTTCTTTACCATATGTCTCCCTTTAACTACTACTACATCTCTCTTCTCAGCCAAATACTTGGAAAGAGAAGCCCTCAGTTTGTGTCATTGTTTTCTCACCTCCAGTTCAGTACTTTACCCACTGCCTGACATCCAGCTCACTCACACACACACACACACAAGCCCAATCACTAAGTTATCATAGCTGATTTGTAGCTTTCCTGCCCTCCTGGCAACATTTGACTCTGTGCATTGAGATAATACACGTTGAGTACCTATTGACCAGGCACTGTGTTAGGTGCTGCTGTTATAGAAATGAAAAGCAGACATCATTTCCTTTCTAATGACTTACAGACGCAGCCATTCCTGATTTATATGCAGGTCTCTTGACTCCCAGTGCTCACTTTTGCAAGCTTCACTTAATGCCATGGAAATCACCCATTCTCCAGGTTTTTTTCTTCCCAATTCTTCTTACTATACACAGCTTCTCAAGGCAATCACTTCCATGCCCATGGTTTCAGTTGCATTCTCTATTCTCTGAGGACAATAGAATTTTAAATGTTTTGTTTCATGTATTAGCTTTATTTTATACAAGATGCCTCATTTGCTATAACCATAGATTCAGAGTTGCTCCATGAAAGTAATAAATGAAAAATGGTGATATTATTAGCATGCAAATTTTAGGAAATTTCTCCAGTTACTCTTAATGGTTTGATTTAGTATGTGTGTTATTTTTGAAAACATATGTTGGGATGTCACAAATGGACTTAGGCTACAGAGATTTATATTCAACTTTTGACCATAGAATTCCATTTTACATGACACTGAGAGTAAAAAACTATCTTTTCCTCCTTACCTATTTCTCTTCCTACATTCTCTGCCAGGAGGAAGTCACCACTACATACTCAGTCTTCCCCAACAGAGCCTGAGCGCTCTGTTTTCCCTCTACTTCCCCTCTTCTTTCACATCTCATGACCAAGCACTTCCTATTCCATTTCCCAAATGATCAGAAAACTTTTCCCTTGACTTTTGTCACTGCCACTGCCTTTATCATTACTCTTCTTTTAGATAAAATCTCTTAATTGGTCTTGTTGCTTCCTTCAGTCCTTCATTATTATACAGACCACTATACACACATCTGACAGAGATGCCTCACCTTTGTATGACTCAATGACTCAAATTTTCAGAATAAAACTAAAACCATCCCAGCAACAAATTTGGAGTCAGATAGAGGTGGGTCTGTATCCTAGGTTCATACCCTGTCCAGCAGTGTAGTCTCAGAAAACTGAACTCCTTAAGCCTTTGTTTCTGTATCTGCCTACACTCATTGAGAGTTAGGACTGTTTCACACATACAGTGCCTGGTATGTAGAAGGGACTTAATCAATGTTGAATGAAGGGGAGGCATTTTAAAATCCACATCAAAAAATGTTTTTCTTTTAAAAATATACTAATCTATAATGTCACTTTCCCTCCAAGCTTGACTTCTACCTTTACTTTCTGATATGGTTTGGGCATGTCCCCACCCAAGTCTCATCTTGAATTGTAATCCCATAATCCCCACGGGTTGAGGGAGGGACCTAGTGGGAGATAACTGGATCATGGGGACAGTTTTGCCCACACTGTTCTCATGGTAGTGAGTGAGTTCTCATGAGATCTGATGGCTTTATACGTGTTTGACAGTTGCTCCTTCACATGCTCACACTCTCTGGCCTGCTGCCATGTAAGAAGTGCCTGCTTCCTTTTCCACTATGATTTTAAGTTTCCTAAGGCCTCCCCAGTCATGTGGAACATGAGTCAATTAAACCTCTTTCCTTTATAAATTAGTCAACCTTTATAAATTACCTGTCAACCTCAGGTATTTCTTTATAGCAGTGTGAAAATGGACCAATACACTTTCTGATAATCCTGCTTGAGAAATGGGGGAATTCATACTACCTGGGATCAAACTGTGGCCCCAGCCTGAGCAGTCGTGTGACCTTGGGGAGATAACTTAGTTTCTCCATTTTAATGTCTTCTGTAAAACCTGTAAAAGAAGATTGTTTCTGAGGGTTAAATGAGCATAGCACTGTTAGAACACTGTCAGGCACATACTGATTGCCAGATGTTGAGTATTCATCTTTATTGAATTAGGACTGTGGTACCCCACTTTATGGCTCTCTATTTTGTATGACAAAATCATGCTTAGTGCTTTGTTAGCAAAAGAGAGAAAAATCTGAAAGTTTTTGCTATGGAAGGAAGAAACAGAGGGGAGAAAAGGGAGTTGGTAAGTTTCAGCATTTCAGAGCTTGGAGGGAAAAGTTAGGTTTCTATTTTATGGAGAAAGAGGTGGAGGCAGGATGGGTCCTAAGGTGTCATTCAAGACACACAGCCATAACTCTTTATTAAGAGTAGAGCTAGAGCCCCAGGGACTGCTATGGTCAAGTTGCAGACAAAAACTACCACCCATTGGAAGACAGGAGAGGAATATTTAGTTACAAAAGCAGTCAACAATTCAGGTGTATCTACATTCGGTCAGCAAATAAAAGTTGCTCAACTTGGTTGCTAATGGGACCCACTCTACTAACTGAGGATTTGTATAGAATTCATAGAGGAAGATGGCTTCAAGTAAGGAAACACCTTGTGCTTTTCTTGGGACTAAAAATCTCAGAAGGCCGGTGATGAATGAAAATCTTAGTCCCACTGGTACTGCACAAGGGGCCAGGAGAGCAGCAGCATCATAAGCCTCAGGGTGAGGCAGCCCAGGCAGGGGCATTCTGAGCTGTGGGGGAGGTGGGGCAGCCGGGGTGGGGCATTGTGAGCTGTCAGGGAGGGCATTGTGAAGTGTGGGGTGGGGCATTGTGAGCCACAAGCCTGGGCTTCCACCTGGGCCAGTGTGCTTCAGTCTGTAGATGACTGCAGAAGGAGGAGGACCTCCATCTGTACTCTCTTCAGGCAGTTGTGTCTCTCAGTGCTTGTTGGGTTCACACCTATTAAATAAGCTGGCTGGTCTTCACCCTTCAAGAGAAGTCAACTCATGGGAGGCGGCAGGGTACAGGCATTGGTCCAAGCCATGGCTGGGGGCAGGCAAGCAGCAGACAAGACCATCTCTGCAAGTGCAGCACAGCCTCAGCCTAGGGCAACGGGAGTGTGCAGCCAAAGCTGTGAGCAGAGGCACAGGTGGTGGCAGACAGCAGTAGAAGTGCCCCATGGGGAACATACTGACCTGTTGTGTGTGTCCCAGGGCCAGCCCTGAGTTGGACCAGAACCAGGGGTCAGTGTGTCCCTGTGAGTCTGAGATCTATGAGGCAGCAGCTGGGGACCTGATAGCAGGAGTGCCTGTGGCTGCTGCTGTAAAACCTGGTGAGGTGACTTGTGAAGCTGGTGAAGGCCTCCATGTGCACCACATCTGTGAATGGGAGATGCCTGAAGGTAAGGAGGTGATGGGTGCCTTCTGCCCTTGGCACACTTCTGGCTGCTGTTGTCTCCAGGGTCCTCTGGGAGGCATCCCCAAACTCAGGCTCCTTTCTGCCTGTAGCCAGCTCTCCCAGGGCTGGCCAGGAACAAAAGCTGGCTTTGCCTTGCATTCCCACCCCTTAGTCTTTCCCCACAGAATCCAGTCAGTTTCTTTTCTCCTTCCCTCCCAAACTCCCAGTTCTATCTCCCTCATCTCATTCTCCCAGGCTGGCATGGGACCATTTATTTATGGCTGTTCGTGTCTGTAGCTCTATTCAGTACCTGTGGGACTTTGTTGAGGCTTCTTTGGAATATTCTGTTCCTTTTCTCAATAAAAACTAAAATATCCCAACTTTCCAGTACCCATCCCATTCTTTCTTTGTACCTATCCAGATGGTACCTAAGTGAAGGAACCAGATAAGTGCCTAATTGTTTCCTTTGTTAAAGTAGCTAAATCTCAGGACAATTCATACTGAAATATTTGGGGATTTCTTATCCAAAATCAGAATGCAGGTTGCCA
This sequence comes from Nomascus leucogenys, assembly GCF_006542625.1. Lineage (NCBI taxonomy): Eukaryota > Metazoa > Chordata > Mammalia > Primates > Hylobatidae > Nomascus > Nomascus leucogenys. The sequence continues at coordinate 44,484,753 of NC_044398.1, read as the reverse complement.
TGGGAGGGACTGTATGGGTTGCTTTAAGTCACCTTGATAGACGCTGCTTAGTGTCTTCTAACTAATTTGAACACAGAAGGAAAGAAAATGGAGTTTGCTTAAAATAACTGGGAAAGGTATGAAATATCACCACCAGGGCTGCAGAAAAATGGGTGTGTGTGTGGGGTTACCCCAAAGGAGTTTACCTATGAGGCTCTGAGTACTTTAAAATTCTTACTTTAACACAAAATGTGTCTGCAAATTTATTCTGGTGACTTAACAGACATTATTTACCTCCTTTTTCTAAAAGAGAGGTGGGGATGGTTTGTGGTCAAAACTTTTAAAAGAGTTAATGGGTGCAGCAAAACAACATGGCACATGGATACATATGTAACAAACCTGCACATTGTGCACATGTACCCTAAAACCTAAAGTATAATAAAAATATATATATATATATTTTCCAAAAAAAAGACATAAAATATAAATATAGACTTTGAATGTGTAATATAAAGATTGAAGATTAAAATAGATCTTGCCTGTGCAAGAGTGTTTGTTGCCATGGCTCCCCCTTTGTCCTTCCCCCTCCTGACAATAGCATCTTGTTCAAAGATAAGAAAGTTGGAGTTTTTCAGCCTCTACACTGCTGGGAGAGGCAGAGGGTTGGGAGGTGGTAGAAAAGAGAAAACAATTGGTTGGTTTGCCTCTAAAATTTTGCGAAGAGATGAATCTAAGTAAAAAGAATTCTGGGTAACAATACAGTTCTTGAATAAAAACTAAATTTTTCAAAATAGAAAACATTGTGCCATAAAGATATTAAATCCATTGGCTGTTTGGTTTCATTTAAATGCCAGAGATATTATTACTGTAGAGGAAATGTCTTATAGCTCTTCTATTTAAACTTTGATTGGGCTCTGTATAGCCAAGACAATCCTAAGCAAAAAGAACGAGAACACATGGACACAGGGAAAGGAACATCACACACTGGGGCCCATCAGGGGGATGGGTAGGGGGGCAAAAGGAAGGAGAGCATTAGGACAAATACCTCATGCATGTGAGGCTTAAAACCTCAATGATGGGTTGACATGTGCAGCAAACCACCATGGGACTTGTATACTTATGTAACAAACCTACATGTTCTGCACATGTATCTCAGAACTTAAAGTGAAAAAAAAAAAAAGAACTTTGGTTGGGCTCTTATTTTTTCAGAGGTAGAATAATTAAGACTCATGATGAGTGTGAATTTTTCAAGATATTTAAGAATTTAGAATAAACAAATATGTGAATTAATTCATTATACCTTTATACACAAAGCATGTAAGTATTTGTGTAAACATATTCCACTTGGTGGTGTAAGGAAAGCCTCTGAGTGATTTTACACACCAGTTAATAGATGGGTAGTGTTGGATGAGAGACCAAAAAAGGCTCTTTATTGTCATTCTTTAGGATTACAGCACAGTTTATGTATGTCTCATTTGGCCCTTTGCAATACAAATAAGGCCTATATATATGTTCTTCCTATGTTTTACTAATGAAGAAATGAAGACTTAGAGATCTCACGTGACTATGGAAGACAGCTACTCAACAGAACTAAGGTTCTATGTCCTCAGAATGACATGGAAAAACAGATATGCTTAATTTACTTTTTAAAATTTTTAAAAACTCCAGAATACATCTTATATTTTGCCTATAAAATAGGCCTGTCTTTTAAAACATACTGCTCTCTTGTTTTATTCTATGAAGTTGATTTTACACAACTTAAAGGCAAATTTACCTTTTTTTTTTTTTTTTTTAATAAAGGAGGGTCTCACTATGTTACTCATGCTGGCCTCAAATTCCTGACCTGGGCTCAAGGGATTTTCCCATCTCAGCCTCCTGAGTAGCTGGGAATACAGGCATGTGCCATCTTGCCTGGCTTCATCTTATGTCTGTACATTAATTTCAATGGATAAATAAGAATAAAAGTAGAGGTAGTGAAATAGCCTAAATGCAGCAGTCAAATAAATGAGATGATAAATTTTTATAAATGATCACATCTGTTTTTCTTCTCTCCCTCTATAGATACACCTTTGGAGTCCAACCCTTCTGACCATCCAGAGGCAAGCACAATATTCCTGAGAAAATCTCAAACAGATGGTGAGACAACATTGTTTTTTCTTCCAAGAAAAAGAGTGAAAACTCTTGTTCTTTGATCAGATGTATTATAGAAAGTATTTAGAAACTCATATTAATTTTTTCAACTTTTCACATATTCACTTGTCTTAATATGTGATATACTTTTTTTAGTTGTTACTGTTAGTGAAATCACGTAAACTTTCTGTTTATACATTTTGCCATCTTTTTATCAATGCAATTTGTCGTGTGATGGAAGAGTCATAGATTTATCTTTATTTATAATTATTTGCCCCTTTTCCCTTGCTCCAAAGAGCACATTTTAAAGATAGAACTTAGGCTTCAGCTTGGTTTACATTTAAACAAATAAAAGAAAACATAGCTCTTCATCAACAGAGATTGAATCTGTGATTTTGGACTCCTCTTGCACAGTCCCCTGATCACATGTGTTTATCACATCCAAGTTTATGCTTCTCAAAACTTTTAAGTTATTAACCTTTGCATCTAACGTAATATAAATTTAAACATGCCCTACTCCTGCTTATTTTCCTTAATGTTATGTTAAATCCTCACTTGTTTGCTAAAAAGCCATACGCAGCCAAGTTTTCCAGTTGATTTAAGCAGTAAGAATACAAGTGAGGATCTATAATAATATGGGAAGTAATGCAGCACAGTAAAATATGGGAGTTTGTAACCTTTCTTTTTGTAGTTTGAGTAGACTTTGCCTGTCTTGAGTCAGGTATTTCTGGTTAGAATTTGCATTCATTTTTGCATTACTATAAAGAAGTACCTAAGGCTGGGTAATTTATAACAAAAAGAAGTTTAATCGACTCATAAATCTTCAGGCTGTACAAGCATGGCTTCAACATCTGCTTCTGGTGAGAGCCTCAGCAAGCTTACAATCACGATGGAAGGCAAAGGGGAAGCAGGTGGTTCCACACGGTGAGAGAGGGAGAGAGAGGCAGGTAGAGGGAAGGTGTCACATTCTTTTAAACTACCAGAATGAGAATTTGCTTCTTACCATGGGGATGGCACGAAGCCATTCATAAGGAATCCACCACCATTACCCAAACACCTCCCGCTAGGCTCTGTCTCCAACGCTAAGGGTCACATTTTAACATGAGATTTGGAGGGGGGAAAATATCCAAACCATATCAGAGTTGTTTTTCCCAGTTCCTTCCAGAGCTATGGGCTTCTCACACATACAGACCATGGAAGAGGTAAAACAAAAGCTATTCCATGTCCCTCCCTCTTCAGTGGTAGGAATGTTTGCCTGCAAGGCCCTTCCAGCATCAAAGCTGGAGGTGGTGTAGGAAACAAAGCGTGACCTCTTAGAGCTTTTATTATGCTGGCCTTTTTTTATTTTTGAAAAAAAAAAAAGATTTTTTGTGTGGCAGACACCATGTCCAATCAGGTTTGTATAGTCATTTTAAAATTTAAATTTAAGATAGGTTACTTTCCAGTTGTTTTGTTTTTAGTGACATATTAGTGGATGATCACTAAGTGTGGTTCGAGATGCTTACAGGGATTCTGGTGTGTCTAGAGATAGGTGCCCGGCCAGAAAGTAGTTTGTAGAGCTGTTAACTCTTAGATTCTGGTAAATGAGAAAATACTCATGGCTCATATATGCAAGAGTTAAACTTTTTTATTAGCTAACTTTTTCATCTGTCCTCATTTTTTTTCCTTTTTCTTTTGTACATAAGGATTCTTTCATGTGTATGTAATAGAAACAAAAAGCAAGCTAGGTTCAAAAAGTAAAACAGTTTTTAGATTTTACTTTATGAGATTTATCGTGCCAGATAATTTAAATATAAACTGTTGAAAGTAATTTTTTAAATGGAATTTTTCCTCATTTAGGAGTATTTAGTAAGATGTTTACTACTCCTATTTTATAGTATTTGTATCAGAAGTGACCTTTTTTTTTTCATTCTTAGTACAAGAAAAAAGAAAAAGCAACTATACAAAGCATGTATGTAAACAGTCAAAAAGTTAAGAAATTGATAGTTTGATATAAAAATATGTCTCTCTTGTTTCCTTTAAATTATAATGGGGACCCAGTGGTGATAGCATGGACCTCTTTTTGTATTTTCCCAAGTATCAAATTTATCCAGAGAAATCTTCAGCTTAGTGTGTCCACCTTTTAAGATTTTCTGACATTTAAGTTAAATTTCAATAGTCTGGTTGTGGTATAAAGATCTGCCTTAAATATTTAATCATATTCTTAATCAAATAACAAAAATAGAATAGCTAAGAATTAACAAATAACAAAATAACAAATACAGAATAACAAATAACAAAAATAGAATAACTATCAGCAATGTCTATTGACTTTGTCGTAGCAGGTGAAAGCATTCCTTCCTCACTACACCATGACCTTATTTTTCTCCCTCTGTTTCTTCCAATTGTAGCACACTTTTTAATTAAATTAGTAATATTTATATGATTATGACTATGCAAATTCTATTCACTGCTAAGTCATATGGTGTTTTCACTGTGCCTCTGCATTATATGTCCTTCATTCTTTCTCCGAAACAGTTCTGAAATCTGAGCATTTCTGCACCTTTTCTGGGTCATCTCTTTTTCCCTAGCCTATGTTACTTTACCCAGCCAAATGCAATAAGTAGCCACTGGCTGGTCTGTTTGTTTTCACATCCATTATTTTTTAGCATGAAGCTAATTTTCTGACTATATTTGTTTGCCTGTTTTCTAAGAGCTATTTTCTCCCTAAGTGTTGCACCATTTATCACATGCCTTTCAAAGATACTTTCCATCTGCTAAAACACATCTGTTCCTTTTTTTTTTTTTTTTTTTTTTTTTTTTTTTTTTTTTTTTGCTGTGGGTAGGGGGGCAACTTTCTTTGGCATTTTGTCATTCTAGTTCAATATAGAGTGGCTTTCCCTAGATATGTTCGATGTCTGCTTTTCTGTGCTAGCCCCTTAAAGTCTTTTGGGATCTCACATAACTGCCGTCTTGTGTGGGATCACCTGAGTCCTAGATTCTGTTTCCTGCTGTCCTGTTATCCTCTCTAGTCGTACTTGAGCACATTTTCCTGGGCAGAGATGTTTAGGGATCTGGCCAGTCTTAAAATCCCTCCTTTTTGATAGAGAGTAAACTTCTAGGTTGAATCTAAACTTTATGGTTCTGAAGATATTTCACAATTCTGCTCTCACTACAGTGTTGTTCTTGACTCTATTGCCATTGTGAAATATATTATTTATAACCAAGTTTTATGTATCTGTGGAAGCTTTTTAGAAGCTTCTTGCTCACTGAGAGTCTGAAATTCCTTAATAACAGCTTGGTGGGAATCTTTTCATTTTGTTGAGGCTACTAAGTCTGAAGACTATCTCTTCTTGAGAATTTTTTTATTTTCTCTGTTCCTTTTTTTCTGATAGTCTTGTTATTCAGACACTCAGCTGCTTAGACCAGTATACCTGCATTGGTTTTTAATTTTTCCTCTTTGATTTTTCAGTTTCTGTGGCTTTTTACTCTAATATTTCTATTGAATTTCATACCTTTTTCAGTGTGTTTTTAGGTTTTTTAAATAGTTTTGCTCCTGATTTTGACTGGTCCATGAATCCCTTTTTTCTGTTGTTTTGATCTCTCTTGTTGGAGGCTTCCCTCCAATGTGTGGTGGTCCCTGGTTTTATTTGGAAGCAGGACTTCTGTTAACTGGTGGCACTCAGTGTGAGATTTTGGAAGCCAAACTAGCTTTTCATTTGCGAGACTTCAGTGTATTATCTGGGGATCTTTACTCGAGTCAGTTCAGTTTCTTCTGAGAAAGAATCTCCCAATTTTCTGCCTGGGAAGTGAAAGAATGTCTACTTGCTTTCCAAAAGCAGAGTTAGGGAAGCAACTGGCAGTTCTATTTTTGGTGTACAGTTTTCTTTATATCTCAGGTTTAAGCTGTGGTATTTCTGAACCTAGAAATTCTCAGGTTTGGTATATCCAGAGAACACACATCTAAGTTTCTTATCAGATGGGAGGACAGGTGGACTTGGTGCTCTAACCACAGATTTTATGACCTTGCTGGCTTTTGTTTTACATTTTATCCTACTTTCCAAAGTTCCATTTGCCTGGAAGCTCACAGCCTGCCTTTAGTTCTACAAGACAAACTGGCTTGCTTCTCTTCCAGTCACTTTCTGTGGGGACCAAAGTTGTGCTTCTGTGTTATTTACCACTATTTTATGTACTTTTTATGTCCCAGCATTTATTAAAAATCATCTCTGTCAACCTTCTCTCCTGATCCTGTGTGTAACCTGTATTTTATGTATGAGTAACGAGATTTCCGGAGGCAGAAGAAATAAATTTGTGGTCAATCTATTATATTTAATCCAAATTTAGGACCTATATTTACATGTGAATCAAAGTTTAATTTCAATATAATTAATGGTATTAACCCAGACAATTTTTTTTAGTGATGTATCTGTAATAAGCATATTATACTTTTCTCCTAAGGCCTTGTTTAATATTTTTACCCAAACTTATACCACCATATTATCCAATTACCTCACAAGATAGATGGAGCTGTTTTCATGAATGCCCAAAGTGTTAGAAATATTTAAGTTAATTAAAATTTGTTTATTTTTAGCCTGGTCAACATAGCAAGAGCTCATCTCTACAGAAAGGTTAAATAACAAATTAGCCCAAGGCATGGTGGCATGTGCCTTTACCTACTCAGGAGGCTGAGGCAGAGGATCGCTTGAGCTCAGGAGTTTGAGGCTGCAGTTAACTGTAACTGCACCACTGCACTCCAGCCTGGGCAACAAAGGGAGACCCTGTCTCTGAAAAAGAAAAAAGTTATTATTTAAAAACATATCTAAAATTTGTCCTGCCAAAAAGGAGAGAGGAAAATGTAAACTTGAGTTTTCATTTTATTTTATATTTGCTGGGAAGAATGCTGCAGTTTATTTATTTATATATTTTTATTTCCATAGGGTTTGGGGGAAACAGGTGGTATTTGGTTACATGAGTAAATTCTTTAGTGGTAATTTGTGAGATTTTGGTGTACCTGTCACTTGAGCAGTATCCACTGAACCCAATTTGTAGTCTTTTATCCCTCACCCCCTTCCCACCCTTTTCCGTGTGTCCTCAAAGTCCATTGTTTCATTCTTATGCCTTTGCATCCTCATAGCTTAGCTCCCACATATGAATGAGAACACATGATCTTTAGTTTTCCATTCCTGAGTTACTTCACTTAGAATAATAGTCTCCAATTCCATCCAGGTTGCTGGAAATGCCATTAATTTATTCCTTATTATGACTGAGTGGTATTTCTTAATCCGCTTGTTGATTATTGGGCATTTGGGCTGGTTCCATATTTTTATAATTGCAAATTGTGCTGCTGCAAACATACATGTGCAAGTATCTTTTTTGTATAATGACTTCTTTTCCTCTTAGTAGATACCAAGTAGTGGGATTGCTGGATTGAATGGTGGTTTTACTTTTAGTTTTTTAAGGAATCTCCACACTGCTTTCCATAGTGGTTGTACTAGTTTCCATTTTTACCAGCATTGTAGAGAAGTATTTTCTTTTCACCACATCCACACCAACATCTATAATTTTTTGATTTTTTGATCATGGCCATTCTTGCAGGAGCAAGATGGTATGGCATTGTGGTTTTGATTTTCGTTTTCCTGATCATTAGTGATGTTGAGCATTTTAGTGGTATATCTTCTTTTAAGAATTGTGTATTTATGTCCTTAGCCCACTTTTTGATGGGATTGTTTGTTTTTTCTCTTGCCATTTGTTTGAGTTACTTGTAGATTCTGTATATTAGTCCTTTGTCAGATATATAGATTGTGAAGATTTTCTCCCATTCTGTAGGTTGTCTGTTTACTCTGCTAATTGTTCCCTTTCCTGTGCAGAAGCTCTTTAGTTAAGTCTCACCCTGTTTATCTTTGTTTTTGTTGCATTTGCTTTTGGGTTATCGGTTATGAGGTCTTTGCCTAAGCCAATGTCTAGAAGGTTTTTCTGATGTTATCTTCAACAATTTTTAAGGTTTCAGGTGGTAGATTTATGTCCTTGATCCATCTTGAGTTGATTTTTGTATAAGGTGAGAGTTGAGGATCCAGTTTCATTCTCCTGCACGTGGCTTTGCCTATTATCCTGGCACCGTTTGTTGAATAGGGTTTACCTTCTTCACTTTATGTTTTAGCTGGCTTTGTTGAAGATAAGTTGGCTGTAGGTATTTGGGTTTATTTCTGGGGTTTCTATTCTGTTCCACTGGTGTATGTGCCTATTTTTATACCAATACCATGCTGTTTTGGTGACAATGGCCTTATTGTATAGTTCAAAGTCAGGTAATGTGATGGTTCCAGATTTGTTGTTTTTGCTTAGTTTTGTTTTGGCTATGCGAATTCTTGTTTAGTACCATATTTTAGGATTGCTTTTTCTAGTTCTGTGAAAAATGATGATGGTATTTTGAGAGGAATTGCATTGAATTTGTAGGTTGCTTTTGGCAGTAGAGTCATTTTCACAATATGGATTCTACCCATTCATGAGCATGGGATGTCTTTCCATTTGGTTGTCATCCATGATTTCATTCAGCAATGTTAGGTAGTTTCCAATGGCATACCAAAAAGGTAATCTGCCACGATCAAGTGGGTTTCATACCAGGGATGCAGGGATGGCTTAACATATGCAAGTCAATAAGTGTGATACACCACATAAACAGAATTAAAAACAAAAATCACATGATCATCTCAATAGATGCAGAAAAAGCATTTAGCAAAATCCAGCATCCTTTTATGATTAAAACCCTCAGCAAAATTGTCATACAAGGGACGTACCTCAATGTAATAAAAGCTATCCACTACAAACCCACAGCCAACATAATATTTAGTGGTGAAAAGTTGAAAGCATTCCTCCTGAGAACTGGAACAAGACAAGGGTGCCCACTCTCACTACTCCTATTCAATATAGTACTGGAAGACCTAGCCAGAGCAATCACACAAGAGAAAGAAAAAAAGGGCATGCAGATCAGTAAACAGGAAGTCAAATTGTCGCTGTTTGCTGATGATATGATCGTATACCTAGAAAACCTAAAGACTCCCCCAAAAAACTCCTAGAACTGATAAATGAATTCAGAAAACTTTCAGGATACAAAATTAATGTACACAAATCAGTAGCTCTGTTATACCCCAACAGCAACCAAGCTGAGAATCAAACCAATAACTCAACCCCTTTACAACAGCTGCAAGAAAAAAAAAAACCTTAGGAATATACCTAAGCAAGGAGGTGAAAGACCTGTACAAGGAAAACAGCTTTAGTGTTTTTAATGTGTTAAAATGATGGGCAGCAGGTACAGTGGAAGAAGTCAGTGGTTGGGCATTGGTGTCCAACGGGTACTGGACCTTTGATGGTAAGGCTTTGGTTTTGACTTACTAAAATATGAGGTATAATTATTTTCTAGTGTTTGTCATTAAACCTTAAAACTACTAAGTAAACCCTTCCATTTATCATTAAAGACTGTACAATTTCATACTCTGTGATTTATGCTGACTGAAGTTAGATTTGTTTCTATTTTTGACTACCTTAAATAATACCTATAAACAGTAAACTGTTAGTAGTGTTTTTGCTGTAACTAAATGTAGTAAGACTTACCTTCCAAATTATAACTGAATTAATTTGTCAAACACTTGTTGAACTTTTTGATTTACTCAAAATTTTATGCTGAGCAGCTGGAGGTAGGAACAGTTAGGGCCCTCCCTTACTCTTATGGAGAGGCATACTTTCTCATGAAGGGAATACTCTGCTAGAATTAGTATCTTGTAACCAGTTAGTGTACAAAAAAACATGTTTTGGTGAGGCTACTGGCAAAGAGATCCAAGAGGGTAGATGGAGTCAAGCTTGCTGAAACAAGGAAGGAGAAAAGCATTATTCCAGGCAGAGAACGGGGTAGAGCAGGAAAATGCCTAGGTGCAGGTTAGATGATTTATAGAATGAAATTAATCAACTTTTGAAATGAATGGAAAGTATTCTCTGAGAGTCTTATTTGAGTCATGTCATGGCAGTCTTATTTAAACATGAAGTAAAAGTTAAATTTTTTAAGTTGTCATCTGTTTTCAGGGTGTGAGAGAATATTTAAGTGACATTCTTTTTATCCTCCACATAAGAAAACAGGACTAGAGAAACCTATGTCTTCCTCACTTGTTGGTGGACTAGCAGCCCTGGTACATGTGCCTCTGAATCTGAAACACTTGTTTTGTCACAATATTGCCTGAAATAATACACTTAGTATTAGTAACTTAGTAAATGTATTAGTCTTGTATTAATTGCAGTAAAATGGTCTTGTACCAATATTATTTAATACATTACATTTTACCTCAGTAAATAAATAATAGAAATAGAAATTCTCAGCTGTTTAATGTCACTATAGAAAAAAACAATGAAATCTTCCTTTAAACTATTCTCATTATTTATAAAGGAAATTCATAAAATCCTTGTTAGGTTTAATGATAGGTACCATATTAAGGGCAGCATTTTATAAACTGTATCTCAAACATCATCTGTGGAAGTTAAGAGCCTCCAGTGGGTTTTCCATAGAGTGCACATGATACCTCACTCAGGCAGTTTATGGAGGGTAAGAAATATCCTAGTGCTTTGAAAAATTTGACATTTTAACCAATGAAAAAGTACACTTCGATAAGTTTAACTTATACTTCCCTTCCCCTTACAGGTATCTACTGAACATTTTACTCAACAATACACTTCATGTTCAACAATATTCCTTGATGACAGCACTGCCAGCCAGCCTCATCTTACAATGACGCTAAAATCATGAGTACAACTATAATGCCAAGGGACAGACTCCTTTATTCAAAAATTATTTCAGCCATTTGGCTGTACTCTTCAGCAATCAGTTTAAGAAATTGGAATCAACTATATACTGATATCCAGATTCTAAATATTAAGTACCAATTTCTCTTTTAATCTTAGATGTCATGGTGGAAGGAAAAATCAGCAAATAAGCAATCCCAGAAAAAGTGTAGCTATTTATTTGATGCCTTTATGCCTTAAGGCAATGTTGAATGCAATGAGAAGGATGGGTTCCCTTTATTGAATGATTTTTTGTGAAATATTAGTTTTTCAGTGCATTGTAGGCCTAAATCAATGTGTACTACTTTGGACATTAGTCTTGGAAGAAGGAATAGCTTTTTCTTTTCTGGCACCACAGTGTATCTGCATTTGATTTTCTCCCATTGTGCATGATCACCTCATGGGCCACAAAGATGTGCTTTGAGAGCATCCTGAGATGAAGTTTATTTTAAAAGGAACAACAACCAACACCACCACCAGCTCCATTGGGTTTGTCTAGTGTACATCATTATCACCTCTTTGGGTTATGAGTATTTATTTTTAGAACACAATTTGGAAAGTGCTAATTTAGAACATTAATGTCTTCATCTTTAACTTTATTTTTCATTCTATAAACATAACTAGCTTATAAACAATTTTATTTCAAATGCTCTAGCATTTTTAGCTAATTCAATTGGCAGTCACTTTTACTTTAATTAAAAATGGCAGCTGGCTCCTGACTTGGAGACACCTCCCAGCAGGGGTTGATAGACACCTCATACAGGAGAGCTGGCATTTGGCGGGTGCCCTCTGGGATGAAGCTTCCAGAGGAAGGAGCAGGCAGCAATCTTTGCTGTTCTGCAGCCTCTGCTGGTGATACCCAGGCAAACAGTCTGGAGTGGACCTCCAGCAAACTCCAGCAGACCTGCAGAAGAGGCCTCTGAGTGTTAGAAGGAAAACTAGCAAACAGAAAGCAATAACATCAACATCAACATCAACAAAAAGGACAACAATGCAAAAACCCCATCAACATCAAAAGGTCATCAACAACAAAGATCAAATGTAGATAAATCCATGAAGATGTGAAAAAAACCAGCATAAGAATGCTGAAAATGCCCCAAACCAGAATTCCCCTTCTCCTCCAAAGGATCACGACTCCTCACCAGAAAGGGAACAAAACTGGGTGGAGAATGGATTTGACAAATTTAAGAAGTAGGCTTCAGAAGGTGGGTAAGAACTAGCTCTTCCAAGCTAAAGGAACATGTTCCAACCCAATGTAAGAATGCTGAGAACCTTTATAAAAGGTTACAGGAAATGCTTACTAGAATAAAGAGTTTAGAGAAGAACATAAATGACCTGATGGAGCTGAAAAACACAGCACAAGAACTTCGTGAAGCATACACAAGTATCAATAGCCAAATCAATCAAGCAGAAAAAAGGACATCAGAGGTTGAAGATCACCTTAATGAAATAAAGCGTGAAGACAAGATTAGAGAAAAAAAGAAAGAAAAGGACAAAACAAAGCCTCTAAGAAATATGGGACTATATGAAAAGACCAAACCTATGATTGACTGGTGTACCTGAAAGTGATGGGAAGAATGGAACCAAGTTGGAAAACACTCTTTAGGATATTATCCAGGAGAAGGTCCCCAACCTAGCAAGACAGGCCAACATTTAAATTCAAGAAATACAGAGAACACCACTAAGACACTCTTTGAGAAGAGCAATCCCAAGACATATAATCATCAGATTCAGCAAGGTTGAAATGAAGGAAAAAATTTTAAGGGCAGCCAGAGAGAAAGGTCGGGTTACCTACAAAGGGAAGACCATCAGACCAACAGCAGATCTCTCTGCAGCAACCCTACAAGCCAGAAGAGAGTGGGGGCCAATATTCAACATTCTTAAAGAATGTTCAGTCCAGAATTTCATATCCAGCCAAACTTAGCATTGTAAGTGAAGGAGAAATAAAATCCTTTACAGACAAGCAAATGCTAAGGGATTTTGTCACCACCAGGCCTGCCTTACAAGAGCTCCTGAAGGAAGCACTAAATATTGAAAAACTGGTACCAGCCACTGCAAAAACATAGCAAAATATAAAGACCAATGACACTATGAAGAAACTGCATCAACTAATATGCTAAATAACCAGCTAGCATCATGATAACAGGATCAAATCCACACATAATAATATTAACCTTAAATGTAAACAGGCTAAATGCCCCAATTAAAAGACACAGACTGGCAAATTGGATGAAGAGTGAAGACCCATCGGTGTGCTGTATTCAAGAGACCCATCTCATGTGCGGTGACACACATGGGCTCAAAATAAAGGGATGGAGGAATATTTACCAAGCAAATGGAAAGCAAAAAAAAGCAGGGGTTGCAATTCTACTCTCTGATAAAACAGACTTTAAACCAACAAAGATCAAAAAAGACAAAGAAGGGTATTACATAATGGTAAAGGGATCAATGCAATAAGAAGAGCTAACTACCCTAAATATATATGTACCCAATACAGGAGCACTCAGATTCATAAAGCAAGTTCTTACAGACCTACAAAGAGACTTAGACTTCCACACAATAATAGTGGGAGGATTTAACACCCCACTGTCAATATCAGAGAGATCAGCGAGACAGAAAATTAACAAGGATATTCAGGACTTGAACTCAACTCTGGACCAAGCAGATCTACAAGACATCTACAGAACTCTCCACCCCAAATCAACAGAATCTACATTATTCTCAGCACTTATTCTAAAATGGACCACTTAAATGGAAGCAAAACACTCCTGAGCCAATGCAAAAGAATGGCAATCAGACCACAGTGCAATCAAATTAGAACTCGAGATTTAGAAACTCACTCAAAACTGTACAACAATATGGAATCTGAACAATCTGCTCCTGAATGACTACTAAGAACAACCTGCTCCTGAATGACTACTGAGTAAATAATGAAATTAAGGCAGAAATAAAGAAGCTGTTTGAAACCAATGAGAACAAAGACACAACATACCAGAATCTGTGGGACACAGCTATAGCAGTGTTTAGAGGGAAATTTGTAGCACTAAATGTTCAGATCAGAAAGCGGGAAAGATCTAAAATCAACACCCTAACATCACCATTAAAAGAACTAGAGAAGCAAGAACAAACAAATTCAAAAAGCTAGCAGAAGGAAAGAAATATCTAAGATCAGAGCAGAACTGATGGAGATAGAGACTCGAAAGTCCCCTCAAAAAATCAATGAATCCAAGAGCTGGTTTTCTGAAAAGTTTAACAAAATAGATAGACTGCTAACCAGATGAATAAAGAAGAAAAGAGAGAAGAATCAAATTGATGCAATAAAAAGTGATAAAGGGGATATTACCACCAATCCCACAGAAATACAGACTACCATCAGAGAATACTATAAACACCTCTATGCAAATAAACTAGAAAATCTAGAAGAAATGGATAGATTCCTGGACACATGCACCCTCCCAAGATTAAACCAGGAAGAAGTTGAATCCATGAATAGACCAATAACAAGTTCTGAAATTGAAGCAGTAATTAATACCCTAACAACTAAGAAAAGTCCAGAACCAGATGTATTCCCAGTCAAATTCTACCAGAGGTACAAGAGGAGCTGGTACCATTCTGAAACTATTCCAAACAATAGAGAAAGAGGGACTCCTGCCTAACTCATTTTATGAGGCCAGCATCATCCTGATACCAAAACCTGGTGGAGACACAATAGGAAAAGAAAATATCAGACCAATATCCCTGATGAACATCGACGTGAAAATTATCATTAAAATACTGGCAAACTGAATCCAGCAGCACATCAAAAGCTTATCCACCATGATCAAGTCAGCTTCAACCTTGAGATGCAAGGCTGATTCAACATACACAAATCAATATATGTAATCCATCACATAAACAGAACCAATGAGAAAAAACATATGATTATCTCAATAGATGCAGAAAAGGCCTTCAATAAAATTCAACACCCCTTCATGCTAAAAACACTTAATAAACTAGGTATTGATGGATAATAAGAGCTATTTATGGCAAACCCACAGCCAATATCATACTGAATGGGCAAAACCTGGAAGCATTCCCTTTGAAAACCAGTGCAAGGCAAGGATGCCCTTTCTCACCACTCCTATTCAACATAGTATTGGAAATTTTGGAAATTCTGGCCAGGGCAATCAGGCAAGAGAAAGAAATAAAGCATATTTGAATAGGAAGAGAGGAAGTCAAATTGTCTCTGTTTGCAGATGATATGATTATATATTTAGAAAACCCCATCGTCTCAGCTGAAAAGCTCCTTAAGCTGAAAAGCAATTTCAGTAAAGTCTCAGGATACAAAATCAGTGTGCAAAAATCACAACCATTCCTATACATCAATAATAGACAAACAGAGAGCCAACTCATGAGTGAACTCCCATTCACAGTTGCTACAAAGAGAATAAAATACCTAGGAATACAATTTAAAAGGGATGTGAAGGACCTCTTCAAGGAGAACTACAAAACATGCCCAAGGAAGTAAGAGAGGACACAAATGAATAGAAAAATATTCCATGCTTATGTATAGGAAGAATCAGTATTGTGAAAATGGCCACACTGGCCAAAGTAATATACAGATCCAATCCTATTTCCATCAAGCTACCATTGACTTTCTTTGCAGAATTAGAAATACTACTTTAGATTTTATATGGAACCAAAAAAGAGCTTGTATTAGCTAAGAAAATCCTAATCAAAAAGAACAAAGCAGGAGGCATCATGCTACCTAACTTCAAATTATACCACAAGGCTACATTGGCCAAAACAGCATGGTACTGGTACCAAAACAGATGTATAGACCAATGGAACAGAACATAGGCCTCAGAAATAATGCCACAAGTCTACAACCATCTGATCTTTGACAAACCTGACAAACACAAGCAATGGGGAAAGGATTCCCTATTTAATAAATGGTGTTAGGAAAATGGCTAGCCATATGTAGAAAGCTGAAACTGGATCCCTTCCTTACACCTTATACAAAAATTAATTCAAGATGGATTAAAGACTTACATGTTAGACCTAAAACCATAAAAACCCTAGAAGAAAACCAAGGCAATACCATTCAGGACATAGGCATAGACAAGGACTTCATGTCTAAAACACCAAAAGCAATGGCAACAAAAGCCAAAATTGACAAATGGAATCTAATTAAACTAAAGAGCTTCTGCACAGTAAAAGAAACTATAATCAGAGTGAACAGGCAACCTACAGAATGAGAGAAAATTTTTGCAATCTATCCATCTGACAAAAGCCTAGTATCCAGTGTCTACAAGGAACTTAAACAAATTTACAAGAGAAAAACAAGCCCATCAAAAAGTGGGTGAAGCATATGAAGAGACACTTCTCAAAAGAAGACATTTGTGTGGCCAAAAAACATATGAAAAAAAGCTCGTCATCACTGGTCATTAGAGAAATGCAAATCAAAACCACAATGAGATACCATCTTATGCCAGTTAGAATGGCGAGCATCAAAAAGTCAGGAAACAAGATGCTGGAAAGGATGTGGAGAAATAGAAATGATTTGCACTGCTGGTGGGAGTGTAAATTAGTTCAATCATTGTGGAGACAGTGTGGTGATTCCTCAAGGATCTAGAACCAGAAATAGCATTTGACCCAGCAATCCCATTACTGGGTATATACCCAAAGGATTATAAATCATTCTACTATGAAGACACATGCACATGTGTGTTTATTGCTGCACTATTTACAATAGCAAAGACTTGGAGCCAACCCAAATGCCCATCAATGATAGACTGGATAAAGAAAATGTGCCACATATACACAATGGTATAATATGCAGCCATAAGAAATAATGAGTTCATGTCCTTTGCAGGGACATGGATGAAGCTGGAAACCATTATTCTCAGCAAACTAAGACAAGAACAGAAAACTAAACACTGCATGTTCTCGCTCATAAGTGGGTGTTGAACAATGAGAGCACATGGACACAGGGAGGGGAATATCAAACACCAGGGCCTGTCAGGGGGTCGGAGGCAAGGGGAGGGAAAGCATTAAGAGAAATACCTAATGCATGCAGGGCTTAAAACCTAGATGATGGGTTGAGGGGTGCAGCAAACCACCATGGCACATGTATATATATGTAACAAACCTGCACGTTCTACACATGTATCCCAGAACTTAAAGTATAATTTAAAAAACATGGCGGCCAGGCATGGTGGCTCACGACTGTAATCCCAGCAGGTCAGGAGGCCAAGGCAGGCCAATCACCTGAGATCAGGAGTTCGAGACCAGCCTGGCTAACATGGCAAAACCCTGTCTCTACTAAAAATACAAAAATTAGCTGAGTGTAATGGGGGGTGCCTGTAATTCAAGCTACTTGGGAGGCTGAGGCAGGAGAATCGCTTGAACCCAGGAGGCAGAAGTTGCAGTGAGCCAAGATCACGCCATTGCACTCCAGCCTGGGAAACAAGAGAGAAACTCCATTTCTAAAACCAGTAACAACAACAACAACAACAACAAAGAGGCAACTTTACACTCATGATAATGTCACTTCCCTCTCTCCCTTATCACAGTAGTAGAGATGAAATTGTGTTTCAGTAAAAACTGGATTCAAACCCTGTCTCAAGTCCTGAGCTTTGGGACCTATTGAGTAATCACTGATGTCTGTATTCAGCTAAGCCTCTAAATCCTTGAGCAACAACAACAACAAAAACAAGTCACTCTGGCTTATGTCCCTGGCTTCTTCTGAATTCAAAAGTTTTGATGTGATAGCATGCAGTTTAAAAGGAGTTTTAAACATTACTCCATTAATCTCGCTCAAACAAATTTCATGCTTTTTTCCTCATTATTCTAATTTTTAGAAGTCTACTTCTGAAAGTAAAGTAAGTTTTAATTTCCGATCAACAAGTTCGAGAAATTATCATTTGGTATATTCACTATTAGTGAAATAAAGGTTTATTGAGCAAATTAATAGGGCACATTGGCTTCAAGAAAATATTTTGAAAAATGTTTATTACAGGTTAGTAGTGCACTGTTGTCGATGGGGTAGATGGAACCCATTGGGATCACTTTTGCAAGGTTTGTTTTCAAAATACGTGTCTGCAAACATTTGTATCTTCCCACCTCAATCTTCCCTCTATCTCTAGGCACTCAGAAGCCCTTTAGAAAAATAGGAATGGATGTGAGGCATCGTCATGTGAAGAAAAGCATCCCAGAAGATTCTGATTTTCACCCCAACTCAATCATTCCAAACTTCGCTGCACTTTGAAATCACCAGGGAAATTTTTAACAACAACCCTGATGCCCAAAGTCCTACCCAATGCTAATTAATTAAATCAAAAAGTCTCATGTTGAAAATGAGGAAGTTATTAAAGCTCCTCAGTTGATTTTAATGTGCAGCAAAGTTTGAGAGACACTGCTTAATTTGAATTTAGGACGAGAAACTGCTCCTATTTGGTGGGACCTTGGGCAAGTCAGTTTTAAGGTTTCTTTCCCTGATCTGTAAAATTAGTGTTGGATTAAATGTCATATAAGGTCATTGGTCCTTTCCAGCATGTAACTTCAAATTCTGTGATTTTAAAATGATTCTAGAGATGAAAACTACTTGAAGCACTATAGACATATCCATCTTAAGTGCTAATGTTACAGGCTTTTTAAAAATGCTAATATTGTATAGACCTATTACTAAAATTCAGATTTGCCTTCCCTCAGTTATTCTGAGCCTCATTCTGGATGCTGAGGGCAAATGGAAGCACATAACTTATGCAAGAGAACCTCTTGTTTTGTGATACACAGCATCTGTGAGTAACTTAGGAATACAGTTACATATATCTGAAGAGGTGTATCTTTTCATAAATATTTCAGTTAAACTAGTTGAAGGTACCTGCCATTCACATTACACTGTGTTGTGTTACACTGCCTTGTTAGCACAGCTTATTTTAGGATCACTGCACCTATCATTGATTTCCTGTGTGCTTATGTTTACTAATATATTTTTTAATAATTATGCAAAAGTGATTTCAAATAATTTTGTTATAAAGTACTTTCATTATGTATTTTTAGGGAAATAATTTAAAATGGCTGCGAGGAGATAGTGAACTAAACTAAAATGCAGGACCTAACACCTTAAAAAAGAAAACACTACTGTATGTCTTAAACATATGGACACATAGATGTAAACTGCATGAAGCTGTGTGCGGTGTCTCATGCCTGTAATCCCAGCACTTTGGGAGTTCCAAGGCAGGCGGATCACTTGAGGCAAGGAGTTTGAGACCAACCTGGCCATCATGGTGAGTCCCTGTCCCTACTAAAAGTACAAAAATTAGCTGGGCGTAGTGGTGCAAACCCGTAGTTCCAGCTTCTTGGGAGGCTGAGGCACGAGAATTGCTTGTACCTGGGAGGTGGAAGTTTTGGTGAGCCAAGATCATGCCACTGCACTCTATTCTGGGTGACAGAGTGAGACTCTGGGTCAAAAAATAAATGCATAAAATAAATTGCATGGGATGAAAGGTTTTGTGGGTAGAAGAGCGTATAACAGGGAAATACGTTGTTATTTATATATTAGACTCATCAACAGAAACATGTCTTCTAAAAGCATACTGCCTTGCATTTTCGTTCTCATATTTTTGCTAAAAGCTAAGAAACAAAAACAAGAAAGTGCCCTTATGATACTGTTCTGAACTATAAGATTTGAATTTCAGAGCCGCTAGGAGTGTTTCCTCTGCCCCCCTTTTAAAAAGTGTCTTCAAGCCTAACAAATGATAACATTTATTGTTATGAATATTTTTTTCTTTCCACAGTGTGACCTTGGTGATATATTATCATATCAAGCAAAGATGAGCTTTTCTAAAACCTGTCTTGTTATTCTGGCTAATTACTTTGCATGATATCAAGCTCAGCATTAGGTCACAGCTCTAGACATCATAAGCTGTATTGTGCCTACTAAAATATCGAAGCAAATTATTTGTGTTTTCTTTCATCCTTGAGACTTTTTAAATTCTTAAATGATTGAGTATCCCAATGAGTATGATTTTATATTGATTATATTGATATTTACTGTGATAGAAATATAAAATTTATATTTTTTTCAAAATCTATTTTTAGTTTAGATTTCACAGCCTTAACACTATTGCTATCATGAGCTAGATAATGCTTTGTGAGGACTGTCCTGTGCATTACAGAAAGTTTAGCAACATTGATGGCCTCTACCAACTAGATGTCAGTAGTAACCCATGACCCAGGTTGTGGCAAATAGAAAATATTCCTTGAGAACAATATTGTTATCATAAATTTTTGGATGAAAATATAGCTTTTCTATGATAAAACGTTGAGTAAAAAGTGTGTCATGTATTTATATTATTGAAAATCTGTGGTGTTAAGCTTAATAGAAGGCAGCTGAATTCTCTCTGTCTTTGCAATTTGCTTTAAAGAAGCAATAAGATGATCTAGACTCATGCAAATATATAGTTGGTAAAAGGTGTATTTTTAAAGCTTTAAGACAGTTTGGGTATTCTTTAATACTAAATCAAAACTTCACAAGTGCTAGTTTCTTAAATTAGTTATAGTGGCATTTTACGTATTAGCAAATGTATACCATCAGTACTCACCGATCTTTCTTGCACAATAAGTTGTTCTTTCCCCACATATTTGCATTTATAATATTAAGCATTGGTTATTTAGAAAATATTGGTGTATGTTTTATTGTATCAGAAATCACTTTTATTAATTTAACCACCAATCTTATTTTATTTATTTATTTATTTATTTATTTTTTTATTATTATACTTTAGGTTTTAGGGTACATGTGCACAATGTGCAGGTTTGTTACATATGTATCCATGTGCCGTGTTGTTCTGCTGCACCCATTAACTCATCATTTAGCATTAGGTATATCTCCTAATGCTGTCCCTCCCCCTCCCCCCACCCCACAACAGTCCCCGGAGTGTGATGTTTCCCTTCCTGTGTCCATGAGTTCTCATTGTTCAATTCCCACCTATGAGTGAGAACATGCGGTGTTTGGTTTTTTGTCCTTGCGATAGTTTACTGAGAATGATGTTTTCCAGTTTCATCCATGTCCCTACAAAGGATATGAACTCATCATTTTTTATGGCTACATAGTATTCCATGGTGTATATGTGCCACATTTTCTTAATCCAGTCTATCATTGTTGGACATTTGGGTTGGTTCCAAGTCTTTGCTATTGTGAATAGTGCCGCAATAAACATACGTGTGCATGTGTCTTTATAGCAGCATGATTTATAGTCCTTTGGGTATATACCCAGTAATGGGATGGCTGGGTCAAATGGTATTTCTAGTTCTAGATCCCTGAGGAATCGCCACACTGACTTCCACAGTGGTTGAACTAGTTTACAGTCCCACCAACAGTGTAAAAGTGTTCCTATTTCTCCACATCCTCTCCAGCACCTGTTGTTTCCTGACTTTTTAATGATGGCCATTCTAACTGGTGTGAGATGGTATCTCACTGTGGTTTTGATTTGCATTTCTCTGATGGCCAGTGATGATGAGCATCTTTTCATGTGTTTTTTGGCTGCATAAATGTCTTCTTTTGAGAAGTGTCTGTTCATGTCCTTCGCCCAATTTTTGATGGGGTCGTTTATTTTTTTCTTGTAAATTTGAGTTCATTGTAGATTCTGGATATTAGCCCTTTGTCAGATGAGTAGGTTGCAAAAATTTTCTCCCATTCTGTAGGTTGCCTGTTCACTCTGATGGTAGTTTCTTTTGCTGTGCAGAAGCTCTTTAGTTTAATTAGATCCCATTTGTCAATTTTGGCTTTTGTTGCCATTGCTTTTGGTGTTTTAGACATGAAGTCCTTGCCCATGCCTATGTCCTGAATGGTATTGCCTAGGTTTTCTTGTAGGATTTTAATTTAAGTCTTTAATCCATCTTGAATTAATTTTTGTGTAAGGTGTAAGGAAGGGATCCAGTTTCCGCTTTCTACATATGGCTAGCCAGTTTTCCCAGCACCATTTATTAAATAGGGAATCCTTTCCCCATTTCTTGTTTTTGTCAGGTTTGTCAAAGATCAGATAGTTGTAGATATGTGGCATCATTTCTGAGGACCCTGTTCTGTTCCATTGATCTATGTCTCTGTTGTGGTACCAGTACCATGCTGTTTTGGTTAGTGTAGCCTTGTAGTATAGTTTGAAGTCAGGTAGCATGATGCCTCCAGCTTTGTTCTTTTGGCTTAGGATTGACTTGGCAATGCGAGCTCCTTTTTGGTTCCATATGAACTTTAACGTAATTTTTTCCAATTCTGTGAAGAAAGTCATTGGTAGCTTGATGGGGATGGCATTGAATCTATAAATTACCTTGGGCAGTATGGCCATTTTCACGATATTGATTCTTCCAACCCATGAGCATGGAATGTTCTTCCATTTGTTGGTATCCTCTTTTATTTCATTGAGCAGTGGTTTGTAGTTCTCCTTGAAGAGGTCCTTCACATCCCTTGTAAGTTGGATTCCTAGGTATTTTATTCTCTTTGAAGCAATTGTGAATGGGAGTTCACTCATGATTTGGCTGTCTGTTTGTCTGTGATTGGTGTACAAGAATGCTTGTGATTTTTGTACATTGATTTTGTATCCTGAGACTTTGCTGAAGTTGCTAATCAGCTTAAGGAGATTTTGGGCTGAGACAATGGGGTTTTCTAGATATACAATCATGTCATCTGCAAACAGGGACAATTTGACTTTCTCTTTTCCTAATTGAATACCCTTTATTTCCTTCTCCTGCCTGATTGCTCTGGCCAGAAGTTCCAGAACTATGTCGAATAGGAGTGGTGAGAGAGGGCATCCCTCTCTTGTGCCAGTTTTCAAAGGGAATGCTTCCAGTTTTTGCCCATTCAGTATGATATTGGCTGTGGGTTTGTCATAGATAGCTCTTATTATTTTGAGATACGTCCCATCAATACCTAATTTATTGAGAGTTTTTAGCATGAAAAGTTGTTGAATTTTGTCAAAGGCCTTTTCTGCATCTATTGAAATAATCATGTGGTTTTTGTCTTTGGTTCTGTTTATATGCTGGATTACATTTATTGATTTGCATATGTTGAACCAGCCTTGCATCCCAGGGATGAAGCCCACTTGATCACGGTGGATAAGCTTTTTGATGTGCTGCTGGATTCGGTTTGCCAGTATTTTATTGAGGATTTTTGCATCAATGTTCATCAAGGATATTGGTCTGAAATTCTCTTTTTTGGTTATGTCTCTGCCAGGCTTTGGTATCAGGACGATGCTGGCTTCATAAAATGTGTTAGGGAGGACTCCCTCTTTTTCTATCAATTGGAATAGTTTCAGAAGGAATGGTACCAGTTCCTCCTTGTACCTCTGGTAGAATTCAGCTGTGAATCCGTCAGGTCCTGGACTCTTTTTGATTGGTAAGCTATTGATTATTGCCACAATTTCAGAACCTGTTATTGGTCTATTCAGAGATTCAACTTCTTCCTGGTTTAGTCTTGGGAGGGTGTATTTGTCGAGGAATTTATCCATTTCTTCTAGATTTTCTAGTTTATTTGCATAGAGGTGTTTGTAGTATTCTGTGATGGTAGATTGTATTTCTGTGGGATCGGTGGTGATATCCCCTTTTTCATTTTTTATTGCGTGTATTTGATTCTTCTCTCTTTTCTTCTTTATTAGTCTTGCTAGTGGTCTATCAATTTTGTTGATCTTTTCAAAAAACCAGCTCCTGGATTCATTAATGTTTTGAAGGGTTTTTCGTGTCTCTATTTCCTTCAGTTCTGCTCTGATTTTATTTATTTCTAGACTTCTGCTAGCTTTCGAGTGTGTTTGCTCTTGCTTTTCTAGTTCTTTTAATTGTGATGTTAGGGTGTCAATTTTGGATCTTTCCTGCTTTCTCTTGTGGGCATTTAGTGCTATAAATTTCCCTCTACACACTGCTTTGAATGTGTCCCAGAGATTCTGGTATGTTGTGTCTTTGTTCTCGTTGGTTTCAAAGAACATCTTTATTTCTGCCTTCATTTCATTATGTACCCAATAGTCATTCAGGAGCAGGTTGTTCAGTTTCCATGTAGTTGAGCGGTTTTGAGTGAGTTTCTTAATCCTGAGTTCTAGTTTGATTGCACTGTGGTCTGAGAGACAGTTTGTTATAATTTCTGTTCTTTTACATTTGCTGAGGAGAGCTTTACTTCCAACTATGTGGTCAATTTTGGAATAGGTGTGGTGTGGTGCTGAAAAAGATGTATATTCTGTTGATTTGGGGTGGAGAGTTCTGTAGATGTCTATTAGGTCCACTTTGTTTACAGCTGAGTTCAATTCCTGGATATCCTTGTTAACTTTCTGTCTCATCGGTCTGTCTAATGTTGACAGTGGGGTGTTAAAATCTCCCATTATTATTGTGTGGGAGTTTAAGTCCCTTTGTAGGTCACTCAGGACTTGCTTTATGAATCTGGGTGCTCCTGTGTTGGGTGCATATATATTTAGGATAGTTAGCTCTTCTTGTTGAGTTGATCCCTTTACCATTATGTAATGGCCTTCTTTATCTCTTTTGATCTTTGTCGGTTTAAAGTCTGTTTTATCAGAGACTAGGATTGCAACCCCTGCCTTCTTTTGTTTTCCATTTGCTTGATAGATCTTCCTCCATCCCTTTATTTTGAGTCTATGTGTGTCTCTGCACGTGAGGTGGGTTTCCTGAATACAGCACACTGATGGGTCTTGACTCCTTATCCAGTTTGCCAGTCTGTGTCTTTTAATTGGAGCATTTAGCCCATTTACATTTAAATTTAATATTGTTATGTGTGAATGTGATCCTGTCATTATGATGTTAGTTGGTTATTTTGCTCGTTAGTTGATGCAGTTTCTTCCTAGCCTCGATGGTCTTTGCAATTTGGCATGTTTTTGCAGAGACTGGTACCGATTGTTCCTTTCCATGTTTAGTGCTTCCTTCAGGAGCTCTTTTAGGGCAGGCCTGGTGGTGACAAAATCACTCAGCATTTGCTTGTCTGTAAAGTATTTTATTTCTCCTTCACTTATGAAGCTTAGTTTGGCTGGATAGGAAATTCTGGGTTGAAAATTCTTTTCTTTAAGAATGTTGAATATCGGCCCCCACTCTCTTCTGGCTTGTAGAGTTTCTGCCGAGCGATCAGCTGTTAGTCTGATGGGCTTCCCTTTGTGGGTAACCCGACCTTTCCCTCTGGCTGCCCTTAACAGCCCTTAACATTTTTTCCTTCATTTCAACTTTGGTGAATCTGACAATTATGTGTCTTGGAGTTGCTCTTCTCGAGGAGTATCTTTGTGGCATTCTCTGTATTTCCTGAATCTGAATGTTGGCCTGCCCTGCTAGATTGGGGAAGTTCTCCTGGATAATATCTTGCAGAGTGTTTTCCAACTTGGTTCCATTCTCTCCGTCACTTTCAGGTACACCAATCAGACGTAGGTTTGGTGTTCTCACATAGTCCCAAATTTCTTGGAGGCTTTGTTCATTTCTCTTTATTCTTTTTTCTCTAAACTTCCCTTCTCACTTCATTTCATTCATTTCATCTTCCATCAGCGATACCCTTTCTTCCAGTTGATCGAATCGGCTACTGAGCCTTCTGCAATCTTCGCGTAGTTCTCGATACTTGGCTTTCAGCTCCATCAGCTCCTTTAAGCCCTTCTCTCCATTGGTTATTCTAGTTATCCATTCTTCTAATTTTTTTTTCATAGTTTTTATCTTCTTTGCTATTGTTTTGAATTTCCTCCCGTAGCTGGGAGTAGTTTGATCGTCTGAAGCCTTCTTCTCTCAACTCATCAAAGTCATCCTCCATCCAGCTCTGTTCCGTTGCTGGTGAGGAACTGTGTTCCTCTGGTGGAGGAGAGTTGCTCTGCTTTTTAGAGTTTCCAGTTTTTCTGCTCTGCTTTTTCCCCATCTTTGTGGTTTTATCTACTTTTCGTCTTTGATGATGGTGATGTACAGATGGGTTTTTGGTGTGGATGTCCTTTCTGTTTGTTAGTTTTCCTTCTACCAGACAGGACCCTCAGCTGCAGGTCTGTTGGAGTTTACTAGAGGTCCACTCCGGACCCTGTTTGCTAGGTGTCAGCAGAGGTGGCTGCAGAACAGCGGATTTTCATGAGACCACAAATTCCACTGTCTGATAGTTCCTCTGGAAGTTTTGTCTCAGAGGAGTACCCAGCCGAGTGAGGTGTCAGTCTTTCCCTACTGGGGGGTGCCTCCCAGTTAGGCTGCTCAGGGGTGAGGGACCCACTTTAGGAGGCAGTCTGTCCATTCTCAGATCTCCAGCTGTGTGCTGGGAGAACCACTACTCTCTTCAAAGCTGTCAGTCAGACAGGGACATTTAAGTCTGCAGGGGTTCCTGCTGAGTTTTTGTTTGTCTGTGCCCTGCCCCTAGAGGTGGAGCCTACAGAGGCAGGCAGGCCTCCTTGATCTGTGGTGGACTCCACCCAGTTCGAGCTTTCTGGCTGCTTTGTTTACCTAAGCAAGCCTGGGTAATGGCAGGCGCCCCTCCCCCAGCCTCTCTGCCTCCTTGCAGTTTGATCTCAGACTGCTGTGCTAGCAATCAGTGAGACTCCGTGGGCATAGGACCCTCCGAGCCAGGTGTGGGACAAAATCTCCTAGTGTGCCTTTTTCCAGGCCCGTTGGAAAAGCGCAGTATTGGGGTGGGACTGAGTCGATTTTCCAGGTGCCATCTGTTACTCCTTTCTTTGACTAGGAAAGGGAACTCCCTGACCCCTTGTGCTTCCCGAGTGAGGCAATGCCTCACCCTGCTTTGGCTCACACACAGTGCGCTTCACTGACTGTCCTGCACCCACTGTTTGGCACTCCCTAGTGAGATGAAACTGGTATCTCAAACACAAATGCAGAAATCACTTTCTGTGTCGCTCAGGCTGGGAGCTGTAGACCGGAGCTGTTCCTATTTGGCCATCTTGGCTCCACCCCTCCACCAATCTTATTTTAAAATGTCTTTAAGTATTGAGAAGCTGTCAAGCTTACAGTAGAAGGAACAATTTTTCAAAGTCCTCGGGAAAGCTTAAATTTTGTCTTTGGAAACAAATACTTATTTTCCTTGTGACATAAGTGACACATTTCCTTGTGAATGAGTGACAGCTTCATTTATTTTTGAGAATGATAGTGGTACCTTCTTTTTAAGACCGAGTTTCACTCTGTCACTTGGCTAGAGTCTATTGGCATAATCTCAGCTCAAGCAATCCTCTCCCCTCAGGTTCTTGAGTAGCTGGGACCATAGACGTGTGTCAGCATGCCTGGATAATTTTTTTTGTATTTTTGGTAGAGACAGGGTTTCGTCATGTTGCCCAGGCTGGTCTCGAACTGCTAAAGGAGCTCAAGTGATCTACCTGTTTTGGCCTCCCAAAGTGCTGGGATTTTACAGGCATGAGCCACTGCACTGGCCAGTTGTACTTTTAAATGAAATTGATGTTTCTCTTTAGTTATCTGCAGTATATTCTCATGATATATTTATTATTTCCAGTAGTTTAAATTAAGGGAAGCTAGGAAATCTGAATCACATTTACATTTATTAAAGTTCTAAAGAGATTATTGCCCACCACTACTACTTCATAAAACATTTCTGTGTTTCAGTGTGTGGTTAGAGGAGTGACAATGTGTTTGGTTTATTGCCATTGCCTGTTAGGGAGGGTCAATACTTACAGGCAGTTCTGACTGGTTATGGTATAAAAGACTTCACAGTACAGGACATGCTATGCTGAGGAAGAAGAGGTCAGGAAACCCTCTGCAAGTCAGTATCAAGGAGAATTTGTAAAAACTGTTTGCTTTGGTGAAGTAAACACCAAAGCACATAGGCACACAGGAGGCATTATTTTACTAAATGGATATTATACTAAGATATTAACAGTTTTTGAAGTAATACACATTCTTATTTTATAGAGATGCAGATAGATCTTTGGGCATATTTGATGAACGGTTACACCCACTTACAGTAAGTGTCACTTATTTATTTATTTATTTTATTTTATTCTTTTTGAGATGGAGTTTTGCTCTTGTTGCCCAGGCTGGAGTGCAATGGTGCCATCTTGGCTCACTGGAACCTCCACCTCCCAGGTTCAAGCGGTTCTCCTGCCTCAGCCTCCCAAGTAGCTGGGGTTACAGGTGCCCACCACCATGCCTGGCTAATTTTGTATTTTTAGTAGAGAGGTTTCACCATGTTAGCCAGGCTGGTTTTGAATTCCTGACCTCGGCCTCCCAAAGAGCTGGGATTACAGGCATAAGCCACCACACCCAGCCCAACAAGTGTCGCTTTTATTGAGTTTGTATTTTCCTTTTTTTTTTTTGAGACGGAGTCTTGCTCTGTTGCCCAGGCTGGAGTGCAGGGGCACGATCTCAGCTCACTGCAAGCTCTGCCTCCTGGGTTCACACCATTCTCCTGCCTCAGCCTTCCAAGTAGCTGGGACTACAGGCACCTGCCACCATGCCAGGCTAATTTTTTGTATTTTTAGTAGAGACGGAGTTTCACCGTGTTAGCCAGGATGGTCTCGATCTCCTGACCTCGGGATCTGCCCACCTTGGCCTCCCAAAATGCTGGGATTACAAGCATGAACCATCACGCCTTGCCTGAGTTTGTATTTTCATCATAGATTTGTATCTGTTTCATGCCTGCAGTCAAAGGCATCTTTAAGTCTTGCTCCTCATTTCATGTGGCATCTAGTCATCTTATTTTAAAAGTGTTGTAAAAAGTACATGCTGGAATAAGAACTGATCTGCAGGTATGTTTAATTAGTGAGATAATACAAGCAAATACACTATCCAAATAACAGAAAACATATCTTTTTAAAAGATAACTGTCAGTAGTATCAAGCTATATAAGTATATGTAAATACTTTTAACACAGAAGCATGATTTTTATGAAGAGGGTTAAAAATAATTTAAGTTCTCTGCATGTGATGGCTCACACCTTTGTAATCACAGCACTTTGGGAGGCTGAGGTGGGGGGATCACTGGAGGTCAGGAGTTTGAGACCAGCCTGACCAATATGATGAAACCCTGTCTCTACTAAAAATACAAAAATTATCTGGGCATGGTGGCATGTGCCTGTAATCCCAGCTACTCGGGAGGCTGAGATAGAAGAATTGCTTGAACCCAGGAGGCGGAGGTTGCAGTGAGCCGAGATCACACCATTGCACTCCAGCCTGGGCAACAAGAGTGAAAATCCATCTCAAAAAAAAAAAAAAAAAAAAATTAAGTTTAAATCAACTTATATGGTGTAAAAACTTAAAAATGTATTTCCTCAGGTGCATAATAGCCACATGTGACTAGTGACTGTTGTATTTATCAGCACAGGCTTAAAGCCTCATGGTTACAGGAAACTATTTTTTCAAAATTTATTGCAGAGAAGAATGACATATGGTCAGTAAGACATTAAAGCCTAGTAATAGCTTACATTTGGATGGAATTATGTGGGGGAAAGGGTAAAAAAGAACATAAACATTTTCTGAGCTTAAGCTCATATTATCTTTAAGTGGATGTTGATGAGTATTAAATCATTATGGTATTTCAGGAGCCTACTGTTCATATTGTAAAAACTAAAAGACATCTCACCAATCAAAATTATCGTTAAGTGACACACGGGCACAAATGTGAACACTGCTGTCTTAAGAGCACCTCAGGTTTTTTCTTCAATGTATACTTACATTGCATCCTTTCTTCTTTCAGTGAGAAGAGGTTTTGGAGGAATATTTTAAGTATGATCCTTAACACAAATTGGTTTTCAGATTTGTTCGTATTCTGTTTAAAGCCATAAGGCTAACAGCTGAATTTGCAATCGTAAGTTTGGTAAGGTATTTTCTATTTATAAAGCAGCTGTAGAAATTCTTCTTGTAAAACAGGGTGGTGTGGTCCTGTTTTTAAATAACAGTAGGTTTCTGAAATTATCTCAGAATTTTAAGAGAAACTTGTGAAAGCAAATACACACATTTTAGTTGAATCATCATTATGGCTTAAAATCTCACAATTGCTTTTCTCATCACAGAGCAATTGCTATTAAAGGCAGCAGAAGGGATCTCTGATTTCTCCCCCAACACTTCAGTAAACACATGCACACACAGTGCACACACATCCAGGGCATGTGGAGGGTTTGGAATGGGGAGCAGTAACAAAACCATCTGGCCGATGGGCAGGAAGGGATGCTGGTGTCGGTCTAAGCTGAGTCCCAGGCTGTATCCCCAGGCAATTCTGATGCATGTTGTCATTGGCAGCTGCTGCCCTCAATTCTTTGTTCCTTGGATAATGTGGGTTAATCTACCCCTGCTGATCACCTGTGCCTGCTCATGAAGTTGCCCAGAAATGTGGTTCCAGTTGGTCTACCAAACAATAGCTGTGTCATTACATTTACATTATCCCTACAGAATTCCTTTTGTAAAACTATAATTTTAAATAACAGATTCTGTTCAAATTGTTAAAAATAGTCTTACTCCTCCCCACAACAAACTTATAGAGGAAAGTCAGCTTCATGGCCAGGAATGAAAAAATACTTATGTCAATACTTCTTTAGCAACCAGTTAGAGTCTAGAGGAGAAGGCTCCTGCTGTGCACTTGAATGAAAGCCGTGAAATGGCGCTGGACCAGATACAGGCCTTCTCGAGGAGCTGCAAGTCGTTTGGAACTCTTAGCAGGTGCTAGAGGGAAGCAGGAGTGGTGCTTCCAGATGTAGAGAGATTGGTGATGCAGGAGGGAAAGCTGGATTGGAAAAGGGAGAGTTTTGTACGTGGGCTAAGCTTGATGTGCCTTTGAGAGAGCAGAGTAGCAGAGTCTAGTCATCATTTGGATATACAGGACTAGAGCATGAATCTGATGTAGAGCTACAGAATGAAGAGCAACAGCAGCTGTTTAAATACCAAGAAAGTGTGTAGAATGAAATTGGACGAGCCGGGCATGGTGGTTTCATGCCTTTAGTCCTAGCTACTTGGGAGGCTGAGGTGGGGGAATTACTTGAGCCCAGCAGTTTAAGTCCAGCCTGGGCCAGATGATGAGACCCTGTATCTTTTTATTTGTTTGTTTGTTTGTATTTATTTATTTATTTATTTATTTTCAGACGGAGTCTCACTGTGTCGCCCTGGCTGGAGTGCAGTGGCGCGATCTCGGCGCACTGCAAGCTCCGCCTCCCAGGTTCATGCCATTATCCTGCCTCAGCCACCTGAGTAGCTGGGACTACAGGCGCCCGCCACAACACCCAGCTAATTTTTTGTATTTTTAATAGAGATGGGGTTTCACCGTGTTAGCCAGGATGGTCTCAATCTCCTAACCTCGTGATCCGCCCACCTCAGTAAGGCCAGGTACATTATCTCACACCTGTAATGCCAGCACTTTGGGAGGCCAAGTTGAAAGGATTGCTCAAGTGTAGGAGTTCAAGACCAGACTGGGCAATAAAGTGACACCCATTTCTACAAAAAACAAATTAAGAAATTAGCTGGACATGATGGCACATGCCTGTGGCACCAGGCACATGGCAGGCTGAGGCAGGAAGATCACTTGAGCCCAGGAGGTGGAGGCTGCACTCCAGCCTGGGCAAGTGAGTGAGACCCCGTCTCAAAAACAGATAAAGTGGACAGAAAATAGGTCGGTAAGGACTATTATCATTTGAGGGACAAGCCCCCAGTGGAGTAGCCACTAGAGTGGGAAGAGGAAAAGCAAATGAGGATAATAAAAGGAGAACGAGTTCAAGATAGGAGAAGCTGTGGTCACAGTGCTGAATGCTGCCAAGCAGTGACTTGATTCATGAACACTCACTGGATGCTGATGCTGTGCCACTCTTCTAAGTGCTGGGGTAGAGGAGAGGACAGGTGGAACACAGTTCTTGCTTTTATGAGCTTATATTCTAGGAAGATGGAACTTAAGGTAGTATGAAAAAGCAGGGGCTGGGCGCGGTGGCTCACGCTTGTAATCCCAGCACTTTGGGAGGCCGAGGCGGGCGGATCACAAGGTCAGGAGATCGAGACCATGGTGAAGCCCCATCTCTACTAAAAATACAAAAAATTAGCCGGGCGTGGTGGCAGGCGCCTGTAGTCCCAGCTACTCGGAGAGGCTGAGGCAGGAGAATGGCGTGAACCTGGGAGGCGGAGCTTGCAGTGAGCAGAGATTGCGCCACTGCACTCCAGCCTGGGTGACAGAGCGAGACTCCGTCTCAAAAAAAAAAAAAAAAAAAAAGAAAGAAAAAGCAGGAATAGGAAGCAGGATAAAGGGTAAAGGGATACAGAGTGAGTGGGGGCTGTTTTAGGTA
This sequence comes from Nomascus leucogenys, assembly GCF_006542625.1. Taxonomy (NCBI): domain Eukaryota; kingdom Metazoa; phylum Chordata; class Mammalia; order Primates; family Hylobatidae; genus Nomascus; species Nomascus leucogenys. The sequence goes on along the minus strand of NC_044398.1, from coordinate 44,452,646 downwards.
GAATGATAAGGAAGAGCCTCTCTAGAGAGCTGACATTTGAACAGTGACCTGACTGAAGGAACATTAGACAAGAGTGCTGACATTACAGGCAGCAGGATGACTGCTACGACAGACAGAAATGCATTTCTTAGAGTTTGGGGAACAAACGGCAAGGTGACCAGCATGGTCAGAGTGAAGAATGAGGGAAACAGTGGAGATGAGGCCCCTCAGGCAGTACCATAGCTCACAGGGCCTTTTGGCTTGTAGGCCGTTGGAAGAATTTAAGGTTTTACTCCAGTTTGATGGGAAGGTCATGGTAGATCTTGAGCAGGGTAGTGCCATGCTCTAAATGAAGAAGTTATGCTGGCTGCTTTGGGGACAGTAAGCCATAATTGGGAGGCAGAGTGGAGGCAGCGAAGAGGGTTAAGAAGCAACTAGGGTAATACAGGTGAGCAGTGACAGACTGTGGGTCACCATCAAACCATGCAGACCACCAGTGAAGGTAGATGTAAGAGGCATTGCACACAGATTGGAGCAGGGAAACTGAAATGCAGGTATTTGGCCCCAGCACCTAGGCAAATGGCAATGTATGCAGAGCTTTAGTTTGTCAGCGTGAAGGCACAAGAGACAAATGCCTGTTGGCAAGAGGAGCCTTGGGAGAATCATGCCAGCAGGGGCAGGCAGTGTAGCTGAAGGAGAGATGGAAGATGAGGAGCTGGTATGAGGGGATGGTGCTGTGAGCACCAGTGAGAGGACACAGTTGGAGAGGAGTGGGGAGTGGGATGGGCACAAAGGAAACACAATTTGGAGGAAATCTCTGGTAGAGAGGAAGAAAATCTTCAGAAAGAGGTGATTGTGGGAACAGTGTGCTGCAAAAGTGAGATGGGATCAACTGCACTGAGGGAAGAGTTGGCATCAGTGGGAATAAATTCTCAAACTCACCCAGAAGGGCACATGGCATGGATGAGTGTCAGCAGGTGAGCAGCTTAGCAGGAAAGGGGACAGGAAGTAGAGGGCTTGCCATGTTGTTTCAGAGGTCTCTGATTCCTACACAGTTGAACCCTGGGAGAGAGGTTCACTCTTGAAATACTTGAGAGTGCAGAGTTTGGGAGAAAGGGAGCAGAATCTGTAAAACGTCATGTTCAATAGCAATTTGTTTCTGAAAACATACTTGAGTTTGGTAGTGTTCAGATCAGTATCAGATCTGGCAGTGTTCTGCAATCTGATACCCTCCAGACAAGAAATAAACTCACTTATTTATATAAACTTTTGTCCTTTTGTTTCAATGTAAAGAGTTCAAGTAGCTTACAGACATACTTTTCTGCAGAGCACCCTCTGAGGTAACAACACCTCACAGCTCACCTTTAATCTTTACTCAGCTGTTCACTTTGCCCAATTCTTCATAGGACAGATGTTTGATAGATGTAAAGTAATTCATGGGATTGTCTCACCAACTGCCTGGCAGGTGTAGAGGAATCCCAGGGATACAGAGACTGGCAGTTGTTTCCACCCTAGAACCAACAGAATTGTCTAAGTTGCAGATGATGTAAGACAGAATAAATTTTTATGAAGTGATCATGAAGATGTCTAAAATAGGGGCTGTGAGAAGGACCATCCTTTATACACGTGGGTTTCTTATCAAGCAACCAACTGAATACGGCAAATGTTTTACAACCCCACAGACTTGGGCCTGCCATGCTGCTCTACACAGCAGCTGCTGGGAGGCTCTCTTGACCAGCAGTTTTTTAAGCTAGTGCCACAGAAGGGTGAGTTTTGTGAAAAGGAGATTAACATTTGCTCACTATTACATGGGTTTTACATATTCAAGCTTGACGTACTTGTGAAATTCCCATCTACCTACCAGCTCCGTGTGAGACATTACATGTGGTAGGCACTTAAGGATTTATTGAATGACTTTAATCCACACTGGGCCTGTATGTGTGCTGTCTTTTGTAAGTGTGAAGGTGACAACACTTCCTGTCTTCATGATACCCTTGGCTGAGATGTACGGTCATTCTTGTGACCAAAATTGGCTGTGAATTTCCATTGGCAGAGTAGGTAGCAGAAGTATCTGACCTATGATTGTGATATGGCCCCTTGTTTGGCCTGATCAAGCAAATCTCTGTAGAACATAAGCACTTACTTTCTGGTCAAAACCAGAAGAAATCTGTCATTCATAAGGATTCTTATCACATCACTTAAATTGAGCTAAGTCAAAGGCCAGTTCTCTGTTTTGCAGATATACATAGAAAGACTTGTAAGTTATGCTGATATCAACATTTGTCCAACTAACTGGAAGAGGATTGTCTTGGGAGCCATTCTTCTTGCCTCCAAGATTTGGAGTGATATGGCTGTGTGGAATGAGGACTACTGCAAGCTCTTTGAGAACATTACAGTTGAAGAAATGTGAGTTTGTACAGTTTTTGTGAACTAACCATTTGTCAGTACTTTATCTGCTCCCATAAATTTAAACATTTTAAGAAATATTTTAAAAGGTTACATTGTGCAGATAATGAAAATGGGCATAAACACCACACATATTTTTCCATCTAGCTTTAGAACAAGAGTTCATATTTTTCATTGTTTGCTGGTAGGTCTTGGTAAATTGATGTTTTAATAATCTGCTCATAAATTGAAAAGTATTTTTCTGGTGAATATTTTTGGCATTATCCTACCAGTGTACTACCAGAACATAATGATACAGTAAATATCTTTATGGCTTTTTCAAAGCTGTGTGCAAGTTCCAGTCTCTTTGTAAGGAGCACATGTGTAGCCTTTGAAATAATTATTTGGCCAGTGACAGGTCTAGGGCCTCTGGATTGTGAAAAATGTGTAGTTTCACCCTGAGTTACACATTGTGAATTTGCCTTTGCTGGTCTTCCCCCTGCTTTTTTCTGAAGTTCTGTTTTATAGAAACCTTGAGATACAGAACAGCACAGATCCCTGTGCCCCTGTCCCATCCCCAATAGGAGTGTTGCATGTGTTTAGAAATTGGGCTGATGAGTTAGAAGTTCCAGTGTTCCCCTCAGGCAGTCTGAGAAACATTGCTAGAGCATCACCCAGTGCTCACCACACTCAAGAGGTTCCTGGGGCACTCATACAACCACAGCAGCATTTTGCGGGCCCCAGTTACCTGTGAGAGTGCAAGAAATCTTGCTGAGTCATGGGGTTGCTCACAGATGGCACCAACATGATGCTGAAACAGAAGCTTCATGGGGTCTTTCTTCCAGTATAGCCTCATGACTGCTGTAAAGGGAAGGGCCTTGGAGCTGGAAGGTAGAGAGAGCCAGGGAGGCATTTCGAGCAGAGGCTCTCACAGTGTCCACTAGACAGTGAGAATGGCTTTGTGGGCGACACTTAGGGAAACCTGAAGGAATACTTCTTGATGACATTGAGCAGCATATGAAGATCAAGATCATGACAGGCAGTGGCAAGAGGTTTTTTTTAAAACATTTGCCTATTACTCCAGATAAGACTGTCATTCAGAACGTATGAAGCCACAGGGTTGGAGCCTGATGACTGAATAGCAATCTCTGCCAGTTGTGCTCCCCACAGAAATAACAAATTTAGCAACTATCTAAATAAAAAAGCACCTGCATAAGAACTAAAAATCGGGTAAGTGATCATAATACATGCTTTTCACTTCTTATCACTGAAAGAGGCACTGAAGAGCATAGAAAAGACAGTCTTGAATTGCTGATGCCACCCCTCCCCCATGTCCCAGCAGTGGACCTGTGGTGAGGAGAGGGGCTACATGCTTGGGGGAGTGAGAGCACTGTAGCTGTGGGACTTTGCTCTGAACTCAGTGCTGCCTTGTCATAGCAGAAAGAAAAACAAGGCTGCACTCATCCAATGCCAACCCATGGAGGAAACATTTAGACTAGCCCTAGCCAGAGAGGAATTGTTCATCCCAGTGGTTGAAACTTGAGTTGTGAAAGCCTGGCTACTGTGGGATAAAATACTCTGGGGTCCTTAATAAACCTGAAAAGCTGTCTAGGACACAAGGACTGCAACTCTTAGGCAAGTCCTAGTGCTGTGCTGCACTTGGAGCCAGTGTATTTTGTGGCATGTGACCAAGAGTGACAGCAGCTGGGGCAGCTAGGGAGTGCTTGCCCACCCCTCCTCCAACCCTAGACAGTGCAACTCACAGCTCTGACAGAGACCTCTTTCTTCTGCTTGAGGGGAGGAAAGAGGAAAGAGGACTTTGTCTTGCAACTTGGATACTGGCTCAGCCACAGTAGGAGAGGGCACTGGTCAGAGTCATGAGACCCCCATTTTAGATCCCAGCTTTGGGATAACATCTCTAGACAAACTCTGGGCCAGAAGGGAAACTGCTGCCTTAAAGGGACTCAGTAATGGCAGGATTCATTACTTTCTGATGCAAGAGCCCTTGGGCCCTGAAGAAACATCAGTGGTGACCAGGTAGTACATGCCATGGCCCTCGAGTGAGATTCAGAGATGTGCTGGCTTTAGGTGTGACCTAGCACATCCCTAGCTGTGGTGGCTGTAAGGAGAGACTCCCACTGCTTGAGAAAAGCCGAGGGAAGAGTTAAGAGGATTTTTCTTGAGCTTAGATACCAGCTCAGCTACAGTGAAAAAGAGCATCAAGTGGGCTGTTAGAGTCCCCGATTCAGGCCTTGGCTCTTGCTTTGGCTCTTGGATGGCATCTCTGGACCTACCCTGGGCCAGAGGGTAGCCCACTGCCCTGAAGAGTGAGTTCCAGGCCAGGCAGCATTCACCACAAGCTGACTGAGAGCACTTAGGCATTGAGTGAGCATCAGTGGTGACCTGACAGTAATCCTCATGGGACTGTGTTAAGGGTGTACGTGGGGACAAACTACTCTACCTGGGGAAAGGGGAGGGAAGGGTGGGAAGGGATTTGCCTGGTGGATTCAGTGCCAGCTCAGCCATGGTAGAGCAGAACACCAGGTAGATATCTAAGGTTTATGACTCCAGCCCTGGCTCCCAGATAGCACCTCTGAACCCATCCAGGGACCAGGGGAACTTACTGCACTTAGGGAAAGGACAGAAGCATGGCTGACTTCACTACCTGCTAATTGTAGATCCCAGGGGCCTTGAGTGAAATAGGTAGGCAGTGGGTAGTTGTTACAGTGGGCCTTGTCCCGCCACAGTGCTGTGCCAGCTTCAGACCTAGTGCTGTCTTGACAGACCTAGTGCTGTCCCAATGGTGGCCACAGGGGTGCTCTTATTGCTCCTCTCCCAGCTCCAGGCAGCCTGGCACAGAGAGAGAGACTTCATTTGTGGGGAAGTAAGGGAAGAAGTAAGTCTCTGTCTGCTAATCCAGAGAATTCCTCCAGGTCTGATCTCAGACCACCAATGTGGTACCTCCACAAGTCTGCAAAAAACAACTACATTCTTCACAGAAATAGAAATAAAAAATGAATCCTAAAATTTACATGCAACTACAAAAGACTCAGAATATCCAAAGCTATCCTGAGCAAAAATCAAACAAAACTAGAGGAATCAGATTATCTGATTTCAAATTATACTCTCTATCTATAGTAACTAGAACAGCATGGCACTGGCATAAAAACAAATACATAAACCAATGGAACAGAATAGAAAACCCAGAAACCAGTTTATACATCTGCAGTGAACTCATTTTCAGCAAAGGTGCCAAGCACATACAATGGGGAAATGACAGTCTCGTCAATAAATGGTGCTGGGAAAACTGGATATCCACATGCAGAAGAATGAAACTAGACTATACAAAAATCAATTCAAAATGGATTAAAGATTTAAAACTTGGCTGGGTGCTGTGGCTCACACCTGTAATCCCAGCACTTTGGGAGGCCAAGGTGGGAGGATCGCTTGAGCCTAGGAGTTCGAGACTAGCCTGGGCAATGCAGTGAGATTCTGCCTCTATTTTTTTAAAAATTAAAACTTAAAAAAGATTTAAATCTAAGACCTCAAATATGAAACTAAAATAAAACATTAGGAATACTCTCCAGGATATTGGACTGGGCAAATATTTCTTGCAGAATGTTTCAAAAGCACAGGCAGCCAAAGCAAAAATGGGCAAATTAGATCACATCAAGTTAAAAAGCTTCTGCACAGCAAAGGAAACAATCAACAAAGTGAAGAGACAATCTACAGAATGGGGGAAGATATTTGAAAACTATCTGACAAGGGATTTATTACCAGAATATTTAAGGAGCTCAAATAACTCCATAGAAAAAAATCTAATCTGATTTTTAAAATGGGCAAAATATCTGAATAGGCATTTCTCAAAAGAGGACACATTAGCCAGGCTTGGTGGTATGTGCCTGTAGTTTCAGTTTGGGAGGCTTAGGTGCGAAAATTACCTAAGCCTGGGAGGTCGAGTGATTATGCCACTTTACTCCAACCTGAGTGACAAAGTGAGACCCTGTTCCAAACTCCTTAAGAAAGGCAAACCAATGACAAATAGGTATATGAAAAGATACTAAACATCAACATCATTGATTTTCAGAGAAATGCAAATCAAAATTACAGTGAGAGATTATCTCACCCCACTTAAAATGGCTTTTATTCTAAAGATAGCCAATAACAAATTCTGGTGAGCATATAAAGAAAAAGTAACCCTCGTACACTTTTAGTGGGAATGTAATTTAAGTACAACCACCATGGAGAACAGTTTGGGAGGTCCTCAGAACTAAAAATAGAGCTTCCATATGATCCAGCAATCCCACTGCTTGGTATATATCCAAAAGAAAGGAAATCAGTATATCAGAGAGATACCTGCATTCTCATGTATATTGCAGCAGCACTATACACAACAGCCAAGATTTGGAAGCGTTCTTTTTTTTATATACGCTTTTATTTTTCCGTGATTACAAACACAACTGAATATCAAATGCACAAAGTAAGAATTATACAGGGAAAAAAATCAGATACGTTCATATATATATCACCTTTCCAAGGCTATTTGCATCCAGAATAACCTTGGTTTGCCAGAGCCAATAGAAAGAAGTCACAAAATCGCCTTTAGTCAAATTTGTGTGTTTGCTTTCTTCTATAATTCCAATATCTCCATCAATTACTTGAGATAGCTGCCAAGGTGTTATATAATCAGTGCCAGTGTCTTCATTCATTCTACAATGAAGGCTGTCACTTCACACTTGGAAGGTTGCAAAGCGGCCGGGCAGAGGCGCTCCTCACTTCCCAGACGGGGCAGCTGGGCAGAGGCGCTCCTCACTTCCGAGACGATGGGCAGCCGGGCAGAGGCACTCCTCACCTCCCAGACAAGGCGGCGGCAGGGCAGAGGCGCTCCTGACTTCCCAGACAGGGCGGCTGGGCAGAGGTGCTCCTCACATCCCAGACAATGGGCGGCCGGGCAGAGGCGATCCTCACTTCCCAGACGGGGCAGCTGGGCAGAGACACTCCTCACTTCCCAGACGGGGCGGTCGGGCAGAGGCGCTCCTCACATTCCAGACGGGGCGGACAGGCAGAGGCGCTCTTCACTTTCCAGACGGGGCGGACAGGCAGAGGCGCTCTTCACTTTCCAGACGGGGCGGCCTGTCAGAGGCGCTCCTCACATCCCAGACGATGGGCGGCCAGGCAGAGACGCTTCTCACTTCCTAGACAGGGTGGCGGCCGGGCAGAGGCTGTAATCTTAGTACTTCAGGAGGCCAAGGCAGGCCACTGGGAGGTGGAGGTTGTAGCGAGCCGAGATCACGCCACTGCACTCCAGCCTGGGCAACATTGAGCACTGAGTGAGTGAGACTCCGTCTGTAATTCCAGCCCTTCTGGAGGCCGAGGTGGGCAGATCACTCGAGGCCAGGAGTTGGAGACCAGCCTGACCAATGCGCGAAACCCCGTCTCCACCAAAATTACAAAAAGCAGCCAGGCCTGGTGGTGTGCGCCTGCAATCCCAGGCATTCAGCAGGCCGAGGCAGGAGAATCACTGGAGCCCCAGGCAGGGAAGTTGCAGTGAGCCGAGATTATGTCACTGCACTTCAGCCTGCGCAACAGAGGGAGACCGTCTCACCAGAAAAAGAAAGAAAGAGAGAGAGAGAGAGAGAGAGAGAGGAAGGGAGGAAGGGAGGGAGGAAGGAAGGAAGGAGAGAGAAAAGAAACAGAATGCCTGGAAGCATTCTTAGTGTTCATCAACAGATGAGTGGCTAAAGAAAATGTGGTACATATACACAATGGAGTACTAGTCAACCATAAAAGGGAACAAGATCCTGTTATTTGCAACAACATGGATGGAAATGTTAAGTGAAACAAGCCAGACAAGGAAAGACAAACTTCACATATTCTCACTTATTCGTGGGAGCTAAAAATTAAAACAATTTATCTCATGAAGATATAGAGTAGGAGAATTATTAGCAGAGTCTGGTAAAAGTAGTATGGGGGATGAGGAGTAAGGGGTAATGGTTAATAGGTACACACATATAGTTAGAAAGAATAAATAAGATCTAATATTTGATAACACAACAGGGTGACAACAGTCAATAATTATTTAATTGTACATTTTACAGTAACTAAAAGAGTGTAGTTGAATTATTTATATAAAAAAAGATACATGCTTGATCTGCAATGGATTCTCCATTTACCTTGATATGATTCTTACACATTCTAGGCCTGTATCAAAATATTTTATATACCCCATAAATATATACACCTACAATGGACCCCCAAATTTTTAAAGACTTTTATTTAAAGACCACAGTGTATATTTACAACTAAAATGAGGCTTCTTGTGACTAAGAAGAGACTAGTGATGGTTGATTGCTGTTCAAATGGCTGCTAAATTACCAGTTTGCTAGTAGTATAAATTATTAGCCATCCAATTATTTGTTAATAGTATAAACTATCACCATGAGTTGTCATGGTGATATTGCTAGTAGCCATTATAGTAAAGGATGTAACAGAAAATGAATTTGAAACAAATAGAAGTACTTTGAAAGTTGCAGATGCTAAAGTACGCTTAACCAGTTATGAGTCTGTAAACTGGTTTCTTTTTTTTCTTTTTTGAGACGGAGATTCACTCTTGTTATCCAGGTGGGAGCGCAATGGCGCAATCTTGGCCTCTTGGCTCACTGCAACCTCTGCCTCCCAGGTTCAAGCGATTCTCCTGCCTCAGCCTCCCGAATAGCTGGGGTTACAAGCATGTGCCACCAAGCCCGGCTAATTTTGTATTTTTAGTGGAGATGGAATTCCTCCATGTTGGTCAGGCTGGTCTCGAGCTCCTGACCTCAGGTGATCCACCCGCCTCGGCCTCCCAAAGTGCTAGGATTACAGGCATGAGCCAGTGTGCCCAGCTTGTAAACTGGTTTCTTGAAGGGAGTAAAAGTTGTAATTATGAACACTTAGCTCCACTATAATGGCAGTTAAATTGGTCTCAAATCCTGCAGCTAATCTGGTGAGACTCTAACTCTAGTTACAAGGTCAGAGAATACAAAGGGCAATGTGCAGGTTTCCACAGATATGAGCTCCAGAAGCAGCGGTGGCAGAGGCCAGCTCCAAAACGACCAGTTCTACACAACGCTGTTTGTGAACGCAGAAGCACCAGGAGCTATTCTCTGAACAAGAGCTATGTTTGTGATCTTTGGAAATTGAAAAACATTATGACAAAGTATTTAATGTACACTTATCTTGTCCCTTTGCTGTTGATTATTTATAATGGTCTCTTTTTGACAGTAAATTGAACCATTTAAAAATTAGTGTCTATCAGATTTTTCTTAAAAGTTTTCAACATCTATTTGTCTTGTTAGAATATATTTTCCTTCAGAAACATCACTAATTATCAGGGAAATGAAAATTAACATCACAATGTAATACTACCTTCCCCCTGCAAGAATGGCCATAATTAAAAAATCGGAAAATAATACATGTTGGTATGGATTTGGTGGAAAGGGAACACTTACACTGCTAAAGAGAATGTAAACTAGTACAACCATTATGGAAAACAGTACTGCCATTCAATCCAGCAATCTCACACTGGGTATCTACCCAAAGGAAAAGAAGTTGTATGAAAAAGACACATGTACATGCATGTTGGTAGCAGCACAATTTGCAAGTGCAAAAATGTAGAACCAGCCTCAATGCCCATCAGTGAATGGGTAGATAAAGAAAATGTGGAATATATACACCATGGAATACTGCTGAGCCATAAAACAGAATGAAATAATGGCCTTTACGCAACTTGGATGGAACTGGAGGCCATTATTCTAAGTGAAGTAACTCAGGAATGGAAAACCAAATATCATATGATCTCACTTATAGGTAGGAGCTAAGCTATGAGGATGCAAAGGCATAAGAATGATATAATGGCCCTTGGGGACAAGGAGGAAGGTTGCAAGGAGGGTGAGGGATAAAAGATTATATAGTGAGTATAGTGTACATTGCTCAGGTGGTAGGTGCACCAGAAGCTCCAAAATCACACCTAAAGAAGTTACCCATGTAACCAAAAACCACCTGTACCTCAAAAACTATTTAAATAAACTTTAAAAACATTATTGAAAACTTACACACACACATACACACACATACACACATACGTGTAAGTTAGACTAAGCAGCTCCTATTCAGAAAATTTGCTTTGCCTGTAAAGGATATTCTATTCAGCCATTTAAAAAACAACAACAAACTGAGAAGATACATATCATGTAGGGATAATGGTTTTCTTCAATAACTAAACTATTAATAAACACGATAATTCTATAAAATACTGTATTTTACACAGTTAAAATATGTTTGTGGAAAAACATAAAAGAGATTATGAAGTGCATATGTTCCTATAGTAAATTAAGTTCTGATCAGCTGATTATTCAAACATTATCTGATTTGCATTCATATAGCATTATGGTTATATGAATAGGAAATTAATGTTGGAAGTAGTTTCAGTTGGGTTTTCAGTTAAACAAATGAGAAAACCACATATCTGCTTATATCCTAACTGCTTTCCATACCAGAGAACATCAAGCATTTGTTGACTAAGCCAGTGGATAAAACATTAACATGTTAAAACCAAGGAACCAAATATGTTGTTGAGGTATTAATTGTTTTTATACAATTAAGTCTTTACAAAGATTACTATGAAAGTGGTAAGATTACTCTAGTTTTATATTTATTTAAACATTTGACAAAGTGCTGGATACAGTGGCTCATGTCTGTAATACCAACATTTTGGGAGGCCAAGGTGGGAGTATCACTTGATCACAGGATTTAACACCAGCCTGGGCAATAAGTGAGACCTTGTCTCTACAAAAAGAATTTTAAAAAATAGCCCAGCTGAGTGGCATGAGCCTGTAGTTCCAAGCCTTGAAAGGCTTAGGCGAATGGATCATTTGAGCCTGGGAGGTTGAGTCTGCTTTGAGCTAGGATCATGCCACTGCACTTTAGCCTGAGTAACAGAGCAAGACCCTGTCTCAAAAAAAACAAAAACAAACGCCAAATAATCATGTGGCAGAAGGCTGCTCCCAGCCTGTTCCCCTCTCACTGCATTCAACTCATCTCCATATTCTGTTCTGGCCAGGGGTGACAGATGCTGAGCACCCTGGGGTTTTATTTCCAACTCAGGAGAAACACTGTGTAAGGCCAGCGCCCTACCAGAAGACATCTCATAAAATGGGTTTAGTCTAGCCAAGATGTCTCTCTTTGATCTTTCTACCATCCAAAGTGTAAAGAGTACTCCTGCCCCATAATAGTGACAGCTAATAAATGGCATCCATCATTTCCATCATCTGATCACTACTGCGATGCCTTGGGAGTGAGCATGGAGTCTGAGTTGTGCAATGGACCCTCAAGAATGACCCCTGAGACAGGTGCACGAGTGCAGAAGAGGCTGTTCCCCTTTCTCTTCATCCCACACTTGGGGCGCTGGATGCAGAATGGACTGTGAGCAGCTGTGCCCTGTTTGGAAATTAGTGTAGGAATCCACCTGCATAGCCTATATTTGTTTCAAAGCAGAATTTGGAGCCATTCTAGTAGCTCAGTGTGATGTTTTTAAATAAATAGAGAAAAATTTTATTTAACTGTCTTAACAAAAAAATACTGCCGTTAAATTCATACAGTATTGTTTAAAGAGTGTCTACAAAATTCTAACCTCAGTGTTATCTTGCAAAACAAGCGAAGTACAGAGACCTTTTCAAATGAAGAATCACTGAGAAAAAAAATTTATAAGTAGTATAACATTTACTTATGTACATTTTTGAAGATTATACAATAATCAAGTTACATCAAGTTTTCCAATTTATAACACTGATAGGATTTCCCTCTAGGGGAAGTTTTCACATAAATGTTGAAGAAATTGTTAAAACTGAAAACTTTTCTGAATTTGGTAATCTACTGGGGTTCCAATCCAGTGTGCTTTCTTATATTTAGAAGGTCTATCTACAGTGTGTGATATTATGGGTCTTGGAGCAAATATCACGTAAATGAAGGCATTTCCACATTCTATACATTCATAGGTTTTATTTCAGAAATGAGTTCTTATCTTCATGTGAAACTGGAACAACTGAAGACCTTACCACATGTTTGTATTTATAAGAATTTTCTCCATTGAATCCTTTCATGTTTTCAAAGAAATGAAAAAGCTGAAGGCTTTACCATGTTTCTTAACCTTGTCATTTTTCTCCATATTAAATTTGAATATGTTTTTGAAAGCATGTGGGAAAATCAAGTTTATTAACACATTTTTTACATTCATGTTTTTTTTTTTCCAGTACAAGTTTTTCTAAGTTTTCAAAAGAAGAACTGGGAAAGTTGCATGCTTTCTTGTATTTCTTTGATGGATAGAGTTCTGTACAGTGCGAGTTCTTTCATGTGTTCTAATAAACTGGAGCACATGATGGCTGTACCACATTTCTTACATGAGAATAATGTTTTTGAACATAGCCCAGTGTATTAACATTTTTCTATGTTGGTTTTGTTGTGTTTCTCCTTCCCCAGGAATGAGTTGGAATGGCAATTCTTGAAGCTAATTAAATATCAACGTTTCTGGCAGCATTTGTACCAAATACTACTTCTATCATCGCAGCTTGGAACACAAGCATGGCTTGTACTTGCCAGATTACCTTCTTGAACAGAGAACGAGCATGGAAGCTGGAGGTAAGGCTATGACATTACCAAGTGGGTTTTCAGTCAAACACCAATGCCAGCATCTGTGACTATGTCATATTAAGTAGTGATTAGAAAAATGGAAAACTTCAAAATTAACATACTGAAGAGCTTATTAACCTTTTGGCATTCTGTTTCCTGTATCTTTTATGGTTTTTACAAGGATCTACATTATTTGAAAATTATGGATATTCTCTCTTCTGTGACCATAATTCAGATTTTTTTTTTTTTTTTTTTTTTGAGACGGAGTCTCTCTCTGTCACCCAGGCTGGAGTGCAGTGGCTTCATCTCGGCTCACTGCAAGCTCTGCCTCCCAGGTTCATGCCATTCTCCCACCTCAGCCTCCCAAGTAGCTGGGACTACAGGTGCCCACCACCAAGCCCAGCTAATTTTGTTTTTGTATTTTTAGTAGAGATGGGGTTTCACTGTGTTAGCCATGATGGCCTCAATCTCTTGACCTCGTGATCTGCCCACCTCCGCCTCCCAAAGTGCTGAGATTACAGGCATGAGCCACCACGCCTGGCCAGAATGTTTTAATCAAATTGAATTCATTCTTAATGAATTTGAAGCTTTGCCCTTTCAAATAACCATACATTAATGATTTCTTGCCATTGTATTCCTAATGATGTCTACATACATAATGCACTTACCACGCTTGACTTTTTTATTACTCAGTTTGCAAATTTATGTAATTTTTCAGTTTGCAAATTTATGCAATTTTTTTTTTTGCAATGGAGTCTCTCTCTGTTGCCCAGGCTGGAGTGCAGTGGTGCCATCTCGGCTCACTGCAACCTCCGCCTCCTGGGTTCAAGCGATTCTCGTGCCTCAGCATCCTGAGTTGCTGTGATTATAGGCACCCACTACCACACCTGGCTAATTTTTTGTATTTTCTAGTAGGTATGGTGTTTCACCAAGTTTTCCAGGCTGGTCTTGAACTCCTGATCTCAGGCGATCCACCCACCTTGGCCTCCCAAATTGCTGGGATTACAGGTTTGAGCCACTGCACCCAGCCAAATTTATGTCATTTTCTACTGTATATACCACAGTGCAATCAGTCCCAGGGGTTTATTAGACAAAGCATTAGTGCCTAAGCTGAGAGACCTGCACTTAGACTGTATAAGGTGTGCATGTCTCAAGTACTGGATGCAGGAAGTACATGGGATTTTACTGGAAATGATAACTTTTATGGGACAAAGTAATATTTATGGTTTGTGACTTTTGGTAAGTACACAACAAAATGACTCACAGCTGACAAGGATGAACATTTAAAATAGGCGTGTTCTGTGATAACATGTAAATATTTTTAAATAATTAATTTTTCTACCATAATTAATGTGCAAGTGAAGTAGTGCCTTTTGATGCTTTAGTCATTAGACTTCGTTGACATTTCAATACAATCCAGCACATGCCTGCCTCGTTAAAATTTGCTTTGAGTACATAATAACTACTATAGATTGGGTAGAATTTGAATAGATTAATTAACTTTTTGCAAAAGTGTGCGTTCATTATGTTTAAGGAACAAGTGCACAAGTAACAGATGATACTGTTGTTAGAAGCCTGTCACAATACTGTGACATTTTTGGGAGCCCAATTTTTAAGTAACTTAATAAAACAAGTTCCCTTTTGCAACAGCAATCTAATTCTAGCCCTAAAAGATTACGTTAGTGAGTTGACAGAATTTGGCAGTGTAAACCTCATCCAAAGTAGCTGTAACTGAACGATCTAAAGGAGTTGCAGGTGTGGCTTATTATAAGTGGTGATTGTTAAAAGGTTAGAAACCTTTTTAAAATTGTACCTCTTTTCTATTTGACATTCTTAGGCTTTTTCAAGGATGGAACAAGATGAAATCTTCCATAGTGCTGCTGAAAATGGGTCTTTGAGTGCTGATGATTTAATTCATCTTCAGTGTGCTAAGGCCATCCTCTTCTGAAGGAAGAAATGAAGGGTAATGTAACATCTGAACCCCTCATCAAAAAAGACAGGAAAATATCACCTCTCCTGCTAAATAAAGAACTAGACAAGTTGATATTTTCAAAAGAAGAAACACCTCAATTCAAGTTAACTCAAGGACAACTAAGATTGCACTTCGTAGTAAAGAATGGGACTTTGTCAGGGTAGCAACACACTCTTACACTCTTCTGTCCCTTTTAATGTAAACAAAGTTATAAAAACCACTCCAAAGACTCCTGCCCATGCACAGGTATTTGCTTAGTGTGTAGGCTGATAGCTGTAAACTATGTAAGGCTTTTAAAACAATAGTTTAACTTTTTAGATTTTAAAGATAACTTTTCTGTTTTTTTTTCACATTTTTTCTTTCTTCCAATATTGTTGCATATGCATTTGGAATCAATATGGTATTACTATTAAAACATCGGACTCGGCTGGGTGTAGTGGCTCACACCTGTAATCCCTGCACTTTGGGAGGCCAAGGTGGGCGGATCACGTCAGGAGATCGAGACCATTCTGGCCAACATGGTGAAACCCCGTCTCCACTAAAAATACAAAAATTAGCTGGGCGTGGTGGCACATGCCTGTAGTCCCAGCTATTAGGGAGGCTGAGGCAGGAGGATCGCTTGAACCCAGGAGGTGGAGGCTGCAATGAGCCAAGATTGTGCCACTGCACTCCAGCCTGGTGACAGAGCAAGACTCCTTAAAAAAAAAAAAAAAAAAAGGGACTTAACGTCTGTACAAAGTGTATGTATCGTATGTACATTTTGTGGGTGTGTATCTACAGAATATATGTAATGTAGATGAGAGATTTAGTGACTTGATATGAGTTTGGTGCAGGTAGATTTATTACTGAGCCAAATGAGGCACATACCAAGTCAGTAGTTCAAATGCAGACCTTCAATACTCTTTATGATGTCCAGATATGTACAGTAACTATCCCATCCGGTGTAGACACTGTCATGTTAAATCCAGAACTTACACATCAGAGCCAGTGATATTTTATTTGTAGACAATTAACTTGAATCTTTAAATTATTACTGGTAAGTGATTATAAATCTGCTTTACCTTTTATCTAAAAAGCTAAATCCTTGTGGCATTAAGATTTTCTTTCTCCAACCCCAGTTTCCATTTCTTGGAGACACATTGCTGTTCAGCCAATTGCGTGGTGATATTTAGGGGAAAGACAGAAATAATTCCTACCATCTGGATTTTTCCAGTTTTGGGAAGGGAGGAAAACTATCTCCAAAGACAATGAAAATCCATTCTTTTTTTTTTTAATTCAACAATATTTATTAAAATACAAAAATACATTTTTCTCACATTACAATCAGTGTTCTTTTGTTGGCAATTCCCCACCCCCACCCATACCAGCTCCTTTCAAATCTGAACCCCTTATTTCCTTTTAAAGCTAAAATAATAACTGAAAGAAGTTACATAATTAAATGGACCAGAATAACAGAGATCTCTGCCTTCCCCACCCACCCTTTCTCTTCCACCTTCTCCTGAGGTGGCCTGGGAGAGGGAAGCTTCCCCTCAGTGTGCTCCATTCAACAGGACCCCATGTGGAACTCCATGTGTGCATGCGTGTCACTTGTAACTGTGGATCTCACAGCTTTTTTGTGAACCATCCTGGTTGGGAAAGGCTTCATTACTTTACATGAGCCTCTACCCTTTTCGTCTCTCCCTTTTCTTTGCTACTCATGTTCTGCCCCCACCCCATCACCACAACCAGTTGACATCTGCTGTAATAATCCCTAATGAATCAGCATTTAGAAGAGTCACCAAATCACATGCATGAGAAAAGCTTCCACTCCCAAGCTCCCCAATTCAGACTTCTCTTCCCTCTCCACCTTAAAACAAACAAAATCCTTTTTAAAAATCATAAAATGCCATCATTGTCTACAATCATGTGTCAGATTCCAGGAACAACAGGTGGACATGGCACAATGCTAATTTATGGCCTCCTGTGAATACATTCTCTCTGCTTTACCCTCCCTTCCCACACCCCTGCTGCTGCACCCCTTCAGGGGCCTCCTCCTCTTCCTGGGAAACCCTGAATAGACACATGCCTTGCAGAGTGGGTTACGCCCAACTGCAGGAATCTGGTGCAATGTGAAAGCATTAGACTGAGAGCTACGCCAGCTCCCGTCCTTCTCTGCTCCTTCCTAAGCATTCTGTCAGGCAAGGCACATGTGGAAAATCCATTCTAGCAAGATGGTGTAAGGACCTGCAAAGAAAAACGCACTCCAGGCACACTTGGGGGCACAGTGAAGAGGCTCTCCAGAGGGTGGTACTTCGTGAGCAGAATAGGGGTGGGAGCATCCATATGACAGGATGTTCTGACTTGACACAAGAGTCAGGTGTGTTATCATTCCAGCCAGTACTGCCACTCCCTGGATGTGTCATTTTGAAAAGATTTGTTTTATTTCAACTTGCATTTTTATTAAGTATACAATGCATTTTATTGATAGAGCTTGAAAGATAGGAAAATATTCTCAAACATAAAAATGTGACTATCAGAAAAAAATCTAGTGATATATTTAATTTGTTAAACATTATTTTTACTTGTTCTTCTCCTGAGAATGTCTAATAAGTATATGAGGTCTGTACTTTTTGTGGGTTATTTCAAGCAAAATCTCAGGGCTTAGCTTTAGGAATATTACTGGGTGAGAAGGAAAAATTATTTTCCTTTATAGCTGCAGAGAAATGAATTCATATCCACAAGAAATTGTGGCAGATAAATTAGTGATTTACAAAAAAAACAATTCCTCTTTTCTGTATGGTGTAGTATTTGTGATAGTGGATAAATCTATTCTGTATCCTGTTATCTGGAAGTCTGAGTTTAATGTTAAATTCTATGGGATAAAACTTAACATTCCTGGAAGTGTTAATATATGATTAGTTAATAAGTTATTTGTCATCATAGATATTACACCTAAATGACATGTTTATTGTCTGAAACAGATATTTTGGCTTTTCTTGAAGTATAAAATTTAAGTACCTTTACAATTTCCTTTACCCCTGTAAACATAAGCAGTGATTTTGATAAATTTTGCTGGATTCTTCAAACACTGAGGTTTTTTTTTTTTTTTTGAGATGGAGTTTTGCTGTTGTTGCCCAGGCAAGAATGCAATGGCGTGATCTTGGCTCACTGCAATCTCTGCCTCCCAGGTTCAAGCGATTCTCCTGCCTCAGCCTCCCAAGTAGCTGGGATTACAGGCATGTGCCACTACACCCGGCTAATTTTGTATTTTTAGTAGAGACGGGGTTTCTCCATGTTGGTCAGACTGGCCTCAAACTCCTGACCTCAGGTGATCTGCCCGCCTCAGCCTCCCAAAGTGCTGGGATTACAGGTATGAGCCACTGTGCCTGGCCAAACACTGAGTTTTTTAAAATTTAAAACTAAATGAATAACCTTTACTGGAAATTGGAGAAGTGAGCCCATTGACTGCAGGCTAAGGCCAATCTTGACCTGTCAAAGGAGGTCATGAACAGCACAGTCACTTCTTCCCAGGGAGCCTCCCCTGCAGGCATCCCAGCCTCCTCACAGCAGCCATAGAAGGAGCCTTTATACTGAGAAGCTACAGAGCCATGGAAAGCTGGGAATGCACAGGCAGACGTTTTAAAAGTTGAGATGGGAGGAAGGTTGTGATGTTCTCTGTGAGGGTGTAATTGTTATTGTCCTGAGGCTGTTTCTAGATACTGTCAAATAAATTCAGATGTAGGTAAGAAGTGACTTTATTCTAAAGGAGTATTGGAGTGGGGAAAGCATCAAGCATTAGATCTGCAAGCATCTCAAAAGAGGCAGAAAAGGGCTGTGTTTCATATGGAGGAGCAAACAAGATTAGAAGGAAGGTGGTAGGAAGAGAGGAGAATAGAGAATGGCAAAATCAGATTCAAGCTTAGAGAATGTCAGCCTGTTCTTTGGAGGGGCATAAAGGCAGATTGTATATTGGCTCAGACTGAAAGTGGAGCAGAGTCTGGGAGCCTGAGGAAAAGAGAGAAACTTAAAGTTTGTTTAACAAGTATTTTGTTCTGAACAGCGAAGACAAAATTATTTGTTTACGAGGGAAAAATGAGAATTTAGAGAGTCTGTGCATCTGTGATATGTAAAGGAGGAAGTATCATCTAAATCATAATAAAAAGGGTATTTATTTGCAGTAAGCTGTTCCTGCAGAACACAAAGGATGGAGAGTTCTTAATCATGACTGTTTACCAATATTTACTACCCACCACATCTTTTCCCCCACTTTACTTTGTCCTATACATTTTTTTTCCATTTGGTTTTCCTGAGTTGTATTCTATATAATAACCTGATAAACACAGGTAAAGTTTCTCTAAGTTCTGTGCGTAGTTTTATTGAATTATTAAACTTGAGCCAAGCGGGTTATGGAAGCCCATGATTTATGGACAGTAGCTCAGAAGTATAGATAGAATCGCTAGAACCCAGGAGGCAAATGTTGCAGTGAGCTGAGATCATGCCATTGCACTCCAGGGTGACAGAGTGAGACTCTGACTCAAAAATAAATAAATATATCAAATAAAATCTTTTACATATTTTAAATAAAATCTTGTTTTAACCAATTATTTGTATTTGTTCAATATTTTTAATATCAAAGACCCACCTCCAGAAAGACTTATAATTTTCTTCTTAATCATACCCAACTAAATCATACAACTCTGTTTTCTATAAAAAAAATAAAGTTCCTATTAACTGATCTTATTACAATTTACATAGTTGATTCAAACATGCTTAGACTTTGTGTTTTGCCTAAATATTTCTCTTTCTTGGACAACCCCGTCATTTTATTTTAGGACAAAAAATTTACCACACAAAATTCCTTCTTACATAAAATTGCTTTTTTTCACCTTCTTTATCAAAAATACCTGTTTATATCTTTAACTTTCTTTACATCTCTTATTTCTTGGTTCCTTTTACCTCATTTTATGTATAACTTTTATAGAAGCTTTGAATTAGACAAAAATATTTACCTTTTAATAACACTTTTAAAATGTTTTCCTGTATTATTTAAGTTGGAAATTACTCAGCTACTTAATATCTATTAATAACCTTAGATCCCCAATCATATGACAAGTCTGTTTACAAGTATTTATTCCATTACATTTACAAAATTATTTAATATTTTACCTAGATTATTTATGAAAACTGTGGTAGTCGTTATTTAAGTCAAATTCCCTGTTAACCATTTTTATAGCTGTGAATTTCAGGTGCTTATTTTAGTAATTTTCTTAAGGTTGAAATATAAGGATATTTTTACTAATAACTCAGAATTTAGCTGTTTTCATTAAACCAACACATTCCATGTCTTATTTGTCAAAAATTATACAAGCAAAGATCATTCTGTCTTGGGCTGGGTTTTATAATTTTATAACCCTTATGACAAACCTTATAGTATTCTGCAGGAATAAGCATGAAATCACTTGATCAACACATGCAAACAGGCTGGGCACAGTGGTTCACACCTGTAATCCCAGCACTTTGGGAGGCCAAGGTGGGCAGATCACCTGAAGTCGGGAGTTCGAGGCCAGTCTGACTAACATGGAGAAACCCCGTCTCTACTAAAAATACAAAATTAGCTGGGCATGGTGGCATATGTCTGTAATCCCAGCTACTTGGGAGGCTGAGGCAGGAGAATCACTTGAACCCAGGAAGCCGAAGTTGTTGTGAGCCGAGATTGTAACATTGCACTCCAGCCTGGGCAATAAGAGTGAAACTCTGTCTCAAAAAAGAAAAAACTAATAATTCTTACATTTCTAATATTATTTTGCCGATAATTTGAAAGCCACCTTATTTATAAAAGATTTTACTTAAGTCACATGATCTTGAAAAAACATTTGACTAGTCTTTTTTATAGATATAATGGTTGATTTACGTACTTTTATTTTTCTTTAAGCCAATGAATTAGAGCTATCTATTTACAGTAGAGAAATATTGTGCACACAACACATAAATACATAAACCTATTAGGCACGCTGACGGAAGTATGTCTTATAGATTCATAAGACCTTTTTTTTCCTATTCGAGACTTTAAATTTTTTCCTTTTTTTATTTAAATAGATTTTTGGGGAACAGGTGGTG
Organism: Nomascus leucogenys; assembly: GCF_006542625.1. NCBI lineage: Eukaryota > Metazoa > Chordata > Mammalia > Primates > Hylobatidae > Nomascus > Nomascus leucogenys. Next base: position 44,431,552 of record NC_044398.1, on the reverse strand, counting down.
TTTGGTTACATGGATATGTTCTTTAGTGGTGATTTCTGAGATTTTGGTGCACCCATCACCCGAGCAGTGTACACTACCCAATATGTAGTCTTTTATCCCTCACCCACCTCCTACCCTTTCCCCTAAGTCCCCAAAGTCCATTGTATCATTCTTATGCCTTTGCATCCTCATAGCTTAGCTCCCACTTATGAGAGCATATGATGTTTGGTTTTCTATTCCTCAGTTACTTCACTTAGGATGGTCTCCAGTTTCATCTATGTTGCTATGAATGCCAGTATTTTGTTCCTTTTTATGGGTGAGTAGTATCCATGGCATAAATGCAGTCTAGGGAACTCCAAGGCTACTGAGAGTAGGTGGGATAGAGACATGCATAAGAGTGGATAATTCTTATTCTCTAGGCCCTCCCTGCTTCATGGGTGCAAGCTGCTTTGGTACGTATGAGTGGCACCTGCCAAGGTTGCAGAGACTCAGGGATGCAAGGACTGAAGAGGGAAAGAGGACACTCTTCCTTCTCTCCTTCATGTACCCTGGGTATATCTGCTAGGAGGAGAAGGGAACCAAGTGTGCCTGCCCCTCTTTCTAGATGGGTAGCCATTAATCTTCAGTCTGTACGGCTTTTGAATGTATCCTGAACCCCTGGGACTCCTTTGAAAAAACCTCTTTTCCTTTCTCCTCCTCTCTCCTCTTCACAGGTAGGTAACTGTGTCTCCATACTATGGGACATATTCCTCAGATATATCCTCCAAACTGAGAAAAGTTAATTTCCCAAACCTTAAACTGTTTGGCTTAGGATTGGGCTCAGGAGAAGGGAACCCAGAAGCCCAACATGCTGGCCAAAGGGTCAAGTTTTTTACCAGTTGAGCTTTTGGCCTCCCTCTCCCTGTGCAAACTGGTAAAAGGCCTTGGGACTTTTGAGCTGTCCTTACCCCTCCCCTTGTTTTGTTTTGTTTGTTTTCACCTTGTTGGCCAGGATGGTCTCAATCTCTTGACCTCGTGATCTGCCTGCTGCAGCCTCCCAAAGTGCTGGGATTACAGGTGTGAGCCACCATGCCTGGCTCATTTTGTTTTGATACATGTTTCCTAATAACCTGCTGTGTCTCTTCTCACCTTCAGCCATCAAACTTTGAATGGTCATGCAGCTGGAGCCTTGGATAATGGCCCCTTCTGCCAGGGACCCTTAGGTAGGCCTCTGAGGGGACTCTGAGTGCTGTTTCCCCAAAACTGCCCCTGACAGCTGGAAGCAGTATCCTTATTCTAATGGCAGTTAGATGTGCTGCTTTAGAGGGAGGAATGAGGCAGCTGAGTATAAAGGGGTCATCAGAGAACCTCAAAATGGCGTGCACACTGAGAGAAGTGTGCACTGGGGTGGAACCTCGGGAAGTTCACTGTGTTTGTAGTGGGGAGCCTGGCCCCTTCCCTTCCTGGGTGGAACCTGGAATTCAATCTGTGAGGCAGGACGCCGATGCTAGCATGACTCTCGGTCTGCTGAGGGGCCCTGGTTCCCCTTTATCCTTTTTGCTTAAAAAATTCCATTTTTCTCACCCGTCTAAGTGTCTGTGAGCCTAACATTTCATGACCGTGTTTCAAGGACCCCATCTTTAGTCTGGAATATTTTACGTTGGTCACTTATGTCTCATCATCCGTGCATACCTGACGAAGAATCACCACAACAAAAAAGATAGTTCTTTAAATTTTATTTCAAGATAAATAATTGAAATAATTTTAATGTTTTTATGTCCAACACTTGATACTAGTGCTGGCTTGTTATTGAAGAAATAGTGATTAAGCATTTAACATCACTTATTATTTGGAACATATGTAGAAAATAGTTCCTGGTGGCCGGGCGCAGTGGCTCACACCTGTAATCCCAGCACTTTGGGAGGCCAAGGTGGGTGGATCACGAGGTTAGGAGTTCAAGACCAGCCTGGCCAACAGGGTGAAACCACGTCTCTACTAAAAATACAAAAATTAGCTGGGTGTGGTGGCACCTGTAATCCCAGCTACTCAGGAGGCTGAGGCAGGAGAATAGCTTGCAACCAGAAGGCAGAGGTTGTGATGAGCCTAGATTGTGCCACTGCACTCCAGCCTGGGCAACAAGAGCAAAACTCTGTCTCAAAAAAAAAAAAAAAAAAAAAGGGAAAATGGTTCCTGGTCTAAAGAAAACTTTTGTAACCCCCTTTACAAAAACAAATATTTTATTTGTTTATATCTATCATAAAAATTTCAAGCAGATCTCACATTCTTGAATAATTTCTAACTTTATTATTGGCCTGATTCTCTATGATTGTGAGGAGTAAAAATAAAAATAAAAACTATTATATATTCTTGTCTGAAAAAGTTGTCTCGACAATTTTTTTTAACTTAGAAGTTTCAAGTTTCATGTCTTCATTGTATTTTTAAAGATTTTTTTTTTGAACTTACAATTTTTACTGAAATTGCCCCTTTTGAAGACACTAGTTAGGGATAAAATTTTTGTAATTTAATCATTCATTATTAGGTTCATTACAGAGTCAACCATTCAATACTTTGTGTTGGCATATTTTGGGAAACATATTATTAAGTTAGATTTTAAATAGTTTTGATGTATTTCTAAAGTAAGGATTTTGAAACATGAGATACATTTAATAAATTGCTGTGGTGTTGAGATATTTTATAAACCAATTTAATAACTTAATAGTTTTAAAAGTTTTAAATAAAATTTAAAAAATCAGTATGACACAGAATATCAAACATTGTCCAATGTTTGAATATAATGGAGCAAATAGGAAAATTATGAGAATTAGTTTTTGTTTCATATTTGTGTTGACAAAGCTAAATAATCTCCTGCCATCTGTTTCATCTTGATTAAAACTATCGGTGACTATAATTAAAGTCAAATATATCAGAATTTCTACAAATATATTTTATTCTATGTCTTGTATTTCTTACAGGAATACATCTCCACTAACAGTGCTGCATTCCCATATCTATAATGAAAGAGTAAAATCTTGATCTTATAAATGGTTACTTAGTGAATGCAACATTGCTGCATTATTATGATTATTTCATGGATTTGTTAGTCTATTTGTATTTTCTTATAATTTAGACCCTACAGTATTGACTGTACTCACCATAATGCATTAGGAATGAAACATAACATTTATTCTCAAATAATGTTACAAAAAGAAATAAGCAAAGCACAGTTTTCAAATTATCTTTCTCTAGTCTAGAAATTACAGTTTCCTAAAATACTTCTCTGGTCTCATGTAACGCATCATCAGCTTGTGGGGCAAAAATGTAATGTTATTTGTTCTTTCCAAATAATATTTTCTAACCAAATATTTTTACTTTTGTTTTTTATTTTTCATTACCACAGCTTTGGCAATAAAACAGCTCAATGAGGACCTGGGAAACAGGAAAACCAGACCTATGAGATCTGTGGAATCTGATGCCATTTGACTGCAGGGGATTTCAATGTGTAAATCCTAAGGGCCACAAAGAGGTAGCAGGGCCTCAAATTATTTACACAATCTTTTAATTTAAAAAATATCACTTTTGCGTTAGGTGTGGTGGCTCACGCCTGTAATCCCAGCATTCTGGGAGGCCGAGGTGGGTGGAGCATGAGGTCAGGAGATTGAGACCATCCTGGCTAATATGGCGAAGCCTCGTCTCTATTAAAAATATAAAAAATTAGCTGGGAGAGGTGGCGTGTGCCTGTAGTCCCAGCTACTCGGGAGGCTGAGGCAGGGAAATCAGTTTGAACCTGGGAGGTGGAGGTTGCAATGAGCTGAGATCATGCCACTGCACTCCAGCCAGGGTGACAGAGCAAGACTCCCTCTCAAAAAAAAAAAAAAGCCACTTTCATCTCAAAATTTATAAATTCCTGGATAGCACCATAGTCTACAGATAGGGACAAATAAAGTAAGACTAAAAGAGCAAAATATACATGAAGGGTATACAACTTGGGACAATTCTGAGTTTTTTATTACCTTGGGTATTTTACAAACTTATGCTTGGAAATTTTCTTCTGTTTCTAATCCCTCAAAGCACCTCTAAGAAAACAGCTCTACACAGGGCACGTTGGCTCACGCCTGTAATCTCAGCACTTTGGGAGGCTGAGGTGGGCAGATCACAAGGTCAAGAAATCGAGACCATCCTGGCCAACATGGTGAAACCCCGTCTCTACTAAAAATACAAAAATTAGCCAGGGGTGGTGGCACATGCCTGTAATCCCAGCTACTCAGGAGGCTGAGACATGATAATCACTTGAACCTGGGAGGCGGAGGTTCCAGTGAGCCCAGATTGCACCAGTGCACTTGCAGCCTGGGCGACAGTGCAAAATTCTGACTCAAAAAAAGAGCGAAAGGAGAGAAAACAGCTCTAAGAATGTGAAACTCACTTCTAAGCCTTACAGTAGCTCATGCAGCAGCTACTAGGCATGAAAAACTAATCTTAGGACCACCAAACTGTAAAATTGCTACCAATAGGAAACGGTAGGATCCTATTACTTGAGTCATTGAAAACCAAATAAGTTATAAGGACTATGTGTGTGAGAAAGCAGGCCAAAGAATTATTAGCTCTGTTATTCTGGATGTCATATGATGTCATGAACTTCAGTTATAGAAACAGAACTGCTTACAAAGACTATGAAAAGTGTCCAAATTATTAGTCTCTTAAAATAGGAGCAGAAATGTCCTAAAAGTGTTAGGTAAGTCTTCCTCTTTGGTTGACACTAAGTAATTACCTACAGAGTATACTAAATTTAAGGAAAGGAGACTGATAATTTTATTATTGATTTCATCATTTCTCTTTTGTTTTCTTCACTTTGAATTTGAAGCAAGGTCCATAAGTTACTTTGTGTCTATATTTATGGATGGCAATACACAAGCTACCTGGGACAGGGCAGGGGGCCAGAGCTTCAATGTTGAATGCTCAACAATGATTCAGGAAGAAATGTTTCACTTTTGGGGTAACAAGCATTTGGGAACAAAAAGCGCCCCTACCTCCAAACAGGTCAGTGTGGCGCCAAGGTTGTGATGCTGAAGATTGAAATAGTGAAAGTTTAGATTTGAAAACTGTAAGCAAAATTAGAGAACACTTGGCTTAGGTTTACAAAGGCTGTGCTAGAATGACTTTGCTTTAGTCAATGGGGTGAAAGGAAAAGGATCCTCAGTTGTATGATTTACTTTTACTAAAGGCTGTATTGACACTATGATTGAGTGGTTCTGTAAGGAAACCAGAGACCCTTCAAATAAATGGTGCAGTTTAGTGGGATTGTAAACGGGGCAGCCATTTTGGAAAACAGTTTGGCAGTTCCTCAACATGGGAAGCATAGAGCTGGAATACCACTCAGCAATTCCACTCCCAGGTGTATTCTCCCAAGAGAAGTGAAAAGATGGGCCCACAAAAACTTGAATGTGAATATTTACAGCAACATTATTTATAATAGCCAAAAGTGAAAACAACTCAAATGTCCGTCAAATGAAGAAACAAATGTTACCGTATGTATATTCATACCATTCAACTGTAAAAATAAATTAGGTACTGGTGCATGCTGCGACACTGATGAACCTTGGAAACATGCTAAGTGAAAGAAGCCAGTCACAAAATGCCACCTACTATGTGACTCCATTTACCAGAACTGTCCAGACCGAGCACTGTGGTAGAGAGGGAAGGTAAATTAGTAGTTGCCTGGCAGGGGAGAGAGAGGAACGCAGCGACTGCTCATGGGTATTGGGTTCTTTGGGGATAGTGAAGATGTTCTGAACACAGGTAGTGGTGACAACTGACCACCTCTGTGGAAACATCACGCACCCCTGAATTGCGGACTTGAAAAGCCCAGCGGCACATGGCAGTGGGGGGAGTCTTGAAGCATCACAGTGGAGAGAGGCGTGTAGGAGAATTTTGCACCTGGTTCTTTCCTTTTAAAAATGAGACACCGCCTTCAGGAGCCAGGCGAAGGCGACGGTGGCGTCTGCCCTGCAGCAGTCACCAGCCCGAGCCAGCACAACGGTGCGGCGGCCACCGCGGAGCCCAGCCCAGGAGCGGGCGCTGGCAGAGGACGGGGAGCGCCCAGCCAGGGCGCAGTTCCCAGGAGCAGCCCGAGGCGGCGGCAGCCCAGGACTGGGCTGGAGCCGCCGCCAGATCGAGGGAGCGGACGGGAGGGACCCTGGCCTGTCCCTGCCCCGGCGCGGGCGGCCTCCGTTTCATCGCGGGGGCCTGGACTTCCCCAGCTCGGCCCCAGAGCCCCGTAGAGAAGCTGGGCCCTGCCCGCCCTGGGCCTCTGCGGAAACCCTCCCTGGCCTTCGCGGCAGGGGCTTTCAGGGGCTGCGGGGGCAGGCGGGGCGGGGCTCCTGCCGCCCTCCCCTGCGCTCAGGCGGGGCTGGTGGCGCCCCTTGGCCCGGAGTCCGGAGGGCTGGGAAGTGCGGTGGGGCCGCTACCACCACCAGGGCATCCGATCAACCCCACGGCACCCGGCCACCCTTCACCGCACCTGGCCACCCCTGCCGCACCCGGTCACCCCCACCGCACCCGATCACCCCCACTGCACCGGACTGCCTCCACGGCACCCTGTACTTCCCATCGCACCGGATCATCCCCAAGACATCTGGCCACCCCCGCCCACCGGTCACCGCCCACTGCACCGGGCCACCCCCAAGGCACCCGATCACCCCTACCACACCCGGACACCCCCACGGCACCGGGCCACCCCACCTCACCCGATCACCCCCGCCACACCCAGTCACCCCCACCGCACCTGGCCACCCCCACCGCACCCAGTCACCCCCACCGCACCCCGTCACCCCCAAGGCACCTGATCACCCCCACTGCACCCAGCCACCCTCACTGCACCCGATCACCCCCACCGTACACGGCCACCCCCACCGCACCCGTTCACCCCCAGGGCACTCGCCCCCCCCACGGCTTCCCGTCACCCCTACCACCCTCGGCCCCTCCCCGCCAACGGAACCTGGTCACCCCACAGCACCTAGTTCTCCAACTGCACCCGGCGGTGCTCAAGTGCCTTGCTCCGGGCTACGGGTCAACCTGCTGTCATCTGGGGGCAGATGCCATCTCCGTGGTTATCCTTTGGGGAAACGTTGACCTCTGGGGAGGAATTGTGCGGTCACAGCGCTCACTGCCTGCAGGCGCCTTAGTCAGCCCACGCCGGAGGGACTCGAAGGTGAAGTGCTCCGCGGTGCCCTCACCTAGGAACGTACGTCTCGAGTGGAAGAGAAGATGAAATCCTAAGGGTGACACCAGCCAGTGATAAGTCCTGTGAAAGAAGGACAAAGCGGTAGAAAGCCACCCGGAAACCGATAAGGCTCCCTGGGCGAGGAGGTGCCAAGCAGGGTCCTAAAGGCCTGATGGGACTCAGGAGAGGAGGTTGCAGAGGAAAAGGGGTGCGGAAGGGGCAGCAAAACTAGAGGACACGGGTGAAAACGCATCCTCCAGACATCGTGGGTCATTCAGTTTGTGGCCACTGACCCATAGTGGGGTGGGTGGGGCTAAAGGGGCATCTTAAGGCCAGATTCTTGAATGCTGTAGAGGAGTTGTTTGAGAGGATTCTAAGGGAAACTTGGAATTCTAAGGGAAACACTGAGTCATTCCTCAGTGACTCAGGAGTCCAGAAATGTAGGCTAGGGGATTAAAGGTGCTTTTGTGAACGAAGAAAGAAGGAGGCCCAGTCAGGATTTGACATGCCTCCACTAGTTGACGTGTCTTGAATAGAATGCAGTTTGAGATAGATTTTGACAACTTCCTGGATATTGAAATAAATCCACGTCTAGGCTAAGCTAAGTGCTTTTGCAAAAAGCATTAGGTATCAGGCGTCTAAGGGGTAATGGAATGGTGTACATAAAATAAGATCATCTGCATACAAAAGGTGTTTCTTTTGCTGTGTTCGCTAAAATGCATCAAGACCTCCTGAACTTTGTATTAGGTATCTACACTTTGGAATTACTGAGCTAAACCTAAATTACGTCTTCAAGATGGCATTCATGTAAAGCAAAATAAATGATGATGTTTAAAAAGTGGTTAATAATATTCTGGTACTAAAAGGTTTTTTTTTTTTTTTAGTTTTAAACATTTCTGCTAATAAAAATAATAAATAATCTTTGAAAATCTTGCAAAATTCAAGAAGTACTGGAAAAATGTTAAAAATATTATCTTCTGTAATTGTACCTTTTAGATTTGGTTACTCTTAATATTCCTAGTTTGAATAATAAAAATGCTATGACATCACTAGGAAGCATGTGATAAGGTGAATAAGTTTAAACTGAAAAAGAGTTTTGGAAAAATTAAAAAGGTATGTTTTATAATGTTTATGATGGAATTCAATAATCTAAAGAAGTGATTACTAAAGGAAAGATTTAACACACAATGGTGATATTTTAGAGCAAGTCTTTTTGTGCTTAAAAAAATTCTGGGCTCTGTCTTAAATTGAGACCAGAAGTGTTGCAACAGGTAATTGCAGATAAACTACTGGGAAACACTGATTAGTGTACGGCAATGTCAACATTCTACTAAACCAAGACAGAATTTAAAGGAATTCAATTTGTGATTATGTAGTTTTGGAAATGAGAACAAACAGAAAATGTGGACAGTGTTTGGTGGGAAAAAAACTGAAAAAATGAAATGACAGAGAGAAAGTCTAAGAACTGTCCAAAATCCCTCAGAGAAAGCCTAAGAAAAAGGATCAAAGGGCCCAGGGACACTTGGAGAGAGCAAATGAGGCCAACATGATGAAAAAGACAGCTTTGATAGAATGTGGGAAGCTAATAAAAATCAAATAAGAAAGCTTTCAAAAGTGTCACGTAGGATACAAAGTTGGAAGTAGAATTAAAAGTATCCAAACAAAAAACTTTTTAAAATAAATTTTGAAGATATTATAAAATTTATTTGGAAAACATGTTCAGAAGGAGAAACTGACATTTTAGGTATTACTTGTCAGAGTACAAAAGCTTGCTCTTGGGTAAAAAGAGGTTTGATGAGACAAGTTTTTGAGATTTTAGCTAACGTTTGTAGCTATTATAAGCTACCTATGTATGTACCTATAACTTTAAAAAACAATATAATCCTCTCAAGCTTTTCTGTTGGTTTGCTTGTCTATTCCTGTGCCAAGAAAACATCATATTAATTAATACTGGCTTGTCATATTTTGATAGCTGTTAAAGCAATTATTTTTACCTTTTTCTTTCATCACTGCAGAAAGTTCTTTCATGGCCCATTCCAGGTGATTCTCAAACTCCATTTGGATTTTTATCACCATAGATGAATCTTGCCTGTCCCTGAACTTCATATAAATAAAATTCACACAATATGCATAATTGTACATCCAGCTTCTGTCTCTTAATATAATGGTTTTAAAGATGCATACATATCACTGTCTAACTCATTTTTCTTTTCTGTTTATTGCTAAGAGTGTCCCGTTGTATGCATGTAACACAATTTATGATCCATTCTCTGTCTGAGGACATTTGGGTAATTTGGGGATTGAAATATTTATGAGAATATCCTCTATGTCCATTTTTGTGAAAGTTATAAATACTAGGAGTATATTTTATTGGGCAGATACAAAGGAGTGTAATTTATTGCTTATAGGAAAGGCATATGTTGAACTTTATAACAACTGCCACATCATTTTCTTTTTTTCTATTTTTGAGATGGAGTCTCACTCTGTTGCCTGGCTGGAGTGCAGTGGCGCAATCTCAGCTCACTGCAAACTCTGCCTCCAGGGTTTGAGGAATTCTCCTGCCTCAGCCTCCCGAGTAGCTGGGACTACAGGCACAAGCCACCAGGCCCAGCTAATTTTTGTATTTTAGTAGAGATGGGGTTTCACCTTGTTGGCCAGGATGGTCTCAATCTCTTCACCTCGTTATCCATCTGCCTCAGCCTCCCAAAGTTCTGGGATTACAGGCATGAGCCACCACGCCTGGCCTGCCACATCACTTTCTAAAGTGGTTGGGTCATTTTACCTTCCGACTAGAAACATGTTGGATTTCCAGTTATCTCACATGTTTATTAACATGTAGTTTTGCCAATCTTTACAGTCTTAGCCATTTTTGTGGATAGGGCGTGAAGCAGTAAATTATGATGGCTTTAATTGTATATATTAAAGTATATTACTCATAAATATAATATACACATATTACTCATAAATAATGAGTTTCAACAGCTTTTCAAATATTTATTGTATATTTGTATTTCTTCTCTGGTGAAGTGTCTAAGTATTTGCTCATTGTTTTAAAGGTTATTGTCTTTATAGATCTACAGATGCATTGTATAACTTTCAGGTACAAACTTTGTGTCACATGTCTGTGCTATAAGGAATATATCCCAGTTTATGACTTCTCTTTTTATTTTCTTATCGGTAACTTTGTTGAGCATGTTATAATTTTTATGAAGGTTAATTAAATTTAACTTTTTGAAACAAAAAATTAATTTCTGTGCTTATGGTTATTGCTTTCTGAGCCTTGCCTAAAAAGTCTTTGACTATCCAGAATTGATGAAGATGTTCTCCTATATTTTCTTATAGAAATAACATATATTTCTTTCTTTTGAGACAGAGTCTCACTCTGTAGCCTGGCTGGAGTGCAGTGGCACGATCTCCGCTCACTGCAACCTGCTTCCCGGGTCCAAGCAATTCTCGTGTCTCAGCCTCCCAAGAAGCTGGGAATACAGGTACGTGCCACCATGCCCAGCTAATTTTTCTATTTTCAGTAGAGACAGGCTTTTGCCATGTTGCCCAGGCTGGTCTTGAACTCCTGACCTTAAGTGATCCTCACACCTTAGCCTCCCAAAGTGCGGGGATTACAAGCGTAACCCACTGCACCCGGCCTAATTTTAGTTTTTATGTTTACATCTACAATGATCTCAAATTAGCTTTTGTCTATGGGATAAGATAGAGGTCTATATTCACAGTTTCAGTGTATTTATTCATTTGTTCCAGCACCATTTTCTGCAAAGACTTTTATTTCTCTATCTTCTTGCCTTGGTCTTTGTTAAATTGGTTGTTTATGGCTGGATCTATGTCTGGGCTCTCTATTCTGTTCCACTGATCTGTATGTCCATGCTTGTGTCAATAACACATGCTCTGAATTACTGTAGTTTTATTGTAAATCTTGCAGTAGTAAAAGCCCTCCAGCTTTGTTTTCCTTTCTCTAGAATTCTTTGTCCATACTAGGTCCTTCACATTCCTACGTAAATGTTATTATCAGCTGATCATTTTACAAAAATAAATTTTGGAATTTTTATTGGTGTTGCAGGGAATATATAGACCAATTTGAAGAACACTGGAATCCAAAGAGTATTGATCTTTTCTATTCACGAACATGGTATATACCAACATTTATTTGTTTCTCAGTTGAGATCTGTCAAAAATGTTTTATAAATTTAAGTGAAGAGTTTTAGGATGTCTTCTGTTACATTTATAAGTGTTTTTACAAAAAAACAAAAGTTTAAGGAACCGTTTAGATTTTTTTCAAGAATATTTCATAGACGACGTTGTTTTTTCTACCCAAACATTATTTCTAGCTGTATTTCTTTTTGTGATATTAGCAGCTGTTTTGAATTCTTTTGTCAACTTGGCAGCAACCACTACACTTTTCTAAAACTAGGAACTCTATATTCGAGAACCCTCTTCCCTAAATGAATCCTCATAAAATTTGCAAATGAAGAAAATTCACACACAATTCCAAAGATAAAAGTGAAGCTGAAGTCACTGTCAGCAATTTTTGGCAGCCAGGCCTGGAGACTTTCAGAGCCATTAACAAGGTTCTTCTCAGCAATTCTAGCATCCAGATGTAGCCCCATCATAGAGCTTGCACAAGCTGTACTTCATAATCCTGCTGAATACAGAAGTTTCCTGGACTCTTTCATGAGCTGCTGCTTTACCTCCTGTATCAGTGTTTTCAGCTGATGCCATTTGTGATTGCGTTTCTGACTTTCTGAAGGAAAGCTGCCAAACCTTCATATTTTTTTTGCTTACATGCACATGAATGTAGGCACTAATTCTTATATTAAGCTGTTTATTTCTATAATACTTAATTGGCTGTTTTTCCTGGCTCATCCAAAACAAGAGCAGCAGGGATGATAAATTCCAAAATTGATTAAATTAGAGGTCAAGAAATGGAGCCATTTTAATCCTATTATTCTTCTTTCATATATTAAATGGAAAACTTTTGTAGATAGTTTTTCTTCATTATCTCTTTGGTTACCCCTAGGTACTGCTTGTAGAGAAAAGATAGAATAAATATGTGATTCTTTTGCTTTATTTACCATTTTCTATTTATCAGTTACTCTTTTATTTAGCAGTTTTTTAAGTAGTAATCTGGTTTCCTAAAATCCTAGAAGGCACTTGAAGAAATTAAAAGTTGACTGACTTTTTAAAAATTAATTTTGGGAATTATTCTCTTGCCTCTTCTCAGTCTAATGAAATTTTTTCTGTAAGATATTGTATTTTTAAGTACTAGAATTTTTATTTTTTTAAGTGTTTATCTCTGCTGAGATTTCACATGTGTTTACACAATGTGATTATTATTTCAGTCCTTGAGCATATTTATAATATAGTAGTATTCCCTTATTTGTGGCTTCACTTTCCTCACTTTCAGTCACCCACAGTCAAAAAATATTAAATATAAAACTCCAGAAATAAACAGTTTATAAGTTTTAAGTCACGCGTAGTTCTCAGGATTGTGATGCAACCTCCTGCCATTCTGCTGTATTGGGTTCAGGATGTGAGTATCCCTTTGCTCGGCAGATCCACACTTCCTGCTTCCTGCTCATTAGTCACTTGCAGCCATCTAAGTTATTAGATGGACTGTCTCAGTATCGTGGTGTTTGTGTTCAAGTAATGGTCCCAATATGCAAGAGTTGTGATGCTGGCAATTCAGATATGCAAAAGAGAAACCTGAAAATGCTTTCAGTAACTGAAAAGCAGAAAGTTTTCCACTTAATGAGGAAAAAAATATGCTGAGGTTGCTTACATCTAGGGTAAGAATTAATCTTTTATTTGTAAAATTGTGGAAAAGGAAAAATAAATTCTTGCTAGTTTTGCTTTTGTACCTCAAACTGCAAAAGTTACAGCCACAGTGCATGATAAGTGCTAATTTCAATCAATATTCCGAGCCTAAATGTGTAGGTGAGTGCTTTCTCCATGTTTGCACATGTGAAGTGCTCCTGAACCATAGCCCCACATATCTCAAACACCATCACACTCAGAACAGAAAGGAAAGGGCAGTTTCATCAGCCAGCCCTCATAAACCACTCCCTGGGGTCCTCCCCAGCACCTGCTAAATTTGGGAGGCCTGATTCCAGAGGGCTGGATGATGAACTGGCAAATTAAACCCAGAAGAATCTTAATTGCAGACAAAGACAAACTCGGGTTCCAGCGCAGATAGACAGCCCATACCAGTGCTTTTGATGTTAGCTGCCGTTAAGGGGGCAGGAAAGGCTCCCACTCTATGGTCTGTGGCGTGGTCAGCTCAGTGCCGCCACCTCGCAGGGCTCCATCCCACCATGACCCTCCCAATCAAGCTGATGGTGTCTCCTTATGCCAAGTGGAAGGAACTGCAATCAAATTCTGACCCGTCCTGCAAATCCTCTCCGGCCCTGGACTACTGGTTAGGCCACCAGCAGGGCTGTGCTTCAACCGATTAAACCCATTAATAACTGGCAGCACAGCATGGCCTCCTTCTCAACAAATTACGATGCTGATCCCCGGATTCAGTCATCCCTGCCCATGGTCTTTTGTCCTTAAGCTTTCAAAACGTCTACCCTGCTTTATGCTTTCTAGTTTTGAGGACTTGGCTTAAGCGTGCTTCTGAATTTCAGCTCCCTCTGGTTGACAATTGTTTACACTGTTCTCCAGTTGGGACGGGGCAGGAGACACTATGGAGCCAACCTCTGCAGAAGGCAGGGGTTGGTAGAAGAGAGAGACCCCAGCCAGGGAAAGAGTGCACTTCGGGCACCGAACTTTAGGGAAAGCACTCTGGGTCAGGCGTCTCCTCCAGAATGCTCTACTTAATGTTAAAAAAGTTGCCTTCAAAACAGTTATAAAATCTATACATTTACCCAGACATACACATCTTTTGAGACAGGGTCTTACTCTGTCGCCCAGGCTGGAGTGCAGTGGTTTGGTCGCAAGCGGTCCTCCTGCTTCAGCCTCCCGAAGAGCTGGGACCACAGGCCTGCACCACCACACCTGGCTAATTTGGTTCTTTTCTGTTTATTTCCCTTTGTTTGTTTTGTAGGGATGGAGTCTGACTGTGTTTCCCAGGCTGGTCTCGAACCTCTGGGCTCAAGCGATCCTCCCTCCTCGGCCTCGCCAGGTACTGGGATCCAGTCGTGAACCTCCATGCCCTTCTCTATTAATTATTCTTAATTTAAAAATTCAAAGGACGCAGCGTTTGGGGCCAGCGCGGCGTTTGCAGTGGTTGCTCCCGCCAGGACAGCTCAGGGGGATGCTCGGGAGAACCTGAGCCCGCCTTCTTCCCCAGCCAGGCCTCATGTCTCCAGGCCCAGCCTCTGACGCGCCACCCCCAGCGCTGCCCTGCCCGCAGCTCCGGGCTGCGCTCCCCGCGAAGAAGCGCTGCAGCCGCCTAGGACATTGCGGGAAGCCTCCGGCGGGGACTTCCACAGCTTGTCCCAGGAGCTTCCACAACAGCCTGGCATTGAGAGTTCAGTTGTCATATTTTCCGCCAGCTTCTCCCAACCTGGACCCCCCCCCCGCGCCCCCCGGCGTCTCAAGTCCCCGCCTCAGACTCCTAGGGGCCTCCCCTGCAAGGGCGCCAGGTCCGCGATACACCTGCCTGGGAATCCGCTTCCAAGAAGGAGGGCGTGGCGGGGGCGGAAGCGACAACCACACGACCCGTGACAGTGGCCAAGCCTTAGAGCCCCCGAGTGCCTCTCAGGCACCCGAGCCCACGCTGTCCACGCTTCCCCGCCCCGGCGGAAACCAGCTGTTCCGGCTGCACCAGCGAGGGGGCTGCGGTCATCCCTTGGGGCCCGACCCCAGGCGTGGGCTCCAGAGCCCCCTCTCAACCGCCCTGTCCCGGGAGCTCGGGGAGCCTGGCTGTCGCCTGACAATAACAAAATCATCACGGACAGAAGGAAAGGGGGGCAAGTCTGGGAAGGGAGCAGCTTTAATCTGGGGCCCGCCCCCTTCAATTTTCCAGCTTTGCGGCCCCAAAAGTGGGGTGGGGATGGGGACTGAGGCTGAGCTCGCTTCCTTCTTCCAGGTCTCGCGCCTCTGAAGCGAATTGGGCCTGGAGGGGTGCTGAAAGTCGATGGAACGGGGCTGAGGGGTGACCGAGGGAAAGGTGGGGCCGGCCCCTGAGCCCCGGTCGGAGGCGGATTGCGAATCACTGCAGCTGCTCGCCCGCGCCCCACCTGCTCGGTGCTCTGTCAACCCAACAGCCCCGCCCTACACTCGCGGCTGCGGAAGCTGCGGACCGGGTGGTGATTACAACCCGGGGGGCTGTCCTTTTAGAACCTGACCCCCCAACTCCGCTCAATAACCGAATTTCCGGACGCCGCTACCTCGAAGCTTCCGCGCTTCTCCATCGCTGGCAGGGCGGGGACGCCCGGAAACCTCGGGAGCCGCAGCTCCCGCCCGCAACGCGCGCCTCAGCCGCCAGTGGGGAGCGCAGCGAGGCTGGGTTCCCTGCGCAAACGGAGCGAGGCTGGCGGACCTGAGGCTGAGGACGGGCGACCTCGTGGGACGCCGGTGCCCGACCCTCTGGGGAGCCGAGGCGGCTCTGGAAGTCGGTTTAGGGCGGAGACCGCAACCCGAGGGGCACAGAACGCTCCTCCTCCCAGCCTCCCGGGCTTCGCGGGCACAATTTTAAAACCAGCGGCGAAATCCGAGTCCTGCGGCCCCGTGGTGGGTAGAGCGTGGTCGCCTCGCCGAATGCGGTCTCAGGCTCCCCCCGCTTCTAAGCCGCAAGGCCGCCTTGAGTTCCAGGGCTCTGTGGGCCCCGAGCCGCTGGCGCTCCCGGGAGTCTCCTAGCAGGGGCGGGAACGGAGCTGGGCACCCAGACGGCGCCGGGGTCTTTTCTCTGCCCCCGCCCCGGGGCCGCAGCCGCAGCCCTGCCCCTTCCCCACCTGGGCCGCACCCTCATTCCTCGCGGCCATACCGCGCCAGAGCCCGGGAAACCCGCAGGTCCCAGGCTGCCTGGCTGCAGCTGCGGTTGTGAAGCGGGGCCCTGCGCGCACGTGAGGTGCCCAACAGAATCCCCGGCCGCCCCGCACCCCTCTTCTCCACCACGATGGTGGCCGACGGCGGCCGCTGGTTTCCGGACCCTGGAACAAAGCTGGAGATAACTGCTGCGGCTGCGGAGTTGGCCCTGGGAGCTGCTGCTTCTCTTGGCTCCAGGCCCTCAGCTGTCTCCGTACCCACAGCCTGCGGGGCCCGGAACGGCAGCCCCGTGGGTCCCCTCCTAACTAGTGGCCAGGGTTGGCGGTGCGTGTGCGACGCGGGACCCAGAGCTCGTCAGCAGTCACTGCCAAGCATGGCGAGGAGCAGCGCGAGCCTCTCCTCACTGGGGCTAGGGACGGCGGGCGTGGGGTAGGAGCCGGTCCGGGACATCCAGGCGGGATCAGCCACCGCTCATGCGCTGTCCCAGATGCAGCACCAGGTGCTGCCCGTGGAAGCGGCCGGGGCAGGCTCAGCCCGGCGCAGTGAGCGCAGACAGAGACCCAAAGCTTATGCCAAAAATGCGTCTTCTCCAACCTCCTCCTCAAGCCCTGTCTCATATGCTGGTTCCTGTTTCTTATAATAAATAGGTCCTGGGTGGCTGGGAGCAGAGACTTGGCCCGTTCTCCTCAAGCTCAGCTGCAGCCTTCAGGGACCTGGGCAAGGTCTGGTTAACCCTGCCCACCTTTTGTCGAGGAAAGCCTGTTGCTCCCCTAGCCTCCACTGTGACACTAGGAGGCAAGGGCAGCCAGAACAATTGCTGGTTTCATCTGGGCCTCCGCAGGTGATGAGACTGGCAGTGACAGGTGGGCTGGAGTGGCATGGCCAGCTGCCGTGGGCACCGTCTTCCTTGCCTGTCACCACTCCTGGCTGCCCAAGTAGCAAAGCATGTCACAGTGACAAGATCCAGAGGGGAGAAGCTCCAGCTGGAGATGGCGCTGGTGTCACAGGCCTCCGGAGCAGCAATGTGACAGCGTCTCATGGGGGCGAGCTCTGTCCCCAGTTCCTGCCCTCTTCTGGCTTGATCCTTGTTGGTGTCTATTTCTTCGCCGTTATCTCAGCTTCGCTTCCCTTCCAGGATTTCAGCTCTGAGTGGCTCTTGGTCCACGCCTGTCTCCATCTCTTCCTTCTCTTCCCCACTCCCTAGTCAGGACATAATCACTCCTGCTCCTTACACACACACTCTCTTACACACACACAAACATACATGCACTCTCACACTCTCCTAACCCCCCTCCACAAACACACACTCCCACTCCGACTCAGAAAGGAAACAAGTTTCCCTCTCAGAACCTTTATTAAGACCTGTGGAAAATGACCAGGATCTGGGCCCTCAATGGGTCTGTGAGTGTGAGCCTTCGTGTGTGCAAAGGTGTGAGCCTGTGAGAATCCACGTGGCTATGGAATTTAAAAAGCATGTGTGTACACACGTGAGTGTGCCAGTGAAGTGTTGAGAGTTGAAAGAGTGTATGTTTGGGGTCAGTGTGGCCTTGACCATGTTGGCACACAGGTGAGCTGTGGCAAGGGTGGAGGCATGTGAGTGACTCTGAGTGTGGAAGCTGAGCCCGGGGCAGATGGACAAATGCATCCTTTGAGCTCTTGTGGAGGCTGCCACCCCATACCTTGCTCAACTACTCTCTCTTTGTCATCCTGGGCACTCTCAAATCAGGGCAGTAGCGGGAAGGGGTAGTGAAGCTGCTGACCTCTGGGAAGGGGCCTGCCCGCTCACTGGGCCTGTCAGCCACTGAGCTGTTCCATGTTCCTATAAATACTTACAAATCCCAGCTGCTGAGGAGCAAAACATCCTCCGCCGGCCAGCTGGGGCTCCTGGCCTGGAAGCTGGTGGGGAGAGAGCTAGAGAGCGAGACACATTGGGGAGGGAAGGGAGGACCGCATTGGAGAGGCTGGCATCAGGGACTCCTGAGTTCGGCTCATAGTTTTGCCAAAGGTTAACTAGTATTTCTTCATCAGGAACTGCAGAACCAGAAATGTTATCCACACCTCTGCCCCAGGAAGCATCCCTACCTCTGCCTGATGAAGAGAGAGACTCCCCCCTCAACAGCCAGCTTCCTGTCTTCTATTCACATCTCTCAAGTTCGGGTAAAGAGAGAGGTCTTCTTGCTTTTTTTAGTAGAGGGGGCCATCTCACTGTGTTGCCCACACTGGTCTCTAATGCCTGGCTTCAAGTGCTCCTCCTGCCTCCAGCTCCCAAAGCATGGTAATTACAGGTGTGAGCTGCCACACCCAGCAGCTACTTACTCTTTAAATGACACACAAAATTCTCCTGGAGTTCCTGGAGGGGATTGTCTCTTTGAACTCAAAATCTTTCCCAGGACACCTTGATCAATCCATCAGGCTCTTTCTAGATTGGAGGCTGGAAGAGACTGCAGCTCGATGACCCCTTTTGCAAGGGCCCCCGCTGCAGCTCTTAAGGGGAGCGAAAGTATTTTCATCTGGCCTCACCCCCATCTGCAGCCAGCTCTTTCACTTCTGGAGCTGGGCTAATTGTGATAACCTGGAGGAGGGGGGATTAGTTGGGATGACTCACTTGCCGGAGCCCATCAACACTGGCCCAGGCTTGTGGCCAGATGCCTGGTTAACCAGCCCAAGAAAGCTTCCTTTCTCAGGAGGAGAATTATTATTATTGGTCCTCTATACCCATTCATTGCCCAGGACAGCGTCAGGTGCACCACAGGCCCTTGGGCATTTGTGTGGCATCATCAGCCTTATGCCTGGATCACCAGGTCAAACTTTCCCATTAGCTCTTTGTGGCAAACTCCAACTCCTAGTGTCAGAAGGCACCACAAGGCCCAGATGTCCTGGGCCTCCCAGCTTAGGCAAGCCCAACATGACACAGAAACCCCTGACATCAAGCCAAGATCTCTCCCCGTCTTGGCTTGAATTTCAGATTTATTAGTGTTGAGCCCTCCTGGCCCACAGTGGGACTCCCCTTGGCCTTACACAGGTAATGCCTATATCCTGGCCTCGGCTTTTCCAAGAATCCAGACTCTGGGAAGGACCTGGAGTGGAGGAAAAACCAGGCAGAGAGAACCCCATGATATTGAGGGGCTCTGGGTGCTGGATGGGACACCCTGCTGGAAACTTGCCTCTAATGGGGCCTCAAAGCCAGGCAGGCAGGGGCTCCTTCTCTGCCAGGGGTTGGAAGCCAGGACTGCAGCTTCCCATCCTATTCTCAGGATGCAGGTTAGCTGTTTTCCCTCAGATGAGGGAGTCTAACGTTCCAATTTTATAAGATGAGAAGAAGGGCTGAGGTGAGGCCCATTCTGCCACTTTGCCGAATCCAGAGCTGTGATGAAGTGAAGAGGGAGAAGGCACAGGGCAGGACAAAGAATGGGGCACAGGGGCCTGGGAGTTTTCCTTGGCAAATGTCAACTTGCCCAATCCTTGAGAAAACTTGGACCTTCTCAGCTGCCAGGGAGGAAAGCAGGGACTGGGGAAGAGGGGACAGGGAGGGGCAACAGTCTGGTGCTCTGTGCTCTGAGAGAGAAGTCTGATGATGGCAAGTGACCCAGGAAGGGTTAAGAATATTCATAAAATAGACAAGCCACAGCCTAAGCCAGTCCATAAATGCCTCTTCTGGAGAGCAGATTTGTAGCAGGGAAAGTCAGCCCGATCTTTGCCCCACTGCCTGCTGCCTGGCCCTGGCTGCTAATTAAGCCTCCCATCCTGTCCCCTTCACCAACTCCTGTCATAGTGGGGATGGCGTAGGAGTAGTCAGTGAGGCCAGATCTCCCCAATCAACAGGGAACTCCAGCTGAGACCAGGAGCACTGGGGCTCAGTGTCTACCCCCCATCTACACTCCTGGTCTGAGTCAGGTAGGGGGACACGGGGACAGAGAGGCAAAGTGAAGGCCTTGTGCATGGGATGGAGGCTGCCAGAATAGAGAGCAGCCAAGTTCTCCCACCCACACACATGCATCACCAGCCATGATCAGGTGAGACCTCCAAGATCATCATCAAACACCACCTTCTCCTAGCTCTGTGTTCCCCTTCACTTAGGGTATCTTGGAGTGGGATGGGCAGGGAGGAGTAGAGGGAGCCCCTTCATGAACAAACCATATCTTTCTTTCAGGGGCAGGACTGGGTACATAATTTGCGGGACCCAGTGTGAACTGAAAATATGGAGTACATTGTTCAAAAATTGTTAAGAATTTCAAGAAAGTGATAGCAGAGCGTTAAACAAAGTTCAGGTCCCTTCTGAGTGTGGGGCCTTTGCCACTGCACAGGTGGCACCTCTGAAGCCAGCCTTGTGCAGGGGTTTGATTTAATGAACATTTACTAAGCTCCCACCGCTCATCTCTTCTGGTTTTGTGATATGGTCTGGCTCTGTGTCTCCACCCAAATCTCATCTTGATTTTAACCCCCATTTGTTGGGGGTGGGACCTCCTGGGAGGTGATTAGATCATGGGAGTAGTTCCCCCATGCTGTTCTCATGATAGTGAGTGAGTTCTCACGATATCTGATGGTTTTATAAGGGGCCTTTTCCCTCTTTGTTCTGCACTTCTCTCTCCTGTTGCTATGTGAAGAAGGACATGTTTGCTTCCCCTTCCACCATGATTGTAAGTTTCCTGAGGCCTCTTCAGCCATGCAGAACTATCAATCAATTAAACCTCTTTTTTTATAAATTACCCAGACTTAGGTATTTCTTCATAGCAGTGTGAAAACAAACTAATACACTCTGCCACCTCGGAGGCTCCTTCTCAGTGACCTTGTTCTCAAATGTATGAAGATGGGGTGCTCAAAGATCCCTCTCTAAACATGGAACGGGGCTGGGCCATGCCCAACCCTGGCCATTTTGGGTTCTCAAAGGGTACTGCTGCAGCCATAGTTCCAACCCCACTCCCAACTGTTAGACCTCTGTGAGCCCCAGCATCCACTCCCACTTGCAGAGGCTCTCCCCTTCTCTCACCACCTGACCTGTCATCCATGGGATCCTGGAAAGAGCCTCCTGGGACTCCCATCCTGGCTCTCCTTCACACTTGCCCTATGACCTTTGGCAAGCCATTTCCCACTCAGCGACTCTGCTGCCCTTTCTGTTGAAGGAGGGCTCTTTAAGACCTCTCCAGACCCCAAATCTATGGTCTCCTGAGGTTGGAATAAGAAAGGACATTTTTCCTAGAAGATGCAGGCCTGCCAAAGAGGAAGCTCTCTGGGGAGCAGAAGGCTTTCTCCTGGATGCCCCCATCCTCAGACCCAGAACCCAGGAAACCCACTTCTCCCGACTAACCCTGGTTTCTCTGCCATCCCCAGTCTCGACTGGGAGCTGGGCCTGGGGTCTGGTGAGTCTGGAAGGGTCGAGGCCTATGGGAGGGGTGGGGAGACTGTGGGCAATCCTACCCTGCCAGGGCCTTCTCTGCTGCCTTTGCAGGAGGCTCAGCATAGCTGCACCACCTGTCACTCCTGCATCCTGCTGTCTGTCTCCCCAGCTGACCCACCACACTCTCCACTATATTGGTTCCTGTTGGGGCTGCAGAGCCTCATTGTGGCAGATCAGGTCTCACTAACAGCTGAACATGCAGGCTTCCATGACAACTGTTTCAGCACTGACTGAGTGGTTAAGTTAAATATTAAAAGCTGATAGAACCAGGGTCCTTACACAAAGCCTGGAATGTAACAAAAGCCCACCAAGAGTTGTGCCTAGGGCTTTCCTGGGCCTTGAAGCATAACAAGATAACAAAGGAATTCTTAACAGGACCTGGTTAGAATTGAACAAGTTTTATTGGGGGTCTGAAGAAACTCCCCAGGCCTCCACAAACAAGTTATATTGGGGGCCGAAAAGAACTCCCCAAACCTCCGTGATTTAGCAGGGTATAAGATAAGGGTAATCTCTGGTGAGAGAGGCATGAGAAAACCTGCCTATGACTTGGGCACTTGCGCTCTGCCACCTGAAGCACACTATCTGCTTCTCAGGAGTCAGGGCTGGGTGGAGGGGTTCCGGAAGAAGTTCCCCTCACCAACCTCAGAGACCTGGTCTGGGCTCAGGGGTTCTGAGACCCAGCCTCATTCAGCTCATTGAGGTGCACCCTGGCACCCTCACCAGAAATCACAACTCAATTTCCATTCTCCCATCCTTTCTGACTAAAGGCCCGGGCTCCAAAAACGTGCTGAAATTATGGATGATTTTTCCAAGAAGGATGTTAAAGTGTCTGAATTAAAATGCCATGTTGTAATACCTAACCTTGTTTTAACATGAATAGACTCTCCCTTAGATACCTCATCTTGTTTTAACATGAATAGACTCTCCCTTAGCTGAGAAAACTGGGTGGACTCCATTTGGCTCCTTAATTTGCAAGACATCAAGGGCTCCTTACCCACCCCCTTCCTCAAGGACTTAACTTGTGCAAGCTGACTCTCAGCATATCAAAGAACGCAATTAACTGATAAGGTACTGAGGCAACCAGTGTCTGCAGTTCCCAGGAATTTGCTCCGGAGATAGGACCATAAAGCCATTGCCTTTGTGTCTGGCAGATAACACCCAGATCCCCCGCACCTATCACCTTGTGATGAATTTAAAGCCCCGGCACCTGGAACTGTTTTCCTGTAACCATTTGTCTTTTTAACTTTTTTGCCTGTTTTACTTCTGTATGATTGCTACAGCTAGAATCTCCCTCCCCTCTCTAAACCAAAGTATGAAAGAAAATCTAGCCCCTTCTTCGGAGCCAAGAGAATTTCGAGCGTTAGCCGTCTCTTGGTTGCCGGCTAATAAAGGACTCCTGAATTTGTCTCAAAGTGGGGCCTTTCTCTCTAACTTGCTTGGTTACAACAATTTTAGGTAGGATTTAAAATATTTATTTTTATATTTTTAAGGTGAGATTCAGCTTCTCAGAGATGCCATTGACAATTAACCAGCCCAAAGAAAGAAATGGAAGCCCTAAAACGTGATGAGATGTTTCCATGCACACTCTGCCAGTCGATAGCTTAACTAGGCCTTGAGAGCTAGTGTCTGCCTCCTGGTTCCCACTTTACCATCTTGCCCCAACCAGGGCTAAAGACCAGTGGGGTTTCAACCAAAAACAAAAATATGCCTTTTATACTCCTGGGCCGTGACCCTACAGTGGCTTTGTCTCCCCCACTAAGTGCATGCCTGCTGGGCTGGGTGGGATGGAGTGGTGAAGAGCCCTCACCTGGGGTCAAACAGGCCTGAGTTTCAATCCTGCTCCTCCTTTTACCAGCGTGTGATCCTGGGCAAGTCATGGAACCTCTCTGAGCCTCAGCATCCTCATCTCCAATGTGAAGATCATGCTTAGTCCTTAGACTTCTGGTGAGGAGCAACTGAAATAGAGTGTGTAAAGCACCAGACACATATCAGTACCCGGGAAACAGCAACAGCATCCATTTATCCTTCATTCAATAAATATTTCAAGATCCTTCCAGAACCTAGAAGTCTCCTGCCCCCACCCCATCCCCATCCCCATCCCCATCCCCATTTTCATCCCCATTCCCATCCTATCCAATCTGTCAATAAGTCAGCCAGTCCCACCTTCTTCCTCCCCAAGTCAGGCCACCATCAGCTTTCACCTGGACCATACCTGTGAGGAACCATACAAATGTAAAGAATGTAGCAAAGCTTTTAACTAGGGCTCATTCCTTACTAAGCATCAGAGAATTCATACTGGACAGAAACCATTCAAATTGAATGAATGTGGCAAAGCCTTCAACCAGTACTCAGCCCTTACACAACATTACAGAATCCATAGCAGAGAAAAACTAAACATAAGAAGAATGTGGCAAACCGTTTAAAAGGTGCTAAAACCTTACTCAACACAAAAGAATTCACAGCAGAGAAAAACTGAAAATTTAAAAAATGTGGCACAGCCCTCAACTCATGCTCACGTCTCCCTCAACATTAGAAAATAAGTACTGGATAAAAATCTTACACACATAATTATTTTGAAAAGACCTTTGTATAAGCTATACACCATAGAGGACACCAGAGTAATTATACTGGAAAAAATTATAAACATAAAGCAGTTAGCAAAACTTTTAACTGATTCTTTAATCTTACTCAACTGATAATTCCTATGAGTGACAACCCCTACAAATGAAATAATTGTAGAATAACCTTTGTTCAAAATTTACACCTTTGACAACACCAGAGAGTTTATACTGGAAAGAAAATTTACATGTGCAATAAATGTGGGAAATTAATTTAAAAAATCAACTCTGAAAATGTGATAAATGAAAACAAAAATCAGATTAATCACTCTAGAAAGAACTAAGAAACTAACAGTGATACACATTACTCTAAATCAGAGTGTTTATTATGAAGAATAATCCAAAGTCCAAACAATAAAAAAATTTAATTGTGTGTTTCAAAAACTGAGATGGATGGAGCAATAGATATATTCAGTGTATACTTTTTTGTAATGACAGTATTTGAAATTATTTGAGCAAATATTATTAATATAATTAAACTCTCAAATTATCTGATGCTTTTTCTTAATTTGTAACATTTAAGTAAAAGTGTGAAGTGGATTTCTGCTACCTACAAGCTACTACAGGCTCTTATATATTATGTGAAGATCATTCACATGGAAGATTAAGGGTACAAAAACCTAAATGAATGTGGGTGCTCTTAGATTTGACATATGACAGTGTTGTAAGTCATGCATGAGTCAGGTGTTTAGGGTACAATTATTCTGCATTAAATTATGAGACAGAAGCACTCTGAGATTTAGAAATAAATAGTTTTGCCAATGAGTCATTCAGGAGAAAAGGCTGGGCTTTTTGGATACACCTTCATAGTAGCAATAGTTAGAAGTCTTGAATGTTAGATGGTGTAGTAGCAATAAAGAAATCTTCATGCATATCAGAGAAATGTTCAGATATAACTCCTATCAGTTAGGATGTAGATTTATTGTGAACTCAATTTTCTAAATACTTAACCTCAGACTTTTTTTTAAAAGGACACCCATTTTTTACATAGAGCATGGTATCAGAAAGACAATAATGCTTTGTGAGGGTTTGTAATCTACATTTTAGCCTTTGAGGATACTGTAGATTTTGAAATGTCTTATTTAATCTATATGTATACTTAATTTGTTTTAACAATTAAAACTAAATGTTTTTTTAAACACTGTTGTGTATTGAATGACATTTTTTTAAAATTTTATTATTATTATAATTTAAGTTTTAGGGTACATGTGCATAATGTGCAGGTTTGTTACATATGTATACATGTGCCATGTTGGTGTGCTGCACCCATTGACTCCTCATTTAGCATTAGGTATATCTCCTAATGCTATCCCTCCCCCCTACGCCCACCCCACAACAGGCCCCAGTGTGTGATGTTCCCCTTCCTGTGTCCATGCGTTCTCATTGTTCAATTCCCACCTGTGAGTGAGAACATGCGGTGTTTGGTTTTTTGTTCCAGTGATAGTTTGCTGATAATGATGGTTTGCAGCTTCATCCATGTCCCTACAAAGGGCATGAACTCATCGTTTTTTATGGCTGCATAGTATTCCATGGTGTATATATGCCACATTTTCTTAATCCAGTCTATCAGTGTTGGACATTTGGGTTGGTTCCAAGTCTTTGCTATTGAGAATAGTGCTGCAATAAACATACGTGTGCATGTGTCTTTATAGCAGCATGATTTACAATCCTTTGGGTATATACCCAGTAATGGGATGGCTAGGTCAAATGGTATTTCTAGTTCTAGATCCCTGAGGAATCACCACACTGACTTCCACAATGGTTGAACTAGTTTACAGTCCCACCAACAGTGTAAAAGTGTTCCTATTTCTCCACATCCTCTCCAGCACCTGTTGTTTCCTGATTTTTTAATGATGGCCATTCTAACTGGTGTGAGATGGTATCTCACTGTGGTTTTGATTTGCATTTCTCTGATGGCCAGTGATGATGAGCATTTCTTCATGTGTTTTTTGGCTGCATAAATGTCTTCTTTTGAGAAGTGTCTGTTCATGTCCTCTGCCCACTTTTTGATGGGGTTGTTTGTTTTTTTCTTGTAAATTTGTTTGAGTTCATTGTAGATTCTGGATATTAACCTTTTGTCAGATGAGTAGGTTGCAAAAATTTTCTCCCATTCTGTAGGTTGCCTGTTCACTCTGATGATAGTTTCTTTTGCTGTGCAGAAGCTCTTTAGTTTAATGAGATCCCATTTGTCGATTTTGGCTTTTGTTGCCATTGCTTTTGGTGTTTTAGACATGAAGTCCTTTCCCATGCCTATGTCCTGAATGGTATTGCCTAGGTTTTCTTGTAGGATTTTAATGGTTTTAGGTCTAACATATAAGTCTTTAATCCATCTTGAATTAATTTTTGTATAAGGTGTAAGGAAGGGATCCAGTTTCAGCTTTCTACATATGGCTAGCCAGTTTTCCCAGCACCATTTATTAAATAGGGAATCCTTTCCCCATTTCTTGTTTTTGTCAGGTTTGTCAAAGATCAGATAGTTGTAGCTATGCGGCATCATTTCTGAGGGCTCTGTTCTGTTCCATTGATCTATGTCTCTGTTGTGGTACCAGTACCATGCTGTTTTGGTTACTGTAGCCTTGTAGTATAGTTTAAAGTCAGGTAGCGTGATGCCTCCAGCTTTGTTCTTTTGGCTTAGGATTGACTTGGCGATGCGGGCTCCTTTTTGGTTCCATATGAACTTTAAAGTAGTTTTTTCCAATTCTGTGAAGAAAGTCATTGGTAGCTTGATGGGGATGGCATTGAATCTATAAATTACCTTGGGCAGTATGGCCATTTTCACGATATTGATTCTTCCAATCCATGAGCATGGAATGTTCTTCCATTTGTTGGTATCCTCTTTTATTTCATTGAGCAGTGGTTTGTAGTTCTCCTTGAAGAGGTCCTTCACATCCCTTGTAAGTTGGATTCCTAGGTATTTTATTCTCTTTGAAGCAATTGTGAATGGGAGTTCACTCATGATTTGGCTCTCTGTTTGTCTGTGATTGGTGTACAAGAATGCTTGTGATTTTTGTACATTAATTTTGTATCCTGAGACTTTGCTGAAGTTGCTAATCAGCTTAAGGAGATTTTGGGCTGAGACAATGGGGTTTTCTAGATATACAATCATGTCATCTGCAAACAGGGACAATTTGACTTCCTCTTTTCCTAATTGAATACCTTTTATTTCCTTCTCCTGCCTGATTGCTCTGGCCAGAACTTCCAGCACTATGTTGAATAGGAGCGGTGAGAGAGGGCATCCCTGTCTTGTGCCAGGTTTCAAAGGGAATGCTTCCAGTTTTTGCCCATTCAGTATGATATTGGCTGTGGGTTTGTCATAGATGGCTCTTATTATTTTGAGATACGTCCCATCAATACCTAATTTATTGAGAGTTTTTAGCATGAAGGGTTGTTGAATTTTGTCAAAGGCCTTTTCTGCATCTATTGAGATAATCATGTCGTTTTTGTCTTTGGTTCTGTTTATATGCTGGATTACATTTATTGATTTGCATATGTTGATCCAGCCTTTGCATCCCAGGGATGAAGCCCACTTGATCACGGTGGATAAGCTTTTTGATGTGCTGCTGGATTCGGTTTGCCAGTATTTTATTGAGGATTTTTGCATCAATGTTCATCAAGGATATTGGTCTGAAATTCTCTTTTTTGGTTAAGTCTCTGCCAGGTTTTGGTATCAGGACGATGCTGGCTTCGTAAAATGTGTTAGGGAGGATTCCCTCTTTTTCTATCGATTGGAATAGTTTCAGAAGGAATGGTACCAGTTCCTCCTTGTACCTCTGGTAGAATTCAGCTGTAAATCCATCAGGTCCTGGACTCTTTTTGGTTGGTAAGCTATTGATTATTGCCACAATTTCAGAACCTGTTTTTGGTCTATTCAGAGATTCAACTTCTTCCTGGTTTAGTCTTGGGAGGGTGTATTTGTCGAGGAATTTATCCATTTCTTCTAGATTTTCTAGTTTATTTGCATAGAGGTGTTTGTAGTATTCTCTGATGGTAGATTGTATTTCTGTGGGATCGGTGGTGATATCCCCTTTTTCGTTTTTTATTGCATCTATTTGATTCTTCTCTCTTTTCTTCTTTATTAGTCTTGCTAGTGGTCCATCAATTTTGTTGATCCTTTCAAAAAACCAGCTCCTGGATTCATTAATTTTTTGAAGGGTTTTTTGTGTCTCTATTTCCTTCAGTTCTGCTCTGATTTTAGTTATTTCTAGCCTTCTGAATGTGTTTGCTCTTGCTTTTCTAGTTCTTTTAATTGTGATGTTAGGGTGTCAATTTTGGATCTTTCCTGCTTTCTCTTGTGGGCATTTAGTGCTATAAATTTCCCTCTACACACTGCTTTGAACGTGTCCCAGAGATTCTGGTATGTTGTGTCTTTGTTCTCGTTGGTTTCAAAGAACATCTTTATTTCTGCCTTCATTTCATTATGTACCCAATAGTCATTCAGGTGCACGTTGTTCAGTTTCCATGTAGTTGAGCAGTTTTGAGTGAGTTTCTTAATCCTGAGTTCTAGTTTGATTGCGCGGTGGTCTGAGAGACAGTTTGTTATAATTTCTGTTCTTTTACATTTGCTGAGGAGAGCTTTACTTCCAACTATGTGGTCAATTTTGGAATAGGTGTGGTGTGGTGCTGAAAAAAATGTATATTCTGTTGACTTGGGGTGGAGAGTTCTGTAGATGTCTATTAGGTCCACTTTATGTAGAGCTGAGTTCAATTCCTGAATATCCTTGTTAACTTTCTGTCTCGTTGATCTGTCTAATGTTGACAGTGGGGTGTTAAAATCTCCCATTATTATTGTGTGGGAGTTTAAGTCCCTTTGTAGGTCACTGAGGACTTGCTTTATGAATCTGGGTGCTCCTGTGTTGGGTGCATATATATTTAGGATAGTTAGCTCTTCTTGTTGAATTGATCCCTTCTTTGTCTCTTTTGATCTTTGTTGGTTTAAAGTCTATTTTATCAGAGACTAGGATTGCAACCCCTGCCTTTTTTTGATTTCCAGTTGCTTGATAGATCTTCCTCCATCCCTTTATTTTGAGTCTATGTGTGTCTCTGCACGTGAGGTGGGTTTCCTGAATACAGCACACTGATGGGTCCTGACTCCTTATCCAGTTTGCCAGTCTGTGTCTTTTGGTTGGAGCATTTAGCCCATTTACATTTAACGTTAATATTGTTATGTGTGAATCTGATCCTGTCATTATGATGTTAGTTGGTTATTTTGCTCGTTAGTTGCTATAGTTTCTTCCTAGCCTCGATAGTCGTTACAGTTTGGCATGTTTTTGCAGTGGCTGGTGCCGGTTGTTCCTTTCCATGTTTAGTGCTTCCTTCAGGAGCTCTTTTAGGGCAGGCCTGGTGGTGACAAAATCACTCAGCGTTTGCTTATCTGTAAAGTATTTTATTTCTCCTTCACTTATGAAGCTTAGTTTGGCGGGATAGGGAATTCTAGGTTGAAAATTCTTTTCTTTAAGAATGTTGAATATCGGCCCCCACTCTCTTCTGGCTTGTAGAGTTTCTGCTGAGAGATCAGCTGTTAGTCTGATGGGCTTCCCTTTGTGGGTAACCCGACCTTTCTCTCTGGCTTCCCTTAACATTTTTTCCTTCATTTCAACTTTGGTGAATCTGACAATTATGTGTCTTGGAGTTGCTCTTCTCGAGGAGTATCTTTGTGGCGTTCTCTGTATTTCCTGAATCTGAATGCTGGCCTGCCTTGCTAGATTGGGGAAGTTCTCCTGGATAATATCTTGCAGAGTGTTTTCCAACTTGGTTCCATTCTTCCCATCATTTTCAGGTACACCAATCAGACGTAGCTTTGGTCTTTTCACATAGTCCCAAATTTCGTGGAGGCTTTGTTCATTTCTTTTTATTCTTTTTTCTCTAAACTTCCCTTCTCTCTTCATTTCATTCATTTCATCTTCCATCAGCGATACCCTTTCTTCCAGTTGATCGCATCTGATACTGAGGCTTCTGCAATCTTTGCGTAGTTCTCGAAGCTTGGCTTTCAGACAGGACCCTCAGCTGCAAGTCTGTTGGAGTTTACTAGAGGTCCACTGCAGACCCTGTTTGGCTGGGTGTCAGCAGCAGTGGCTGCAGAAGAGTGGATTTTCGTGAGACCACAAAGTCAGCTGTCTGATAGTTCCTCTGAATGTTTTGTCTCAGAGGAGTACCCGGTTGAATGAGGTGTCAGTCTGTCCCTACTGGGGGGGGTGCCTCCCAGTTAGGCTGCTCAGGGGTGAGGGACCCACTTTAGGAGGCAGTCTGTCCGTTCTCAGATCTCCAGCTGCGTGCTGGGAGAACCACAACTCTCTTCAACGCTGTCAGTCAGACAGGGACAATTAAGACTGTGGAGGGTCTTGCTGAGTTTTTGTTTGTCTGTGCCCTGCCCCCAGAGGTGGAGCCTACAGAGGCAGGCAGGCCTCCTTGAGCTGTGGTGGGCTCCACCCAGTTCGAGCTTCCTGTCTGCTTTGTTTACCTAAGCAAGCCTGGGCAATGGCGGGCACCCCTCCCCCAGCCTCGCTGCCGCCTTGCAGCTTGACCTCAGATTGGTGTGCTAGAAATCAGCAAGACTCCGTGGGCATAGGACCCTCCGAGCCAGGTGCGGGACACAATCTCCTAGTGTGCCGTTTTCCAGGCCCGTTGGAAAAGCGCAGTATTAGGATGGGACTGACCCGATATTCCAGGTGCTGTCTGTTTCCCCTTTCTTTCACTAGGAAAGGGAACTCCCTGACCCCTTGCGCTTCCTGAGCGAGGCAATGCATTGCCCTGCTTTTGCTCCCCAACAGTGCGCTTCACCAAATGCCCTGCACCCACTGTTAGGCACTCCCTAGTGAGATGAAACCGGTACCTGAAGCAGAAATGCAGAAATCACCCGTCTTCTGTGTCGCTGGGGCTGGGAGCTGGAGACCAGAGCTGTACCTATTCGGCCATCTTGGCTCCACCCCTGTGAAACTTCTTTCTCTTCTGTGCATTCAACTAACAGAGTTGAAGATTATATTGATTGAGCAGTTCTGAAACACTCTTTCTGTGGAAACTGCATGTGGACATTCAGAGTGCTAAGGGGCTTATAGTGGAAAAAGGAATATGTCCAAATAAAAACTACACAGAAGCATGCTGTGAAATTTCTTTCTGTTCTGCACATTCAACTAACAGAGTTGAAGCTTACTTTTGATTCAGCAGTTCTGAAAAACTCTTTCTGTAGAAACTGCAAGTGGACATTCCGAGCCCTAAGGGGAATATAGTGGAAAAAGGAATAACTTCAAATAAAAACTACACAGAACAAATCTGTGGAACTTCTTTCTATACTGTGCATTCAACTTAAAGATTTGAAGCTTACTTTTTTTGAGCAGTTCTGAAACACTATTTCTGTAGAAACTGCAAGTGGACATTCCGAACCCTAAGGGGCCAATTGTGGAAAAAAGTATATCTCCAAATAAAAACTACAAAGAAGCATTCCGTGAAACTTCTTTCTGTTCTGTGCATTCAACTAACAGAGTTGAAGCTTACTTTTGATTGAGCAGTTCTGAAACACTCTTTCTGTAGAAACTGCAAGTTGACATTTGGAGCACTAAGGGGACTATAGTGCAAAAAGTAATATCTACAAATAAAAACTACACAGAAGCATTCTGTGAAACTTCTATCTGTTCTGTGCATTCAACTAACAGAGATGAAGCTTACTTTTGTTTGAGCAGTTCTGAAACACTCTTTCTGTAGAAACTGCAAGTGGACATTCCGAGCGCTAAGGAGCCTATACTGGAAAAAGGAATATCCTCAAATAAAAACTACACAGAAGCATTCTGTGAAACTTCTTTCTGTTCTGTGCATTCAACTAACAGAGTTGAAGCTTACTTTTGATTGAGCAGTTCTGAAACACTCTTTCTGTAGAAACTGCAAGAGGACATTCAGAGCGCTAAGGGGCCTATAGTGGAAAAAGGAATATCTTCAAATAAGAAGTACACAGAAACATTCTCTGAAACTTCTTTGTCTTCTGTGCATTCAATTAACAGAGTTGAAACTTACTTTTCATTGAGCAGTTCTGAGACACTCTGTAGAAACTGCAAGTGGAAATTCGGAGCGTTAAGGGGCCTCTAGCGGAAAAAGTAATATCTCCATATAAAAACTACACAGAAGCATTCTGTGAAACTTCTTTCTGTTCTTTGCATTCAAATAACAGAGTTGAAGCTTACTTTTGATTGAGCAGTTCTGAAACACTCTTTCTATAGAAACTGCAAGTGGACATTCGGAGAGCTAAGGGGCCTATACTGGAAAAAGGAATGTCTTCAAATAAAAACTACACAGAAGCATTCTGTGAAACACCTTTCTGTTCTGCGCATTCAACTAACACAGTTGAAGCTTACTTTTGATGGAGCAGTTCTGAAAAACTCTTTCCTAAGAAACTGCATGTGGACATTCCGAGCGTTAAGGGGCCCATTGTGGAAAAAGAAATATCTCCAAATAAAAACTACACATAAGAATTCTGGAAAACTTCTTTCTGTTCTGTGCATTCAACTAACGGAGTTGCAGCTTACTTTTGATTGAGCAGTTCTGAAACACTCTTTCTGTAGAAACTGGAAGTGGACATTCAGAGTGCTAACGGGCCTAAAGTGGAAAAAGTAATATCTCCAAATATAAACTACACAGAAGCATTCTGTGAAACTTCCTTCCATTCTCTGCATTCAACTAACAGAGTTGAAGCTTAATTTTGATTGAGCAGTTCTGAAACACTCTTTCTGTAGGAACTGCAAGTGGATATTTGGAACACTACGGGCCTACAGTGGAAAAAGGTGTATCATCAAATAAAAACTACACAAAAGTATTCTGTGAAACGCCTTTCTGTTCTGTGCATTCAACGAACAGAGTTAAAGCTTACCTTTGATTGAGCAGTTCTGAAACACTCTATCTGTAGAAACTGCAAGTTGACATTCAGAGCCCTAAGCGGCCGATAGAGGAAAAAGGCTTATCTTCAAATACAAACTACACATAAGCATTATGTGAAGCCTCTTTCTGTTCTGTGCATTCAACTAACAGAGTTGAAGCTTACTTTTGATTGAGCAGTTCTGAAACACTCTTTCTATAGAAACTGCATGTGGACATTCGGAGCGATAAGGGGCCGATAGTGGAAAAGGAATATCTCCATATAAAAACTACAGAGAAGCATTCTGGGAAACTTCTTTCCCTTCTGTGCATTCAACAGAGCTGAAGCTTACTTTTGATTGAGCAGTTGTGAAACACACTATCTGAAGAAACTGCAAGTGGACAATCGGGGCACTAAGGGGCCTATAGTGGAAAAAGGAATACCCTCAAATAAAAACTACACAGAAGCATGCAGTGAAACTTCTTTCTGTTCTACGCATTCAAGTCAAAGAGTTGAAGCTTACTTTTCGTGGAGCAGTTCTGAAACACTTTCTGTAGAAACTGCAAGTGGAGATTCGGAGTGCTGAGGGGCCTATAGTGGAAAAAGGTATATATCCAAATAAAAACCACATAGAAGCATTCTGTGGAACTTCTTTCTGTTCAGTGCATTCAACTAACAGAGTTGAAGCTTACTTTTGTTTGAGCAGTTCTGAAACACTCTTTCTGTAGAAACTGCAAGTGGACATTCCGATCCCTAAGGGGCCAACTGTGGAAAAAGGAATATCCCCAAATAAAAACTACACAAAAGCATTCTTTGAAACTTCTTTTTGTTCTGTGCATTCAACTAACAGAGTTAAAGCTTACTTTTTATTGAGCAGTTCTGAAACACTCTTTCTGTGGAAACTGCATGTAAACATTCGGAGGGCTAACGGGCTTAAAGTGGAAAATGGAATATGTCCAAATAAAAACTACACAAAAGAATTCTGTGAAATTTCTTTCTATTCTGCGCATACAACTAACAGAATTGAAGCTTACATTTGTTTGAGCATTTCTGAAACACTCTTTCTGTAGAAACTGCAAGTGGACATTCCAAGCGCTGATGGGCCTATAGTGGAAAAGGATTATCTCCAAATAAAAACTACACAGAAGCATACTGTGGAACTTCTTTCTGTTCTGTGCATTCAACTAACAGAGGTGAATCTTACATTTGTTTGAGCAGTTCTGAAACACTCTTTCTGTAGAAACAGCAAGAGCGCCTTCCGAACGCTAAGGGGCCTTTTCTGGAAAAAGGAATATCCTCAAATAAAAACTACACAGAAGCATTCTGTGAAAACTCTTTCTGTTCTGTGCATTCAACTAACAGAGTTGAATCTTACCTTTGATTGAGCAGTTCTGAAACACTCTTTCTGTGGAAATTGCATGTGGACATTTGGGGCGCTATGGGGCTTATAGTGGAAAAAGGAACATGTCCAAATAAAAACTACACAGAAGCATTTTGTGAAATTTCTTTCTGTTCTGCACATTCAAATAACAGAGTTGAAGCTTACTTTTTTTTGAGCATTTCTAAAACACTCTTTCTGTAGTAACTGCAAGTGGACAATCCGAGCGCTAAGAGGCATATAGTGGAAAAAGGATTATCTCGAAATGAAGACTACACAGAAGCATTCTGTGGAACTTCTTTCTCTTCTGTGCATTCAACTAACAGAGTTGAAGCTTACTTTTGTTTGAGCAGTTCTGAAACACTCTTTCTGTAGAAACTGCAAGAGGACATTCCGAACGCTAATTGGCCTATTGTGGAAATAGGAATATCCTCAAATAAAAACTACACAGAAGCATTCTGTGAAACCTCTTTCTCTTCTGTGCATTAAACTGATAGTGTTGAAGATTACTTTTGATTGAGCAGTTCTGAAACACTCTTTCTGTAGAAAATACAAGTGGATATTCGGAGCGCTCAGGGGCCTATAGTGGAAAAAGGATTATCTCCAAACAAAAACTACACAGAAGCATTCTGTGAAACTTCTTTCTGTTCTGCACATTCAGCTAACATAGTTGAAGCCTACTTTTGTTTGAGCAGTTCTGAAACAGTCTTTCTGTAGAAACTGCAAGTGGACATTCCGAAATCTAAGGGGCCAATTGTGCAAAAAGGAATATCCTCATATAAAAACAACACAGAGCAGCTCTGTGAAACTTCTTTCTGTAATGTGCATTCAACTAACAGAGTTCAAGCTTGCTTTTGATTGAGCAGTTCTGAAACACCCTTTCTGTAGAAACTGCAAGTGGACATTCTCAGCGCTAAGGAGCCTATAGTGGAAAAAGAAATATCTTCAAATAAAAACTACACAGAAGCATTCTGTGAAATTTCTTTCTGTTCTGCGCATTCAACGAACAGAGTTGAAGCGTACTTTTGTTTGACCAGTTCTGAAACGCTCTTTCTGTAGAAACTGCAAGAGGACATTCCGAACGCTAAGGGGCCTATTGTGGAAATAGGAATGTCCTCAAATAAAAACTACACAGAAAAATTCTGTGAAACTTCTTTCTCTTTTGTGCATTAAACTAACAGAGTTGAAGCTTACATTTGATTGAGCAGTTCTGAAACACTCTTTCTGTAGAAAATGCAGGTGGACACTCGGAGTGCTAAGGGGCCTATACTGGAAAAAGGAATATCTTCAAATAAAAACTACACAGAAGCATTCAGTGAAACTTCTTTCTGTTCTGTGCATTCAACTAACAGAGTTGAAGCTTACTTTTGATTGAGCAGTTCTGAAACTCTATTTCTGTAGAAACTGCAAGTGGATATTCGGAGCACAAAGGGGCGGATAGTGGCAAAGGACTATCTCCATATAAAAATTACACAGAAGCATTCTGTGAAACTTCTTTCTCATCTGTGCATTCAACTAACAGAGTTGAAGCTTACTTTTATTGAGCAGTTGTGAAACACTCTTTCTGTAGAAACTGCAAGTGGACAGTCGTAGCGCTAGGGGGCCAATAGTGGAAAAAGGAATATCTCCAAATAAAAACTACACAGAAGCATTCTGTGAAACTTCTTCCTGTTCTGTGCATTCAACTAACAGATTTGAAGTTTACTTTTGATTGAGCAGTTCTGAAACACTCTTTCTGTAGAAACTGCAAGTGGATATTCGGAGAGCCAAAGGGCCTATAGAGAAAAAAGGAATAATTTCAAATAAAAACTACACAGAAGCATTCTGTGAAACTGGTTTCTGTTCTGTGCATTCCACTAACAGAGATGAAGCTTACTTTTGATTGAGCAGTTCTGAAACACTGTTTCTGTACTAACTGCAAGTGGACATTCGGAGAGCTAAGGGGCCTAAAGTGCAAAAAGCAATAACTCCAAATTAAAACTACACAGAAGCATTCAGTGAAACTTCTTTCTGTTCTGTTTATTGAACAGAGTTGAAGCTTACTTTTGTTTGAGCAGTCCTGAAACAGTCTTTCAGTAGAAACTGCAAGTGGACATTCCTAACCCGAAGGGGCCTATGGGGGAAAAAGTAATATCCTCAAGTAAAAACTACACAGAAGCATTCTGTGAAACGTCTTTCTGTTCGGTGTATTCAACTAACAGAGCTGAACCTTACTTTTTATTGAGCAGTTCTGAAACACTCTTTCTATATAAACTGCAAGTGGACATTCGGAGCACTAAGGGGACTACAGTGGAAAAAGGAATATCTCCAAATAAAAACTACACGGAAGCATTCTGTGAAACTTCTTTCTGTTCTGTGCATTCAACTAACAGAGTTGAAGCTTACTTTTGATTGAGCAGTTCTGAAACACTCTTTCTGTGGAAACTGCATGTGGACATTCGGAGCGCTTAGGGGCTTATAGTGGAAAAAGGAATATGTCCAAATAAAAACTACACAGAAGAATTCTGTGAAATTTTTTTCTCTTCTGCAGAATCAACTAACAGAGTTGAAGCTAACTTTTGATTGAGCAGTTCTGAAACACTCTTTCTGTAGGAACTGCAAGTGGACATTCGGAGCACTAAGGGGCCTATAGTGGAAAAAGGAGTATCTCCAAGCAAAAACTACACAGAAGCATTCTCTGAAACCACTTTCTGTTCTCTGCATTCAACTAACAGAGATGAAGCTTACATTTGTTAGAGCAGTTCTGAAACACTCTTTCTGTAGAAACTGCAAGTGGATATTCGAACCCGAAGGGGCCAATTGTGGAAAAAGGAACATCCTCAAATAAAAACTACACAGACGAACTCTGTGAAACTTCTTTCTGTTCTGTGAATTCAACTAACAGAGTTGAAGCTTACTTTTGATTGAGCAGTTCTGAAACACTCTTTCTGTAGGAACTGCAAATGGAAATTTGGAGTGCTAAGGGTAATGTAGTGGAAAAAGGAATATCTCCAAATAAAAACTACACAGAAGCATTCTCTGAAACTTCTTTCTGTTCTGTGCATTCAACTAACAGTGTTGAAGCTTACTTTTATTGAGCAGTTCTTAAACACTCTTTCTGTAGAAAATGCAAGTAGACATTCTGAGCACTATGGG
This sequence comes from Nomascus leucogenys, assembly GCF_006542625.1. Lineage (NCBI taxonomy): Eukaryota > Metazoa > Chordata > Mammalia > Primates > Hylobatidae > Nomascus > Nomascus leucogenys. The sequence goes on along the minus strand of NC_044398.1, from coordinate 44,394,073 downwards.
GCTTACAGTGCAAAAAGGGATATCTTCAATTAAAAACTACACAGAGGCATTCTGTGAAACTTCTTTCTGTTCTGTGCATTCAACTAAGAGATTTGAGGCATAATTTTGATTCAGCAGTTCTGAAACACTCTTTCTGTAGAAACTGCAAATGGACATTCTGAATGCTAAGGGGCCTATTGTGGAAAAAGGGATATCTGCAAATAAAAACTACACAGAAGCATTCTGTGAAACTTCTATCTGTTCTGTGCATTCAACTAACAGAGTGGAAGCTTACTTTTGTTTGAGCAGTTCTGAAACACTCTTTCGGTAGAACCTGCAAGTTGACATTCCGAGCGCAAAGGGACCTATAGTTGAAAAAGGAATATCTCCAAATAAAAACTACACAGAAGCATTCTGTGAAACTTCTTTCTGTTCTGTGCATTCAACTAACAGAGTTGAAGCTTACTTTTGATTGAGCAGTTCTGAAACACTCTTCATGAAGAAACTGAAAGTTGACATTCCGAGCGCTAAAGGGCCTATAGTGGAAAAAGGGATATCTTCCAACAAAAACTACACAGAAGCATTCTGTGAAACTTCTTTCTGTTCTGTGCATTCAACTAACAGAGTTGAAGCTTACTTTTGATTGAGCAGCTCTGAAACACTCTTTCTGTAGAAACAGCAAGCAGACATTCGGAGCGCTAAGGGCCTATAGTGCTAAAAGGGATATCTTCAAATAAAAACTACACAGAAGCATTCTGTGAAAATGCTGTCTCTTCTGTGCATTCAATTAACAGAGTTGAAGCTCACTTTTGATTGAGCAGTTCTGAAACACTCTTTCTGTAGAAACTGCAAGTGGACATTCCGAGCGCTAAGGGGCCAATAGTGGAAAAAGGAACTCTCCAAATAAAAACTACACAGAAGCATTCTGTGAAACTTCTGTCTGTTCTGTCCATTCAACTACCAGAGTTGAAGCATACGTTTGATTGAGCAGTTCTGAAACACCCTTTCTGTAGAAACTGCAAGTTGACATTCGGAGCTCTATGGGGCCTACAGTGGGAAAAAAGATATCTTCATATAAAAATTACACAGAAGCATTCTGTGAAACATCTTTGCCTTCTGTGCATTGAACTAACAGATTTGAGGCATACTTTTGATTGAGCAGTTCTGAAACACTCTTTCCCTAAAAACTGCAAGTGGACATTCTGAACGCTAAGGGGCCTAAAGTGGAAAAAGGGATATCTTCATATAAAAAGGACACAGAAGCATTCTGTGAAACTTCTATCTATTCTGCTCATACAACTAACAGAGTTGAAGCTTACTTTTGATTGAGCAGTTCTGAAACACTCTTTCGGTAGAACCTGCAAGTTGACATTCCGAGCGCTAAAGGGCCTGTAGGGGAAAAAGATATATCTGCAAATAAAAACTACACAGAAGCATTCTGTGAAACTTCTTTCTGTTCTGTGCATTCAACTAACAGAGTTGAAGCTTACTTTTGAATGAACAGTTTTGAAACACTCTTTCTGTAGAAACTGCAAGTGGACATTCGGAGCGCTAAGGGGCCTATAGCGGAAAAAGTAGTATCTCCAAATAAAAACAGCACAGAAGCATTCTCTGAAATATCTTTCTCTTCTGTTCATTCAACTAACAGAAATGAAGCTTACTTTTGATTGAGGAGTTCAGAAACACTCTTTCTGTAGAAACTGCATGAAGACATTCGGAGCGCTATGGGGCCTATAGCGGAAAAAGGGATATATTCAAAAAAAACTACACAGAAGCATTCTGTTAAACTTCTTTCTATTCTGTGCATTCAACTAACAGAGTTGAAGCTTACTTTTGATTGATCAGATCTGAAACACTCTTTCTGTGGAAACTGCAAGTGCATATTCTGAGCATTAATGGGCCTATAGTGGAAAAAGGATTATCTTCAATAAAAACCACACAGAAGCATTCTGTGAAACTTCTTTCTCTTCTGTGCATTCAACTAACAGAGATGAAGCTTACTTTTGATGAAGCAGTTCCTAAACACTCTATCTGTAGAAACTGCAATTTGACATTTTGAGCGCTAAAGTGCCAATAGTGGAAAAACGGATATCTTCCAATAAAAACTTCACAGAAGCATTCTGTGAAACTTCTTTCTCTGCTGTGCATTCAACTAACAGAGTTGAAGCTTACATTTGATTGAGCAGTTCTGAAACACTCTTTCTGTAGAAACTGCAAGTAGACATTCAGAGCGCTATTGGGCCCATAGTGGAAAAGGGTATAGCTTCAAATAAAAACTACACAGAAGCATTCAGTGAAACTGCTTTGTGTTCTGTCCATTCAACTAAGAGAGTTGAAGCTTACTTTTGATTGCACAGTTCCGAAACACACTTTCTGTAGAAACTACAAGTGGACATTCCGAGGGCTATGGGTCCTGTAGTGGAAAAAGGAATATCTCCAAATAAAAACCACACAGAAGCATTCTGCGAAACTTTTTTCTGTTCTGTGCATTCAACTAACAGAGTTGAAGCTTACTTTTGATTGAGTAGTTCTGAAACACTCTTTCGGTGGAACCTGCAAGTTGACATTCCGAGCGCTAAATGCCTGTAGGGGAAAAAGGGATATCCTCAAATAAAAACTACACAGAAGCATTCTGTGAAACTTCTTTCTGTTCTGTGCATTCAACTAACAGAGTTGAAGCTTACTTTTGAATGAACAGTTTTGAAACACTCTTTCTGTAGAAACTGCAAGTGGACATTCCGAGGGCTAAGGGGCCTAAGGTGGAAAAAGAAGTATCTCCAAATAAAAACTGCACAGAAGCATTCTCTGTAACTTCTTTCTCTTCTGTTCATTCAACTAACAGAAATGAAGCATACTTTTGATTGAGGAGTTCAGAAACTCTCTTTCTGTAGAAACTGGATGCAGAAAATCGGAGCGCTATGGGGCCTATAGTGGAAAAAGGGATATCGTTACAAAAACTACACAGAAGCATTCTGTGAAACGTCTTTCTGTTCTGTGCATTCAACGAACAGTGTTGAAGCCTACTTTTGATTGAGCAGATCTGAAACACTCTTTCTGTAGAAACTGCAATTTGACATTTCGAGCGCCAAAGGGCCAATAGTGGAAAAAGGGATATCTTCCAATAAAAACCACACAGAAGCATTCTGTGAAACTTCTTTCTGTTCTGTGCATTTAACTAACAGATTTGAAGCTTACATTTGATTGAGCAGCTCTGAAACACTCTTTCTGTAGAAACTGCAATTTCATATTCTGGGCAATAAATAGCCTACAGTGGAAAAAGGAATATCTTCAAATTAAAACTACACTGAAGCATTCTGTGAAACTGCTTTGTGTTCTGCCCATTAAACCTACAGATTTGAAGCTTACTTTAGATTGAGTAGTTCTAAAACACTCTTTCTGTAGAACCTGCAAGTTGACATTTCAAGCGCTAAGAGTCCTTCAGTGGAAAAAGGAATACCTCCAAATAAAAACTACACAGAAGCATTCTGTGAAACTTCTTTCTGTTCTGTTCATTCAACTAACAGAGTTGAAGCTTACTTTTGATTGAGCAGTTCTGAAACACTCTTTCTGTAGAAACTGCAGGTGGACATTCCGAACGCTATTGGGCCGAGAGTGGAAAAACATATATCTTCAAATAAAAACTACACAGAAGCATTCTGTGAAACTGCTTTGTGTTCTGTCCATTCAACTAACAGAGTTGAAGCTTACTTTTGATTGAGCAGTTCTGAAACACTCTTTCTGTAGAAACTGTACGTGGACATTCTGAGCGCTAAGGGTCCTGTAGTGGAAAAAGGAATATGTTCAAATAAAAACTACACAGAAGCATTCTGTGCAACTTCTTTCTGTTCTGTGCATTCAACTAACAGAGTTGAAGCTTACTTTTGATTGAGCATTTCTGAAACACTCTTTCTGTAGAAACTGCAATTTGACATTTCGAGCGCTAATGGGCCCAAAGTGGAAAAAGGGATATCTCCCAATAAAAACTACACAGAAGCATTCTGTGAAACTTCTTTCTGTTCCGTGCATTGAACTAACAGACTTGAAGCTGACTTTTGATTGAGCAGTTCTGAAACACTCTCTCTGTAGAACCTACAAATTGACATTCCGAGCGCTAAGAGTCCTAGAGTGGAAAAAGGAATATCTCCAAATAAAAACGACACAGTGGCATTCTGTGAAACTTCTCTCTGTTCTGTGTATTTAACTAACAGAGTTGAAGCTTACTTTTGATTGAGCAGTTCTGAAACACTCTTTCTGTAGAAACTGCAAGTGGACGTTCTGAGCGCTAAGAGGCCTATAGTGGAAAAAGGAATATCTTCAAATAAAAACTACCCAGAAGCATTCTGTGAAACTTCTTACACTTCTGTCCATTCAACTAACAGAGTTGAAGCATACATTTGATTGAGCAGTTCTGAAACACCCTTTCTGTAGGAACTGCAAGTTGACATTCCGAGCGCAAAGGCACCTATAGTGGAAAAAGCAATATCTCCAAATAAAAAATACACAGAAGCATTCTGTGAAACTTCTTTCTATTCTGTGCATTCATCTAACTGAGTTGAAGCTTACTTTTGATTGAGCAGTTCTGAAACACTCTTTATGAAGACACTGCAAGTTGACATTCCGAGCGCTAAAGGGCCTATAGTGGCAAAAGGGACATCTTCCAACAAAAACTACACAGAAGCATTCTGTGAAACTTCTTTCTGTTCTGTGCATTCAACTAACAGAGTTGAAGCTTACTTTTCATTGAGCAGCTCTGAAACACTCTCTCTGTAGAAACAGCAAGCAGATATTCGGAGCGCTATGGGGCCTATAGTGCAAAAAGGGATATCTTCAAATAAAAACTACACAGAAGCATTCTGTGAAACTTCTTTCTGTTGTGTGCATTCAATTAACAGAGTTGAAGCTCACTTTTGGTTGAGCAGTTCTGAAACACTCTTTCTGTAGAAACAGCAATTTCATATTCTGGGCATTAAATGGCCTAAAGTAGAAAAAGGAATATCTTCAAATTAAAACTACACTGAAGCATTCTGTGAAACTGCTTTGTGTTCTGTCCATTAAACTAACAGAGTTGAAGCTCACTTTAGATTGAGTAGTTCTAAAACACTCTTTCTGTAGAAACTGCAAGTTCACATTCCAAGCGCTAAGAGTCCTACAGTGGAAAAAGGTATATCTCCAAATAAAAACTACACAGAAGCATTCTGTGAAACTTCTTTCTGTTCTGTTCATTCAACTAACAGAGTTGAAGCATACTTTTGATTGAGCAGTTCTGAAACACTCTTTATGAAGACACTGCAAGTTGACATTCCGAGCGCTAAAGGGCCTATAGTGGCAAAAGGGATATCTTCCAACAAAAACTACACAGAAGCATTCTGTGAAACTTCTTTCTGTTCTGTGCATTCAACTAACAGAGTTGAAGCTTACTTTCCATTGAGCAGCTCTGAAACACTCTTTCTGTAGAAACAGCAAGCAGACATTCGGAGCGCTATGGGGCCTATAGTGCAAAAAGGGATATCTTCAAATAAAATCTATACAGAAGCATTCTGTGAAACTTCTTTCTGTTCTGTGCTTTCAATTAACAGAGTTGAAGCTCACTTTTGGTTGAGCAGTTCTGAAACACTCTTTCTGTAGAAACTGCAATTTCATATTCTGGGCATTAAATGGCCTATAGTGGAAAAAGGAATATCTTCAAATTAAAACTACACTGAAGCATTCTGTGAAACTGCTTTGT